>NW_006799055.1:3398586-3482785 GCF_000442215.2 Lipotes vexillifer | reverse complement strand
GGAGCACAGGCTCCAGACGCGCAGGCTCAGCGGCCATGGCTCACGGGCCATGTCGGATCCTCCCGGACCAGGGCACGAACCCGTGTCCCCTACATCGGCAGGCGGACTCCCAACCACTGCGCCACCAGGGAAGCCCCATTCTCTGTTTTTAATTAGGTTATTTTACTGGGGTTCTTGCAGCTAAAAAGTCTTCCTCTGAATCAGCAAGGATTCAAGGCAGGATGCAAAAATCACTTTACATTTTTAAAGCAGAAAGGTATTTATTACAGGGAATTAGGTACCTACAAAATCATTGCAATGGACAGAGGAGTGTGGGCTGTGGGTTGAGCCTCAGACCAACTCCCACATACGTTCAGGACCGACCTCAGAGGAGAGCTACCACCTCTGAGGTTGCCACTGGAGTCCTGGGTTCAGGAATGTCCGGCATCAGCTGCTGTAATACAGCGATCTGGAAGCCAACAGCAGAAATCCTCTGTTCCCAGAGCCATGGGTTATCTCTTAACACCGTCAAAGCTGGTAACCATGCTGAATCACTACTGCAGAAAATCCTCACACTCCAGAGCCTTGCTTACCAACAGGAAAACAGCCCAAAGCGGGTAGAAATACAGCCTCTGCTTCAGCTCAGTTTTCCACATCTTGTTGAACACTTTTAACTGGCAGACCCTAATCTGCATCCAGAACTGTGGTTGCAAGAAAGCCTGGGTAATGTCATTTTTAGTGTTCCAGGCTTTATACAAGATGGCACACCAGAAGAAGGGAAGAATGGAGGTTGAGCAAGGAGGTTGAAAGTACCCAATGTCATTCTCATCAATCTCACCTATCCAGTTCAGCCAGAGACTGTCTTGGGTCAGGTTCTCTAGAAACAGAGCCTGAAACAAGGATTCTTGTTCAAGTGATTTTATGAGGGGAGTGCTCTCTGGAAAAGGCGAGTGAAGGAAGCAGGATTGGCCAGGAAGACAAGGAAATAAGAATGAGCCTCAGCTGATCCCACACAATTCACCAGCAAGTGTTATTCAAGAAGGCCAGCTTTTTGTACCCCCATTACCCCTGGATGAGGTCTTCAATGCAGGAGGACAAGAGAAGGTGGCATCTGGAATGGTTATCCAATCACAGCAGCTGGGGTACAGATGCACTAGCTTATAAGTGGGTTTGGGCAGGGCGCTGTCTTCCACCTTTGCAATGTTCAGATCGCTTGCTTTTTGCATAAAGGTACTCCATCTAAGCACAGTTTCTCCAGAATTCTTATTAGCCACAATTTCTGGGAAATTTCATAAGAGGAGGGTGATGGGCCAAACTACAGTCCCTGCTGCTGCAGCTGGTCCCAAGGCCATAACTGATACTATTATACATGATGGTTTAGTTTCTAAGTTGCCCATAAAGCTGAAGTGGTAATTGATTGAAATTCATTTTTCATTTTATTTGATGCTCTACTGTGCCTGACCTGTAGGTTTATCCTTTTCTTTTTTCAGTTCCTTCTTTGGTTATCTGTGTGACCTTTTGCAAATTACTTAATCTCTGCATGCCTCAATTTCCTAATCTGTAAAATGAGTATAACCATAGTACCTACCTAATTCTGAGGATTAAATGAGTTAATGCCTTGCACGTAGAAAATATTCTATAAATATTAGCTGCTATTACTATTATATTATCATCTGTCCTAGATTGGCTCCCTCCTACCCCCCAAAAAGCAGAACCTTAGGCAAGGATTCATGTGAAAATGATTTAGGAAGTGTTCCCAGGAAACACCAGTAAGGGAGTGAGGGAGTAGAATTGGGAAAAAAGAAGCCTAAGTCAGGGTTTAATACCAGTTTGGACCTAAATTCAGCGGGACACAGGAGACAGTGCAGGTTACCCCAGTGTGGTCCCAATCAGAGGTCATGAGAGCTGGAGTATTCATACTTGCACTCACAGTCACTAAGGTGGGGGTGAGCTTAATTCCCAGAACTTCAGTTTTGTGTGTGCAAAGGCGTTCCAGTAGCCTAAGGGTGGTAGCTCTACAAAGAGAGAAAGAAATCTGAACAGATATGGTCAGAGCATTGACTTGGCATCTGCTACACCATCAACACTATCATCGTCATCACCATCACCATCACCAACATCACCATCTCCATCTCCATCATCATCGTCACCACCACCATCACCAACATCATCATCACCATCTCCATCTCCATGATCATCGTCACCACCACCATCACCATCATCATCGTCACCACCACCATCATCACAATCTCCATCATCACCACCACCATCATCACCATCATCATCATTATCGTCATCACCATCACCATCACCATCTCCCATAAATCACACAATGGTACCTAGTTGGAAAGGCATTGTGTTAGGTTCTGGGGACAAAAAGAGCTATAAAATGCAGGCCCTGTCCTTCTACACCTTAGAATCCCATTGAAGAGACAGGGTAAACACACAAAAAGTATATGCAAAGTGCCAAATAAGTGTAAACGGTATTGCTATGGGAATGTATTGGCATTGGGTGATAAGTTAAGATCCCAGCAGTATCTGAGTTGGATATCAAAGAGGGGGTAGGGTTTAGAGAAGTAAAGAAGAAAGGGGGAGTGTGGATAGGGAAGGAGGGGAATGATGAATGTTTCAGGGAGAATCAATAAACTTGTCCTAATGTAGCGGTTCTCAACCTTGAACGCTCATTAGGATCACCAGGGAGCTTTAAAAATCCCAACACTAGCAAAAAAAAAAAAAAAAAATCCCAATACCCAGTTGTAGCCCAGGTCAATTACACCAGAATTGCTAGGGTGATTCACCAGGTGTTTCCAGTGGACACCCAAGGTCGAGAGCCACTGTTTTATTTGATGGGAAGCAGCACGGGGGAAACTGGCTAGAACCGTACTAGAGATAACAGAAGAGCTCAGATTGTGGGAAACTTAATGTGGAGCTGATTAATCTAATTCTAACGTTTCTATTGCAAGCTGCCTTAAGGTATTTTCATAAGTCAGGCTAAAGTAAATATAGAGGCTGGAATATTAGAGGAAGGAGTTTGAACTTTATGCTGTAGGTGATGAAAGGTCACACAGGGTCCTTGAAGATTTCTGAGCAGAGTAATGATGTAAATAAAACAGCATTTTAAAATTTAAACAGGATGTAAGGTTTCAGAGCAAGAAGGACAGTATCTGGTGGAACGTGACCTTGGCTGGTAAGGGGCAAGGGCTACTAAGGGTGAAAAAGTCCCAGAGGTTCTGGGCATGGAATTGCACGGAAACAAATAACCCCAGGTATCAAGTATCAGGTGGTTGCAGAAATGACCTAAGTGTGTTTATGTTCGGTAGAAAGAGAGCTCTGTGGCTCACAGGAGATCTAGTTTTGCACAGAAACCAGCCAGAAAAGACTCAGCTTTTCTCGTGATTGGGTCTGAGTAACAGTCCAGGTACCTGGAAGGTGAAACATATTGGGATGAGAGGAGAATCCAGAGTAATGTTACACCTTGAAAAACTGAACACAAACCTAAACGGTGTTCTAGAGATTTCTTGCTACGCTGTTGTGTGGCAAAGTATATTTTGAACTGAAAATTAAAGTGATATGCTTATTCAAGGAAAAAAGGACAAGATTATAGTACTGAATATCAGTTTAAAGAGGTAAACTTTCTTTAATACTTAGAGAACGTGAGAGCAGAATTCGTCATCAACAAATGGGAGAGGTTTTCAGTTTGGGATGGTCTTACCGGTCACTGGAATGGGAATCCCTTAGCTAAGAAAAGGAGAAATCATTTTTTTAACCTGTTATATTATTTTTTCAGCTGTCTGTTTTATTTAGTATGTATTTGATGGAAGGGTCTTGGCCTCATACACAGATATTAATGAAGCAAGGAATGAGGCTAGGTATTTATTTTAAAAATTACTTCGCAAAAAATTAAATGAAAAACTTCAAGCTAGTATTAGGATGTAAGAGGGGAAATCCTGTCTTCATTTTCCTCCTTACCCAGCTTAATGTCATGGTCTGTTATTCTAACTACTCTGCTGCCAATAATCCTCACTCCCCGCCCCTCATCTTCTTTTCATCATACCCAGCTGGCAGGGCCCTAACCCCAGATGAATCCAACATCTGTCTTTTCCCGGTCTCCACCTGGGCTGTTGAGGCTGGTGATGAAAATCTCACAACAAGGCAGATGGATATTGATACAATGCATAGCTGCACCTGCAAACGGGCCCTTGACATTGGCTAGAAGTCCTACGATGATCTGCCAGCTATCTCTCTGATTCTGCCAAAAGATTGTTTTCAACCCCACAGCCTTTTCAGATATGAAACCATTGCTTTCTCTCCTTCCACCCGTCTGCTCATTCACAGCAGGTGAACTTTTCTTTTACCTTCGAGAGAGAACCAAAGCCATCTGAAAGGGAACTAATTGCACCAAACCTACAGATTCATATGTATCTGTGCCTGGGTAGACTGAAAGGCATGGATGACATTTTGCACTTCCTACTAACAAGAGGTGGAGTCTACTTGCTCACCCTTTGAATCTGGGCTGGTCTTGAGTCTTGCTTTCACCAACAGAATGTGGTAGAAGTGATGTTGTGTAAGTTGTAGAGCTCAGGCTTCAAGATACCTTACGCTTTTACCTTTGCCCTTTGAGAGCCCTCCCAGGCAATGTAAGGAAGGGTGAGATTGACTGCTGAGAGGGGAAGTGGGTTAAAAGGCTCTATAACCTGAGCCTGCCCACCTCTTTGTCCTTATCTCACACAACCTCCCCCCTCACTCATGACACTCCTATCACACAAGCCTTCTTCCTGCTCCCTGGCTCCCAGCTCAAGGCCTTTGCACCTGCTGTCCCTCTGATCCATCCACCTGGACCATTTTGCTCCCTGCCCTTAGCAGCTTTTGCTTCTCATCACTCAGATCTCAGCTGAAGCCTCATCTCAGAGTGTCTTTGGCCATCCACCCAATTTAAGTAATCTCCTCCTGGACCCACTTTCCATCTCATTGCCCTGTTTTACTTCTTTGTGGTACTTAGAGCTTTCTCCCTTCTCCTGTGAGCTCCCCACCCCCTGCCTCCTCATCCCTCCAAATGAAGGTGCTCTCATATTCTTATATGACCCTGCCTCTGTGGCCACACTTCACTGGTCCAGGATGAGCCCCTAACCTAGTTGGTCCAGAGCCCTTCCTGGGATTTTCAAAACTGGAATTGAGAAGCAGAATCAATTATTCTCTAATGACAGGCATCTTACATCAAATTCAGCAACTGTTAGTGGTCATGTGTGGAGTCATGTGGAGCAAATGACTCTGTGAGAACAAATGACACTCACATGATGAAGGGGAGAAAGGAAGTTACTTTTGAAAGTGTTTTTTTGGTTCTGACTGTTCCTAAGGTCTAAATTAGATTCTGGATGCTTATAGAGTTAGTTGAGAAACTTTTTGCATCAGTATTTTCTTTGAAAAATTATAGAAGACTAGAGCGTTGATTGATTTAACTTGTTATTTCTTGTGTCTAACATTACACTCGAATATAGATGCTTAATATGTGCTTTTCGATAATAAAGGTGAGTATTCTACCTGCAGGATGGGAGAGTAGATATTTTCCGTTTAAATCGCACTTTGATACTGAGTGAGAAAACGGAATTAAAAGTTGTAGAGACAGCAAGTGATCAACACTGAGAAGGCCCAGTAGGACTCTTAACGTTCATATATCACAAAGCACCAAATCCTTCTGCAAGCTGCAAAAAAGTATGTGTTCAGAGGTAGGACTGTGGAAAAATGCCAAATGGTTTAAAATGACTGCCCCCCTTTTATTATTATTAAGGTCCATTTCAATCTTTATAGAAACCAAGCCAGTGAAACACATTCTAATTCTAAATAATTATGCGAACTATGTCCTGGGCACTGTGGGGAGACACAAGATAAGTTACAGACTCAGTCATTAAGGTGTTTATTAAAGGAAAGATACTTTTTTTAAGTACATAAAATAAATGGCTACAATACAAGGTAGCTGTGATGTTTCTATGTGAGTTACAAATAAAGTGCAATGGTGCCAGGGCTGGGGTAGGAGTTCACGGTAGAGAAAGTTCATATTCAGTTGTAAAAACCAGGAAAGGCTGCATGACTAACTTAGGCATTTGAGCTGTATCTTGGAGGATGGGTAGGCCTGCAAAGGTCAGAGATGGTATGAGGAAGCATCCAGCCTTTGAGGATTGGACAAAGGTATACTTGGCATGAGCACGAAGCACACTGAGCAGCTAATGAAGGCCTGAGCTCGTAGGGTTGGCAGGAAAACAACAGAATGTCTGTCTACTGGCATCACTGTGCTGGGGAATTGGGAGGTTCAGGACACGCTATGGTATGTTCAGTTTCAGAAATTTTACGTTTGCGATGACAGCACATTATCCCCTGAGGCTGAACAGGAGGCAGTGGAAATGTGGGGCTGGTGTCTGAGAGGCATGTTTAGACTGGAGATGTTAAATTTAGAATGAAAAGAACCACATTTTAAGAAAAGCAGCATGAGCATGATTTGCGCATTGTCTGGGACATGGACCAACGAGGGTCACAGACTCTACAGTTCACTGGAGGTCATCGTGGAGCAAAGAGACATGATATCAGGATGACCGGAGGCTGAAAATCAAACTGAAACAGCAGCTCTTAGGTCCCTGATGTGTTCAATTCAGTCAAATAACAGTTAAGTCTGAACCTGATTCTTTAATCTATAGCAGGGTCCCCAACCTTTCTGGCACCAGAGACCGGTTTCATGGAAGACAAGTTTTCCACGGACGGGGGTGGGGATGGTTTCGGGATGATTCAAGTGCATTATGGTGAGTTGTGCACTTTATTTCTGTTATTATTACATTGTAATATATAATGAAATAATTATACAACTCACCATAATGCAGAATCAGTGGGAGCCCTGAGCTTGTCTTCCTGCAACTAGATGGTCCCATCTGGGGGTGACAGGAGACAGTGACACCTGAAATGTGTTGCTTATGTCCAGTCTACTCCGTAAGATGCAGCTTATTTGTCACTTGCCACTCACGGATATGAGTCTGCAAGCAATTGATTTATTATGGTGTCTGTGCAGTCAAACCTCTCTGCTAATGAGAATCTGTATTCGCAGCCGCTCCCCAGCGCTAGCCTCACCGCCTCAGCTCCACCTCAGATCATCAGGCGTTCAATTCTCATAAGGAGCGTGCAACCTAGGTCCCTCGCATGCGCAGTTCACAGTAGGGTTCGCGCTCCTAAGAGAATCTAAAGCCACTGCTGATCTGACAGGAGGCGGAGCTCAGGTGGTAATGCGAGCGATGGGGAGCGGCTGTAAATACAGATGAAGCTTCGCTCACCTGCCCTGGTTCCTAACAGGCCACGGGGTTCCAGTCCATGGCCTGGGGGTTGGGCCCCCCCCCCCACCCCGGATCTACCAGGTTCCCTCCCTCAAGTTTTTGGAATACAAGCATGTGCCCCAAGGGCTTCCCAGCTCATTGCTTTGGCTCTGCAGGCTACTTCTTATCTCCCGTAATTGAGTCTCTGGCTGCTGCCCTTTCCATTCCTCCAAGCCTGGACACGGGTTCCACAGGTAAGACCCAGCTGATATCTCGGGGATAATAGAAGGGAATTACCACACAGAAAAGAAAAACCTCAAGCTGGATATTAGAAAGTACTGCTCCTAACACATTAGCCAAGCTCCCCTTTAAGGGGCCCTCGTGGCTCTCTCTTCCTTTGCTCCCCATCGTGATGCTCCTTTAAGGGGCCAGCTTACCTCACACCACCGTGTGCCCCCGACCTGGAGTCCAGACCCCTAACTCACACCATAGCTGCAGAGAGCAAAGCAAGCCATTCTCTTCCCTGGTCCTAGGCTGGCGTCCTTTCCTGTCCCGGGATTACTCATAGTAAGAACACGGTTAGTTAGCTTGACTATAGTAATCATTTCACTATGTATATGTGTATCAAAACATCACGTCGTATCTCTTAAATCCTTACAATTTTTATTTTTAAAAAATACTCCGTTTCTTTATGGGAAGGTCTTATCTTCATCCACAGGTTGGACAGAGTCAAAGCAGTAGTCAAAAGTACAGTTTAAGAAGGCAGAGACCTTCAGGGTTCAGGAATATCGTGTGCAGGGGCTGTGGGAGACAGGTGCAGGGGTGAGGTGGGGCAAGCCCAGTCTCATGTTTCTTCACAACCTTTTCTTTAGCGTGGTGGTTTGGTTTCTCAAGATCTATGAGTAAATACTTGGACAAAAAGACAGCACTGAAGAAATACAAAATATATATGTTTCAGGAAGTCTATTCTAAAATCATATTTAGGAAAAAGAATTGAATTCTGTAATTATGCAAAGGAGCAGTCCCGCTAGAGAATCACCCAACTGACATCACTGACTGGAAACATATAATGCCCCATTCATGAAAGCTGAATTTTCTGGTGCACTTACCCTAAGCTGAGGTCTTTTATATCTCCATTTTGCAAAGAAAGGAATTGAGGGTCCAGGGACACACTGCTAATAAATGGCACATCAAGATTCAAACCCAGGCCCACCTAACCGGTCAGTGTGCTTAGACACTAAACAGTATTTGACGTACTAGGAAAAACAACTTCGTTTAAACCAGTGGTGAAGTCACTATTTTCTCCAGGGAAATCTGTATAAGAGCCCTTCTGAGGATTTTTCATAAAATGGTATCATGGTCATCATTTGTACATAGATATTTTGGACACAAACATCCTTACTCATTAATTCAACAAATGTTTACTGTGCACCAAAATCAAGCCATGATACTAGGTGTATGGAAGATGCAAATATTACTTCCTATAGGAATTTATAATCGAGCAAGGGAGAGGAAATAAAAGACAAAACAGAATTTGATGAGTACCACAGGAAAAATGAAAAAAATGTGTGATGGAGGTTAAAAATGGGAGAGATTATATGTCCTTTGGGAGCTGGGGAACTTTCGTGGAAACGATAGCAATTGGGAAAAGTAAAATAAATATAAAATTAATATAAAATAAAAAAATGAAAAACAGACGTCTAAATAAGGGGGATAAAACAACATGAGGGATTATTATCAAGATATCAGGACTCCTCCAGCTGACACCTTTCCTACCTTAAAATTATCAACGGTTTCCATGGATTTAGATCAATTGCTGTAATCATGGCTAAAAATTGCTGCGCGTATGGGCAGTGGTGCAGAGGTCATACTCAAAATAACGTCCCCTCTGAAAGGATGGGGAGCATTGGGATGGTCGTCTGTCACAAGACTGGTGCTCTACCGGAGCAGCGTGGCCACACCTCGCTGACTCACTTTTACTGATGTTTGTAATGTGTGTCAACACATTGCTATCTTTGTGCAGCCCTTATCAGACTGTGAACGACAAGAATACACCAAATAATAGTCTGTGAGTTGACCAATACTTCGACTTTTTTCGATAACGATAATGTCCTTTAAACTCTGGAGTTCGGAAGTGGCGCAAAATGTGGTTCTAATACAAACTAGCCTCCCTCACACTTGAATTTCTTTGGTTAAGTTTCTAGCCCAAATCAGACTCTAAAGACATCGCTGTAAAAAAAAAAAATTTTTTTTTCCCCTAGAGATTGAAACGACTCACCTCCCCTTGGACTACGAATCCCATCATGCAACGCTACCACACCCCCCCCGCGGGGGGCGGAGCCGTAGGGGGGCCGGCCACGGCAGCGGCGCGTGCATTCTGGGCGTTGTAGTCTGGGGCCCCAGCCGCCGCCGGGACGCCCCACGTGGTGCGTGTGGCGGCCGCTCTGGGCACCGGCTACCGCGCTCTGTCCGCGCAGCCCTCGGGGAGCGGGGCCCGGTGGGGGAGGCCGGCCGGCCGGCGCGGCGCGGGCCGCAGGGAGGGCCGAGCAGCCCGGGGCTTCGCGACGTTTTTGCGACAGCGCGGCCGTTTTCCGCGAGTCCCCTCCCTCCGCTCTCTGAGGAGGTACCGGCTGTTGTGCGGCGCTGCCTTTCTGTCTGAGTGGATGGGAGAGCGAGCGAGCGAGCGTGTGAGTGAGTGAGTGTGAACGTGTGTGAGCGCGGCGAGGCGCGAGCGCCCGAGGGGCAGTCCGCCGCGCCGTCCCGCTGCCCGCCGCGGGGGCCGAGCGCGCGGCCGGAGCGCAGGGTCCGGCGCCCCGGAGCCCGCGGGGACAAGGGCAGCGACCGCGCTCCCCGCCCCCAGCCCTCGTCCCTCACCCTTCTGCGCCCGGGGACCGCGCCGTCCCCCCCGGCCGGCCCCCGCCCCACCGCCCCCCTGGATGTCCCCGGCGCCCTCGCGGGGCCTCCTCCTGCCGCCGCGGCCGGGCCGGCGTTGCGGCCGCCGGGCGTAGAGCGGGCGGGTTCCCGGGGGCCGCGGCTGCCGGAGCCTCCCCGGTCCCCACCCCCGCCCCGCGGCGCCGCGACCCCGCTCCCCGGCCTCGCAGGCCGTGACAATGGACTATGACTTTAAAGTGAAGCTGAGCAGCGAGCGGGAGCGGGTCGAGGACCTGTTTGAATACGAGGGCTGCAAAGTTGGCCGAGGCACTTATGGTCACGTCTACAAAGCCAAGCGGAAGGATGGGTGAGTGTCGGCGTCGGGCGGGCGGCGGCGCCGGGCAGGTGGGCAGCCTCCCTCCGGCCTGGGTCCGGCCGGCCGGGCTCGGGGAGGAGCTGGTGCCGAGGGGGCCGGGCCCGCACGAGACCCGGCGAGCCGCTGCCTCTGTCTCTCCTGGCGCCGCTCGTCGGGCAAGGGAGCTGTGTACTTTTTTTTCAGGGGTTTCGGTATAGATTTTTAAAAAATTTCCTTATGAAAAAACGTCAGTTTAAATGATCTTTAAGGGGGGTCGATTTATTATGGGAAGCTTCTGGGGCTTTCCTCAACTGCCTCTGGACTGACATCCATCAGTCTGGAAGGGAAGCTGAGATCCTTTTCCCCCACCAGTTTGTGATTGATTTACGATCAAATTCGGATTTTATTTTGGGGAAAGAAATCAGCAAGTCAGTGTGGTTCTGAAGAGTTCCTTTTGGTGATCACCTGCCGCAGAAACGTAGTAGTTACTCTTTCGATATCATTAGCTGTGAGTTTTACCTAGAACAATGGGGGTTTGGTGCAGGGTGGGTGGTGAGGAAAAAGGCTGATGACAAATAGGGGAGTCTTGTTCAGGCCGTTCCCCCCAGATGTAGCAGCTGGCAATGAACTTTCAGTAATCTCTTTGCTTCAGATATTCTTCCCGAGAAATATTAAGTCTGTGACTGGTAACGCTCCCAATTTAGTTTCGGAAACCGGCAGGTGAAGTGTTCATTTTTCCTTTGTCACTAGGTGAATAGCTTGTGATATTGACAAAAGAGAAGGCATTTCTTAGTTGAGAGAATATAATTTATTAACTCCTGTTTTCCTCTTCTAAAAACGGATGTTGTCTTTGTCGCCTTTGACACTGTAGGAAACTGCTGGAAAGAGAACGTCAAAGCTTGTTATATAATCTTTAGATTTTATTATAAACAAAGTAGGTTTACTTGAACATCGCTGTTAGTTTGGTTAGCTGCTGTTTAACGTTTAAGATAATTGCTTTTTTCCCCCCAAATCACACAGGAGGTTATGTTCAGAACTATATTAGCACTAAAAAAATGAAACCATTCATAAAGCTGAATTTACCTGGGTTGGGGGGAAGCCATATTTATAAATACTTTAGTATTCTAAATATTGGTGAAGGAAGGATCTACCTATTCAACATTTTTTCTTAGATTTACTGAGATATCTTTCTAAAATAATTTAAAATGGACTCTAAGAGGAAGAAGATAGGAATTCTCATTAATTTGGAATGTGCATTTCAGTGCTTTTATATGCAGCAGTAAAGCAGTACTGGTATATGCAAAAGGTAGGGATTTGAAAACTTGATACTGTGGGTGCTGCATGTCTTTAAAAGTACTCTTTAGCAGAATGGATAGTCTGGTGACACTTGAGAAATCAGCTTCTGGAGATGTTGTTGACTCTGTTGTTTAATTATATTTCTCATTGAAGTATTACTCTGTAATAACGTACATATTTAAAAAGTTATCCTTGTTAACTTCCCATACAATATTTTTTAAAGGACTTACACCATCTCCCTGTCCCCCAATATTATGCAGTTTGGGGCATATTCATAAAATCCCTGATCCCATGAGATTAGACATTGTAATGCATTTGACCAGTCTGTCATCTTCTTTATAAAATTCTGGTGATCTTAATTTCTTTCTAATCTCTCTGAGAAAAACCAGATCTATTTTCATAAATTACCAATTTAAGCTAATAAAACATACAAATTTTATTAACTTTGAATTTACATTTTATGAAAAACTATAATATTGTTTATTAGCAAGAGGTACTTTTGACTACATTTTATATCTCATGGTCAAGTTTTAATTTAGGCTAAGAATAATTTTAGAAGATTAAATTATACAATTAAAATTAGCTGAATGTATAATATATGAACATTTCTTTGTCATTCATGATAACCAAAAAGTAGGTAGCATTGCATTTTGGAAAAATTAACTTTTTGTTTATAATTCTTTGGGCTTGTTTTCCAGTAACCTCTAATGATTTTGTATATAGGAAGAACTGTTTTTTAAAAAATGGATGAAATGTCGAGAGAGTTTTAAAATTACTTAAAACAGTTTTTGTGCTCCAGAGGGAATGTTTTTCGGCTTCTTATTAACCTCACTCTGGTAAAATGAAGCATTGTATTTATGAAGCTCTTTTGATCTTATGTCAGTGAAATGTAATTTAATGCATTTTAGTCCTGGTAAAATAAAATTTGTGGCTGTTTAATCTTTTATAAAAAGATGATCAAATAATTTGTTTCTAGTATTGATTTACTTTCAAATGAAATTATATATTCTGCAACTGGAATTTCAGAGAACTCTAGGAACCCAGACAATAACACCTTCAAAGAGAATACTGAGATTTACAATAAAATGAAATAAATTTCATTTAGATGTATTTGGCTCTTAAAATGAAGGTATCTAAATGTGTCCTTTCAGTTGTCCAGTGAGCATCATAGACATGAATAATTAGTAATGGAATTTAGGCCAGAGGAGTTAGCTGCTTAAATTATTGTTTTAGGAAATAAAACAGCTTGAAAGGTCATTTCTTTGATTTTAAGTATTAATAGTACTCTCCTGCTAGTATACTACACTTTTGGTAAACTCAGCATTTTAAGGAATGTGGGGAAGGTGGAATACTTTATTTGAGGCATGATTATATACATGGAAAGGGGGCTTTTTATAGTTGTGTTATTTTCAGATTCTAATAGAGTTAAAACATAAATGCACAGTAAATCTTGGGAATAATTCACTCTCGCTGTCACCATAAATGAGATAGTGTCCTTTGTGTCTGAACACCAAAAGGGTACTCAGTGGGAAGCAGGGGGATTCATTTTCTTTCTGAGTCAATTGCATTTCCTCTTTGCAGAATTTAGGCAACCAAACTTATCTTGTTTAAAGGAATGGAAAAGTGTGAGAACCAGAAAACAATTTGTGTTTTTAAATTCTAAATTCTCATTATTGGCACTGAACATTGTAGAATTTAAAAATTAATTTGGGGTAAGAGTTTGATTTCCAAAAAAGAAAAGCAAAAAGACTTTTCTTGAATAGGGTTCTTAGGCTGCTGTATTCTGTGTTCAAAAGAACAGATACTATATAATTGGGATTGTGTGTGTGTGAATGTGAGAGAGAGGGAGAGAGAGAGAGAGGGAGAGAGAGAGAGATACAGAAAACTTTTGTTGGGGCACTTTTGTAGACAGCACAGAGATTAGTAGGCAGTGGTAATGATAATAATAGCTAAGTTACTGAGTAAGTCTTAGGACCTGGGCAGAGCTCTTTACAGCCATCATCTGTTGAATCCTCACAAGTACCACAAGTCAGTTGTGTTTTTTCAGTTTTATAGTTGAGGAAACTGAAGTTTAAAAAGGTTAAGCAAATTTGTCCATGGTTACATGACTAATTAAATGTCAGAGCTGGAATTGGGGGATTACAGGCTGGTCTCTTACTCCACAGCCCAGGGTCTTAACCATTATGCTTCATATTAAGATAAATATAAACATAGACATGGGGATTTGGTGTTTTAGTGGGTCATTCAGAAAACATGAATGCCTTATCACAGAACTAGTCTTTTCAATTAACTGATACTTTTTTAGTATGTTTCTGAACAGCCCTAGTTTTTCTAGTGCTGCAAAAGTAAGTGTGTAGCTATGTGGTGTATACACACACACACACATATGTGTATGTCTGTGTGTGTGTGTGTGTGTGTGTGTGTGTGTGTGTGTGTGTGTATAGGACCAGACTCTAATAGGGCATGTTAGGATGTGAAAATTCTTCATCTAGTGCAAAGAATTCTAAGTTGGGGAGACTGGAGAACTGAGTTTGAGTTCAGACTCTGCCTCTGATCACCAGTATGACCTTGGGCAAATCATTTGCCCTTGTAGACCTTTGTTTCCTTATTTCTAAAATTACGGGGTTTGAGTTGGTCATTTTTAGGGCCTTCCTAGTATTATAATTTGAGGAAGTAAAAATATAAAATACTTTTGCAAGATCAGGTAAGCAACCACTAAGACAAAAATTTTACTTTAGACAGCAATACACATCCATGTTTCTTAGTCTCATGCATTAATGTGGGTTCTCATCAACTGCCAAAAAGAAAATAAGTAGCTTCCAAAGACTTGTCAGCTCCCTTACCAAACATGCCTTGTACCACTGTGGCATTCCCTCCTGTTTACATCTTAAGGTGTGGGATTTATGTGGCTGCTCCCATCCTGTGAACCATTCATTTGGTGGCTAGCACGAGGAACGCTTCTGATTTGATCTGCACTAGAGCTTTTAAGTCAGCTTTAATTCCTTAGCTGTGATCAGAATTTGGTTGGAAACCTTTATTTCCCCTGAAGGATTTGAATAGTTTTTCTTCCTGAATATTGCTGAACCCTGTATCTAGGTTCAGTTTGATTTAAGTATTCCTTTAGATGTCAGAAATGCCAAATACAACATGTAATAATCCCCATCAGTGGGGATTTTGCATGCCCAATAAGGAATATTCCTTATAACATTTAAAAAATGTGATGGAAAGGGACAAGCAGAATATTCACTATGCATTTCTTATCTACTTGCAGTTGAATTTATCTGCCTTAATACTCAGTGCATTCAGATCCACTGGGTAGGCCACTTTGAGGTTTCATGCTTAGATCCCATTTTTTTTTTTTCCTTTTTAAAATAATTAATTAATTAATTTTTGGCTGCGTTGGGTCTTTGTTGCTGCGCGCGGGCTTTCTCTAGTTGCGGCGAGCGGGGGCTGCTCTTCATTGCGGTGCGCGCACTTCTCCTTGCGGTGGCTTCTCTTGTTGCGGAGCACGGGCTCTAGCATATGGGCTTCAGTAGTTGTGGCTCGTGGGCTCAGTAGTTGTGGCTCACTGGCTCCGTAGTTGTGGCTCGCGGGCTCTAGAGTGCAGGCTCAATAGTTGTGGCGCACGGGCTTAGTTGCTCCGCGGCATGTGGGATCTTCCCAGACCAGGGATCGAACCCGTGTCCCCTGCATTGGCAGGTGGATTCTTAACCACTGCGCCACCAAGGAAGTCCCAGAGCCCATTTTCTTAGTAGCAAGACTGGCAAATTAATTCATTTTGGATTTGCTTATTTGATTATTTTACTGTTTCTTCTAACATTGGAAGAAATCCATTCCCTCATTCACTCAGTGAATATTTACTGGACCCTTCTATCTGCCAGGCACTGTACAAGGTATTGAGAATGCCAAGATGAATAAAATATTCCATTATTTCAGAAGACACCTACTGAGGAAACAAACGTAAATAAACTATAGCAATTTAATAAGCATTATGATAATTAATACAAGGTGCTATTGGAACACAGACATGGAAGCTCCCAACTGCTTAGGGTTTTCAGGATAAACCTCTCAGAGATGGCAGCACTTCGTTGACTCTTGAAGGACAGGGAAGAGCTCATCAGAAAGGGCATTTCTTTTTTTAACTTAGTTTCTTTTTTTAATTTTAATTTTAATTTTTTGGCCGTGCTGCAGGGCATGTGGGATCTTAGTTCCCCAACCGGGGATTGAACCCGTGTCCCCTGCATTGGAAGGGTGGAGTCTTAACCACTGTACTGCCAAGGAAGTCCCAGAAAGGGCATTTCAAGAGGAATAGGACAAAGGGTTTTTTTTTGTTGTGCTCTTAAAGACCCCAACAGATTTTGTGGGTCTGAATTATTTCTTCCTATGCCTTTGCTCACCGCACCTTTTCTGTTGCCGGCATCTTTGAGCTCCTGCTGTTTGTGTAGTGCTACATACATGTGCTACAGGTGTTCCATTGTACCCATTGGACATGATGAAGTTTCTGTGATTCAATATGGGGATACATTTATCAGCATGTACTGAGCACCTTAATTGTCTCTGTGGCAGTTTCCCATCACAAGAATGTTGGTGAATCAGGGTACAAGCAGCCTCTGAAATCCAACTGTCTGATTTAGGAATATCTCTCATATGTAAGACTGCCGTGGCAGAACAGTGGCTCTGGATAGCAGATGACTCTCCTTTGGCCTCACCTGCATGAGGAGTAGGGATCCAGAATTTTCTGTGCTGATGAGATGGTGGTGGCCAACAGGTCGGAGGGGAATTCCTCTTGTTGGGACTCTCAGTTGTGTGAGAAGATGGTAGGGAGGTGGCTTCCGGCAACTGAATTTCAGCTAGGAAATAGAAATAATGACAAATTATTAGAAGTTACTGTAGGTCATTTGCAAGCTTACCTACATTTTCAAAAATTAGTTCTCTTGGCAATTGTGTTCAGAATTATGATTTACAAACATTTGAAATATGATCCATATGTAAGTTGGGACTGTATATGCCAAATCAGTGTTGATAAATATGTATTCTTCCCTGTGGCTGGTGTCATCTTTTTTGTAGTGCCTTGTATTGTTGAATCCAACCCTCATTGTCTCTTTATGTTTTTATTCTTTTTCTGTTCTTAGTTGCTGCTAGAGAATGAAAATCCTACTGTTCTTACCTCTTTCAGAACAATTTGTAAATCCTTTCCTTCACAGCAGCTTAAGTAGGCCTTGGCCATCTCTTTGTTATTTAGAAACTACTGTGATATTTTTTGTCTTAAAATATCTGTTGTCACCTCAAGGCAGTTCTTGAAGTTGTCACTAGAAAGTGACTTTCACCCGTTAGTTTGATCTTAATACTTAAAGACCCTTAAGTTATCATTTTCTCAAGATTCTTTAGTATAGTGATTGTCAAAGTCACAAAACCAGTCCCTGCTGTAGTAGGCTGCTTTTACTGATAGAGTTATGCTTTGTCCTTCAGGTGTGTTGTCACAGAAAAAATGCTGAGAATCCCCTTTTTAAAATTGAGATATATCACATACCATAAAATTCACCCTTTTAAAGTGTGCAGTCTACTGACTTTTAGTGTATCCACAAGGCTATGCAATCATCACCACTACCTAATTCCAGAACATTTTTATCGTGTCAGAAGAAACCCCGTATCAATTGGTAGTCACTCCACATTCCCTCTTTTCCCAGCCCCTGGCAACCACTAATTTATTTTCTTTCTCTATAGATTTGCCTATTCTGAACATTTCATGTAAATAGAAATATATAGTATGTGGCCATTTGTCTTTTACTTAGCATAGTGTTTTCAGTGTTCATTCATGTTGTGCATGTGTCAGTGTTTCATTCCTTTTTATGGTTGAAAAATATTGCTTTGTATGGATAGACCACATTTTGTTTATCCATTTATCAGTTGGTGGACATCTAGGTTGTTTCTACTTATTGGCTGTTATGAATAGTGCTGCTATGAACCTTCATGCGCAAATTGTTGTGTAGATATATGTTTTTGGTTCTCTTAGGCAAATACCCAGAGTCATATGGTAACTCTATGTTTAGCTTTTTGAGAAACTGCCAAATTTTTGAAAGCAGCTGAGAACCACTTTTGAGTGGCTTTACCTTGACTTTGGTTTAGAACCATGATTTGTCCTCTGTTCACAAGACCTGGACACCTTAATTCCCAGGACACCTTATTAATCAGTAGCCCACCTTATTCCCAGGAAGTGTTCACACACTAGTCTATTGTGGCGATTCTGCAATACAGACTAATACAGCTGCTCCTCCTCCATCAAATCAGACCTCCTTCCGAGCTTGTTCTCAGGCAGCACCTTGTGCTGGGAGCAGTTTTCCGTCAGCTGAAATTGGTTCTAACATTTAGCTTCAGAAATCTTAACTACTTTATCTTAATATGCAACTCCAGTAATTCTCTCTTCACTCACCACCCTGCAAAACATAGTTCTTCATAGATATATTATGTAACTACATTAGTGTATATGTGGTTAATGTTTATATGTCCTTTGGGTCTTTCTGATGAAGGTTTATGGGTTAGATATTATGGATTTCCTCTAGGGCAGTAATTGTATTCCCCTTACTTCCTGGCATATTGCCAAATGTCCACAGGTATTTAATACTTTTTAATTTTTGGTGTACCTAAAATTGATATTTGAAAATTTTCCTTTTAAACTTGCTAAACTTAAAAACTTGAGCATATTTTGGAATAGAAAAGCAGCGCCTTGTGAAAATACCCTGAGAAGCAGTTTGATGGGCTGGCTAAATTGATACCAGGAACAGAATTAAACAAAAACAAAGGCCAAAGGCAGATGCAAGCTTTGTTAATTGACTGAACCAAATAGAAGTCCCAGGTATTTGAAAAATTGAGCCACTACAAAGAATAAAGTATTTTCTAAAGTATACCTTGTAAATGAATCAGTTTACATGGGGATCAGACCTATATTTCTAACCTTAAGGAAAATATAATTAGTCTCTGAACCAGAGTTGACATTTAGTTTTGTTTAAACTCTGTGGTTGTTTCATATTTGAAGTTTCCTTTTGTTATGTGAATAAAAAATTATATAGTTTAACAACTACTCAAGGTAACTCAGTTACTCCTCTCTCTAGACAAGCTCTTTAAAATCCATAACTTTATTATAGCCCATGAATTCTAACAAATAATCCTAAGGAGAGGAATTCTTCACATCTTGATGCCTACTCTGGGTGTTTCTGTACACCTGAATTTTATAGCTTGTCTAGAGAGCTAAGGGATTAAAAAAAAAAAAAAACCCAAACTTGTCAAACAGTGGTATTATGGTTTATATTAAGCAAGTCATTATTTTAGGGGAAAGAGGAGGTAGGTATTGAAAAATTATTTTTATGAGGCTTCTGTTTTAAGGAAAACCAATAAATCGTGCAAAATTTAAGCTCGTGTAGAATAAATACATTTGTTTGGAGTTTTTTCACTTTATGAAAGAAGCCCTTTAAGTAAGGGAGCTCTCCTAGCATACTTATCCTGTGACTCAGTTTGCCAAAAATTCAGTTTATACACATTTTCCAAGAAAATGTTAAGCACAGAGTAAGGAGTACTTACTTGTATTTGTTTTCTAGTGCTGACTTAACATTGAAGGTTCTTTTAAATGTAAAATTAAGTCATTTAAATATTTGATGTTCCTTTATAGTCTCTTTAGCTGTAATTTGGGGGGGCAAATATGTGTATTTACAGTTTATTTGGTCGCTGTTCATTGAATGTCTAATGTGCCAGGTTCTGTGCCAGGTATAGGTGATTCAGCAGTGAACAGGCCATAGTTGTAAGTCGTTAGGGAACTTAAAGACTTTGAGGGGCACAGGCAAGTAAACAGGTAATTACAATACAGTGGTATACAGCTGTGATGGAGAAAATGATTAATGAAATCTACTGTGACCTTATTTTTTTTCATTCAAGAATATTATGCGGGACTTCCCTGGCAGTCCAGTGGTTAAGATTTGCGCTTCCAATGGAGGGGGCGTGGCTTCGATCCCTGGTTGGGAAACTAAGATCCCACATGCTGCACAGCCAAAAAATAAATAAATAAATAAATAAATAGATCCATCGGATGGAGAATGTTGATATTTTTTTTAAAAAAAGCATATTCATCTTTCCATGTCAGTAAATATAGCTCTAAATCATCAGTTTTAATTATTGCATCACATTACACACACACACACACACACACACACACACACACACACACACAGTAGATATGTATCCAGTTAACCAGTTCTCTAGTGATAGATGAAATTTAAGTAGTCTCTAAATTTTAGCCATTGCAGTTAGGGAAGTACCTCCTAGAAAATATGACTACAGTTCTTCAACATAGTATCAAGCTCTTGCAGTGGAATTTTAGGATCAAAGATTGTATACTTTCAACAGCTGTATTTCTGTTATAAAATAAGATTGGATTATACAATTAGTAAACTCTCAGGATAAAAATGCAAACAGTGTAAGAATATGCAGGAAGATCATTGTCAGCCCCTCTTTGTATATATGCGTATGGGAGCAGATACATGTCTGGGTCGACTTTAAAATTTATTTTAATATTTCATTCATTTTGAGCAAATAATACATGAGTATGCAAAAAATGTAAATACACTGAGGAAGTGAAAACTTAAGTCTTCTCACCTCTGTCTCCTCCAGGCACTCATTTCTTCTTTCAGAGCTGTCCACTGATAACGTTTCTTGTGTGTGCTTTCCAGATTGTGGACACAAACATCTTTGGACTTTATGGTATTATTTTTCATGCATAACTTTTATTTTTATAAAGTCACATTTATCAGTGGTTGCTGGGTTATGTGTAAGAATTAGTTAGAAAGGACTTTATGTCATCATCTTTAAACACAAAATGTATGATGGCGTATACGTATATTTTGTTCCTTGCTTTTCTCAGTTCATATGTTTTAGAGACTGGTAACAGCACATGTAACGTAATTCATTTCATCAGCTCGTCATTCTTTTTTATGAACATAATGTAATATACATATCCAGTTGAAGGACATTTAGGTTGCTTTCATTTTTTTTTTATGCCCTTAAGCAGTACTGCAATAAATGTCCTTTATATCAGTCTTTCCACACAATATTCTCTCAGATGGAGATAGAACTTCGCAGGTACCCAGAAAGTTCCCCACAGGGATATTTGCTGTGGATGGTACCACTGGCAAGGAGCAAAGTCTTCATGAAGCAAGAGAAGCTCCCTTGCTATATCCACAGGGAGTTTTATCCCTCCTGGCTTCTCTCAAAAGTTCTAGAGACTGATCATCACGCCCAAGCACATGTTACTGGTAACGACCCAGTACATAACTGCTGGACTGCTGCAATGCAGGTCAGTTTCCCAGGAATGTCTCTTTTTTTTTTTTTTTGCGGTATGCGGGCCTCTCACTGTTCTGGCCTCTCCCGTTGTGGAGCACAGGCTCCGGACGCGCAGGCTCAGCGGCCATGGCTCACGGGCCTAGCCGCTCCGCGGCATGTGGGATTGTCCCAGACCGGGGCACGAACCCTTGTCCCCTGCATCAGCAGGCGGACTCTCAACCACTGCACCACCAGGGAAGCCCCCCAGGAATGTCTTTTTAACAGGCCTAGGCTTCAGGCTCTTTGGAGGTCCAATCTTATGTGCCATTTATACTCCCATCAAAACTCCCAAAACAAAACTTAATCTGGAAGGAAGAAATGGAAATAAATATAATAATGACATGCTTGAGTCCTGGGGGTAAATGCATTGTAAAGTTGGAATTGTTTATTCTTTTGGAAATTTTGCTTTAGGTTTTCTTTCCCCACATAGTCCTATGTATTTTAGATTACTGGTTGGCATAAAAAAATTGAGTCTTGTGGATACTTAAGATTACAGTCATTATTAAGTTTACATGTTATTTTATGTTCACTTTCATCAGATGATCTTTCTCTCTTGTTTCCTGTTGCTTGGCCTTGGTCATCCTTTCATTTCCTGACCAGCATTGACCTTCCTATACCCAGTCTTTTCCTTTTCTCCCCTTTTTGGCTTGCTTTTTCTGTTTGGTACTGATTTTGGCTTTGGCCTTGTTCCTTGTCACCAGTCTCAGTAGCATTCCCCTCTGGGCAGGCCTCCTTTTCTGCTGCCAATGGAATTTCTTGACTTTGTGTATTCAGCAGAGGGAATTATTTATGTAGGTAAGCAGGCAGCTGATTATCTACTAGACAGTTCTGATGTATTTTATTAATTTGGAAGAGACTTTTAAAAACAGTTTTAAGTACTGCTAAACATAACTCTTTCTTCATAGACATAATTTCTCCTCAACAGAAGTTGGAAAGTACTTACTCCTTATAGATAGATAAGAAGCTGAAAAAGTACGCAAACATTTAATCTTTTTATCTGAAAATCTATTTTAGTACACAAGAGTCCAGGGCTGCTTGAGAGTTTAAACCAGATACCCTGTAGCCAAAAGTTACTACTGTCCTGTTTTAGCCAAGACTAGCTGACCTGCAGAGCCCCTTTAGGCTTTTGACATGTGCTAGGCTTGGACATGCAGATGTGGAAAACATAAGGAAGTCTGTCAAAGTAGCACACACTTAACATATTTCATCTGATTCTCTTCCGGATTTTTTTTTGTGGGGGTGGGATGGGACTGTTCAGTTTCGGAAGGTGATTCAGCCTGATCTTCTTTAAGTACTTGAAGTTTTCATTGCAAGCAAAAAACACTAACCAAGTATACCACTTTTTAATCTTTATTTGACTTGGACCATGTAGTATTTGCTCTATTTCTGTTGCACTTTGTAAGAACTGGACTCACTGAGTTTAAGTATGCTTGCTGCTTTTAAATCAGAATGCAGTACAATTACATTTTTCCTTAGTGAGATTCTGTACTATGATTACCCTGGAAATGTTTTGGAATGTAAGATAACATTTGCCGCTAGTTATTCATTATTTATTTTAAAGTGTTTAAAAAGTAGTTTTGATTTAGTTGCAGTGTGTACTAAGTAGGGAAATTAAATACCAGTTGTCTTCATGGAGAAAATATTAGTAAAACCTTTCAAGAAGTTACACATTTATACTTCATAAGGTTTTTTAATAGCTTTATTGAGATATAATTCACATACCATACAGTTAAGTGTACAGTTCACCATCTTTTAGTGTATTCACAGAGTTGTGTGGCTGTCCCCACAGTTTAATTTTAGAATATTTTTATCCCCCCTAAAAGAAATCCGGTATCCATTAGCAGTCATTCCCCTTTCCCTCCAACCCTCCAGCCTTAAGCAACCACTAATCTGCTTTCTGCCTCTGGATTTGCGTGTTCTGAACATTTCATTTAAATGAAATCATATAATATGTGGTCTTTAGTGATCGGCTTCTTTCACTTAATATAATGTTTTCAAGGCTTATCCATGATTTAACATGTATCACATTTTGTTTAGTCATTCATCAGTTGTTGGATATTTGGGTCATTTCCACTTTTTGGTTATTATGAATAATGCTTCTGTGAACATTGGTGTACAAGTATCTGAGTCCCTGCTTTCCATTCCTTGGATATATACCTAGGAGTGGAATTGCTGGATCATATGGTAACTGAATGCTTAACTGTTGAGTAACCACCAAACTGCTTCCTCAGTGGCTGCACCATGTTACATTCCCACTACCAATGCCCAAGTGTTCCAATTTCTCCACATCTTTGCCAACACTGATCCCCCCCTTTTTTTTTTAATATAGCTGTCCTTACGGCTATTAAGTGGTATTGATTTGCATTTCCCTAATGATGAATGGTACTTATTGTATCATTCAGTATCAGTAAATACTTCTCATGTACTTACTGATCATTTGATTATCTTCTTGGAAAAACATATTTATATCCTTTGCTCATTTAAAAATTGAGTTATTTATCTTTTTTATTATTGAGTTATAGGAGTTCTTTCTGTACTCTGGGTACTAGACCCTTATCGGATAGATGATTTGCAAATGGCCAGTAAGCACGTGAAAAGATGCATCATCAGGGAAATGCAAATCAAAACTATGAGATATCACTTCATACCCGTTAGGATGGCTACTATTTAAAAAAAAAAAGTGTTGGCCACTTGTATGTCTTCTTTGGAAAACTGTCTGTTCAGGTCCTTTACCCATTTTTTAATCTGGTTGTTTGGTTTTTTGTTGAGTTTTAGTTCTCTGTATATTCTGGATACTAATTCCTTATAAGATATACAATTTACGAATATTTTCTCCCATTCTGTAGGTTGCCTTTTACTCTGTGCATATTGTCTTTTGACACATCAATGTGAAAAATTTTCATGAAGTCCAGTTTGTCTATTTTTTCTTTTATTTCCTGTGCCTTTGTTGTCATAATCCAAGAAATCATTGCTAAATCAAGGTTGTAAAGCTGTAGTTTGTAGTTTTAGTTCTTTAGGCCATGGATCCATTTTGAGTTAGTTAGCCAGATTTTCTTCTAGAAAGTTTGAACTAATTCATAATGAACAGGAGTAATGTTTGCCACTCCCTTGATCAGTGTTTTTATTATTTAATCTTTAAAATAATTTTCTTTTAATCTTTGTAAATTTGATAGGAGAGCTATGGAATCATGGTTTTATTTACATTTGTTTCATTAATATTTAAACTTACAGTTTCTTGTTTTTTCATTATTTAATTTCTTTGGTGAATTGCCTGATCATACTTTACCCATTTTCCTATAATATTTTTCTTAAATTTTTTTTTTTGTGAAGTACTTTGCTTCTTGGAATATTAAATTCTTTTATTCATGTTGTAAGTATTTCCAATTTTTCTTTCTCTATTTATGGTATTTTAATATGTAATCATCTGTCATTCTTTCTTTGCTTCTTTTTTTCGCCATAATATATTAATACTTTTCCACTTTTAAATACTGGTTTTAATTTTGTGATTGTAACATGGAAGATCCAACTTTATTATTTTTCTTTTAAATTTATTTATTTAATTAATTTATGTTTGGCTGTGTTGCATCTTCGTTGCTGCACCCGGGCTTTCTCTAGTTGCAGCGAGCGGAGGCTACTCTTCGTTGTGGTGTGAGGGCTTCTCACTGCAGTGGCTTCTTGTTGCAGAGCACGGGCTCTAGGCATGCGAACTTCAGTAGTTGTGGCATGTGGGCTCAATAGTTGTGGCTCACGGACTCTAGAGCACAGGCTCAGTAGTTGTGGCGCAAGGGCTCAGTTGCTCCGCGGCATGTGGGATCTTCCCGGAGCAGGGCTCGAACCCATTCCCCTGCATTGGCAGGCAGATTCTTTTTTTTTTTTGCGGTGTGCGGGCCTCTCACTGCTGTGGCCTCTCCCGTTGCGGATCACAGGCCCTGGACGCGCAGGCTCAGCGGCCATGGCTCACGGGCCCAGCCGCTCCGCGGCATGTGGGATCTTCCCGGACTGGGGCACAAACCCGTGTCCCCTGCATCGGCAGGTGGACTCTCAGCCACTGTGCCACCAGGGAAGCCCTCTTCTTTTTTTAAATAAATACAGATATTTATACTGTATCTATTTATACTGTAATCATTTTATTTACAGAATAATTTGCAAAAGTATATCATTAACATATAGTGCAAATGCAACTAATGTAGATTTAGACACTGCTCTGTAAACTTTCCATACCTTTGTAAAATAAAGCTATCCAATTTAGTCATGATAGTTACCAGAAATGACAAACATAGAAACATTCATAGTGGGTATGTAAAAAGATTCCCATCAGTGGCCATGGTGAATTAACTTTTCCTCCCCAACCCTCCCATACTCCCACCCCAATCCCACAACTGATTGTAAAATAAAATACACATCTGAGGTTTAAACTTTTCTTTTTTGAACATCACAGTATAAAATGTTAACTGGTGATGTAGTAAACTGATAATTTGTCTCATTTGCCTTAACTAGCGTTACCACCATATAGGCATTTTTCCTCGTAGTCAAATTATGAACATCATTTTCTGTAAATAAGGCATATTCCATGCACATCATTTAGAGAAAGGTAAATTAAAAAATAGAAAAGATTTATGGAGCATGAAATCTGTGTGCATGTAACGTAAGCATATATTTTATATGTATTCTCCTCTCTGTACAGAATAATAAATACCACTATATCTGATGCAAGTAATTCACTTCCAGGATTGTGTATATTAAGTGATCAGACTAATCCCATCATTAAATTATCACCTTGTACTTATCATTAAGACTCCATTACCATGTAGGAAATATATACAGGACATGTTCCACATGACATGACTTTCTGCTTTACAAAATGGGTCTGGTTTCTGTGTTTCTGTAGAGGTGAACAAGTCAGCAAAGCATCTACAAAATGCCTCTGATTTATGTAAGCACATTTGTGTATAAATACAATGAAGATTCCGAAGTGGGCAGTCATTTCTACTTCAGTGAGTACTGTTCCCTGCCTCTACTCCATGTTTCAAGGTTTTTCAAAGGGGCCTAAAACTAAGAAAGGTTTTTTGCATTTAACTTCTTACATCAACTAAAGAAAGAATTTCAGTTTGAATCACATGGACTTCTTGACTGCCCTGCTGAAGTTTCTGATCAAGAGGCAAACAGGAACGGTGCCCACATTTTCTATGCATAATTTGCAACGTATCTTTTTTTTAAAAATTATTTATTTTGTTTATTTATTATTTTTAGCTGTGTTGGGTCTTCGTTGCTGTGCGTGGGCTTTCTCTAGTTGCGGCGAGCGGGAGCTACTCTTCATCATGGTGCGTGGGCTTCTGATTGCAGTGGCTTCTTGTTGTGGAGCGCGGCTCTAGGCCCGCGGGCTTCAGTAGCAGTGGCTCACGGACTTAGTTGCTCCACGGCACGTGGGATCTTCCTGGACCAGGGCTCGAACCCGTGTCATCTGCATTGGCAGGTGGATTCTTAACCACTGTACCACCAGGGAAGCCCACAACGTATCTTTTAAACTGACCCAAATTAGAATAACTAACAAACACACATGTTACTGAATACTAGAAATATTGAATCAAGTGTCAAACTCAAACAGCGAGATTTGCTGGAACATGTAATACTGTATATCCTCTCACAAATTTCAGGAAGACATGAGCTCATTTTATTCTGATCATTTTACCAGAAAGTAGTTTATACCTATAAGGTTATACAGATGTTTCTCTTTGAAGGCAGGCAGAACCAATTTAGGAAATTACCAAATTGTGTTTGTAACAAACTGAAAAAAATCTGTAGCACACAGTACACAACTAAAAATACAATAGAAATGTAAAGATATCTGGAGAAAAAAACTGAAGCTCTTCACTCTTTCTCCGTCAGAACCGAAGTTCTCCATGGGAGTAAGACTATAGAAAAGGTGAAATCACAGGTTACTGACAGCCTTCAGTTATTAAGAGACACTTTGCATGACAACGTGAATTATGATAGAAATCAGCAGCAATGAATTCTATGATTATACAAAGCTCAAAAGTCAGATTCTGGACACAGGCTTGACTGTATTTATATTTGACTATGTTATTTTAATATGGAATCATCAGTCATTCCTTCATTGCTTCTGATTTTTCTTCACGGTAGACATTTTTTCTTACATTTCCTTCTAACATTTTTAAAGTTAAAAAAAATTTTGTGGTTAAATTATTTAATCTTAAATTTATTTAGTATAAGATGTTATTAGGGTTCTAACTGTAATTTTTCTAGTCTTGTTAATACTGTTGAATAATTCTTTTACAATTGATTTGAAATGCCACCTTCCCCATTACCCTAAGTTCTCTTGAAGATTGGACCTTGTCTACTGGTTCATTGGTCTATTCCTGTTACTCCCTATTGTTTTAAGTCTTGCAGATTTATAATACCTGGTAAGACCATATACCCTTTCACTACTCTTCTTTAAAAAAATGATAGTCTTTCTCTTTCTTTTATTTATTCCATAAACTTCCCTTCCATCTAAACTTTAAAATCAACAATTTAAATTCTAAAAAATATATTTTTTTACTTGGGTTTAAACTGTGTTAAATGTGTTGATTAATTACTCTCCATACTCAGCGATATGGCTATGTTTTTTCATTTGTTCAAATTTTATCTTAATGAATTTTGATAAAGCTTTGTAGTTTTCTTCATATAGAGCCTACATATTGTTTATTACTGTGTATTTTGTTTTATTTGGTAGTCACGCATAAGTTCATGTGTCATTTGGTCTCATGTATTTTTGACATACTAAAAAATGATTCTTTAGCTATTTATTATACAATTTAAAAAATATTACCCAAAAATAAAGACAGTTCAGTGATTCCCCATTAATCTACCTTTCTACTGTTCTTACCTAGTTAAAATCTTTAATTGTATTTGTGACTGTTTCATCTTATATTTTTAAAATACTTATTTTCTCATATATTTATATTTAGTTCTGAACACTTTTAGTTCACTGTCTTGGTTTTTCTAGGTAGATATTCATAACAACTGCAAATACTGACAAATATTATTAATTCCTTTCTAGTACTTCAACTTTAGAAAATCTGATGTTATTGCATTGACTGTAACTTTTAAAAAAAATTAATTTTGGGCTGGGTTGGGTCTTCATAGCTGCGCGCGGGCTTTCTCTAGTTGCAGTGAGCGGGGCTACTCTTTGTTGCGGTGCATGGGCTTCTCGTTGCGGTGGCTTATCTTGTTGAGGAGCATGGGCTCTAGGCTCGCGGGCTTCAGTAGTTGTGGCACGTGTACTCAGTAGTTGTGGCGCATGGGCTTAGTTGTTCCGTGGCATGTGGGATCTTCCTGGACCAGGGCTCAAACCCGTGTCCCCTGAATTGGCAGGCGGATTCTTAACCACTGTGCCACCAGGGAAGTCCCGACTGTAACTTTTTAATAATGGTAGTGTTGCGGGTATTTTTGCCTTACTTTTGATTTTAAATGGGAATGTTTCTAGTGTTTCTCTGTTAGGTAAGAAGTCTTATTTTTATTCTCATAACATTATTAGATATGAGATTGATGTATGCAGTATACCAGCTTGAACGATTCATTTAATCTCTTTGAGCACTTTGGATTTTTTGTCTGTAAAATAAATTCGTCCCATGGAGATCCTTTGCGTAGTATAATAAGACAAGACATGTAAAGAAAGTTTTCAAGCTCTCATAAGAGCTTGAAAAGTTACATGTAAGTTACATGTATTTTAATGTATTTATTAATCTCACTTGTTCAGTCATTTGTGATTCCCTGTTTCTCCATTACCCAATTATGTTAATTTATATTTTTCAAGAAGAATTTGTGATGTTTATTAGTAGTTAATTTTCCTAAATATGTCTTTTTGCAGATAGTAAGTTATAGTGCTTCTGCCTACAGTGTCATGGTTGTGTTTCTGAGAAATCTCTTATGAAAAATCCCTTATAAAAACAGCTCTTTCACTGGGGTAAGGGGGCTAGAGGGTTTCTGTTGAACTTGCTGTGATACAAGTATTTTTATAGTTGTAATCTAAAAGGAATATGTCTGTTGACTAAAAATGATAGAAATAAACTGAATGTTTCCTCCTTTACCATGTAGTCTACTCAGAAGGTTCTTAGATTCCCCTATCATCTTTGTCCTTGACTATGCAGTCTTGCTTGTAGTACTGTTACCATAGCCAGTAGTAAAAGAATAAAAGAATGCTTGGGTAAACAAAACAATTCCATTCCAGAAGAACACCCAGACAGTCAACAATGCATCTGTATGTGGCTGTTCTTTGCATGCAACTATTATTTTTCCTGTTTATTCTGATTCCAGAGTAAACTGGAATCAGAGTGCTGATTCCAGTTTGCATCCTAATAATAACGCCTTTGTGTGGTGATTTTTTACCCCTAATCAATCAGTGATGTTATAACCATATTATGTTGTAAAAACTCATGCTATAAGAGACTTGCCTATATTTGCCAGTACAGGCTAAATAGTAAGTACTGTAAATATTTGTTGATTGCAAGTGACCAGATGACCCATTTTGTAGATTGAGATACTGTTATTGTTCTAGCTCAGTGCAGGTGTTGATGCTCTGCTCAGTAAACTGTGCTTATTGATAGGATCTAGTTGTACAAATACGTTTGTTCTTGTTAAAGTACTTGAATGGCTTGAAAATTCCAGGGGGAGGATGTCTCTAGAAAAACACATGTGTGGAGGTGGGAGTTGTGCAGATGAAGCAGTAGTCCCCGCTTATCCACATGGGATATGTTCCAGTACTCCTGGTGGATGTCTGAAACCACGGATAGTAACGTAACCCTATATTTACTACGTTTTTTCCATATACTAACATACACAGAGTGGATACACTGGGCAAAGGGATGATTCTCATCCCTGGCAAGACGCAAGATTTCATCATGACACTCAGGACGGCACACAGTTTAAAACTTATGAATTGTTTATTTCTGGAATTTTCCATTTAATATTTTCAGACTGTGGTTGACCACGAGTAAATGAAACCGCAGAAAGTAAAACCACTGGTAAGGGGGGACTACTATATTCACTGTATCATTTAGATCATGTGTTGAAAACCAAGTAGAAAATGTAATCCTACCATTGTACAAAATCATAGTACCTTTTTACTTTTGACGAGTGTCGTCACGTTGTAGGAAGACAAGAACTAGAATAGGTTTGGAGAAAGGCAAATAAAATGATTGGGAGAAGGGTACCATAGTATATAAGCTAAAAGGATTTGGTCTTTCAGCTTGGAAGTTACAGGGATGGATTTGACATATAGTTGGTCCTCGCTACGGTGGGGAGGGGGTCAGGGTCGTTTCTAGGACCCCTTGGATGTCGAAAATCGAGGATGCTCATCTCCTTTTTGACTTCCCTGGTGGTCCAGTGGTTAAGACTTCGCACTTCCACTGCAGGGGGTGTGGGTTCGATCCCTGGTCGAGGAACTAAGATTCCACATGCTACACAGCGTGGCCAAAAATTTTAAATAAACAAATAAAGTGTAGTATTTGCACATAAACTATACATATCCTCCCATATTTTAAATTACCTGTAGATTACTTATAGTAATGAATACAATGTAAATCATATGTAAATAGTTGCCAGTGTGCAGCAAATTCAAGTTTTGAGTTTTGGAACTTTCTGGAATTTTTTTTTCCTGAGTATTTTTCTATCCACTGTTGGTTGAATCCGCAGATGCAGGGCCTGTGGATACTGAGGGCTGATTGTAGAGAAAACTGTGACTATATAGATAGGTTGAATGTGGGCTTGTTTCTAGATCTCAGGCTTATGACGTGTTGTTTCCTTCTATCCCAATCTTGAAATATGACAGTGGGATAGAAACTCTGCAGTACTTTACTTTGCTGCTGAAAACATAATGAATTTCTAGAAAAGTTCAGATGTATTCATGAATGATAGATCTATAATTAATCACTAAATGGAATTTGGGGCTTTATCCCCAGTCTTCTGAGGTTTAAATCAAGGGGCATAAGCCTACTTTCCCATATGGGTGCTGTTTCAAATATGTGGAAGAGGAACAAAACTTTGTCACCCAAGATGTAGAACTGTGACCAGTGACTGAAAACTAAAGAAGATACACTTTGTCACTGTTAACACGAGGAGTTTTGTAACAAAGTTGTCCAAACATGGAATGAAAGGTAGAGAATTCTTTCTCTCTGCACGTGGCTTCAGTATATCCTGAATGACAGATTGATGGAATTGTAGAGGGAACTCAAGTATAGTCCTGTCAGCTCTGAGTTTTTATAATAAAATATCAGGAACCGTGATCAGTTGGAGAACATTGGACCAAATGGGCTAAATCTAGAAAAAGTACGGTAAGGTATGCTGAAACCTGCAGATGGTTGCTTTACCTTTAAAAGTTAATGAGCCACAAACTTGCTTTACATTTTTTAAACAATACTTAAATTAAAAAAAAAATGAAATGGTCATAGGAAAAGTATAAACAGTATATACATAGTACACAGAAGGGCATGAAGTGGAAAGTAGTAGCTCTCCACTCCTCCAACCATCATGTTTCCTTCTCCAACTAGTAGTAAGGGAAAGGGAGGGTGGAGAATCATTCCACGGTGCCTGGCCTGAACAACTGAGTCAATGGTGGTGGTGCCATTAATGAAGAGATGAGGTAAGACTTGGAAGAACAAGAAGCTGTGTGGGGCAGTCTTATTAAATTGTCTTATATTGTTTGTCTGATTTAATTCTTTATGTTTTGAATTTTGATTGCCTCTAGTGACATCTTGTCTTCAAAGATGTCAAATTATTTCAAAAGGAATAGGAGCTGACTTGAAGAGGGTTTTTTGGACAAATTTGGGTTGATTTGAGCATCAAAAAGAATAATAGATTATAATGTGTTATATAAAAAATCCATGAATCCCCATTGGTAGTAGAAAACGGAGGGAGAGGGAGTTCTTTACACAAGAATGCCAATCGATAAATGTAGAAGGAATGATAGAATCAGAAAAAGCATTTTGTAACTCCCAGTGTAATACTTGATTCAGGCAAGAATCATCTATGGATACTAAAGTCATTTGGTAAAAGTTTGTTGGGAAATAGAATACTCCTTTTGTCTCCAAATATCACCTCACGAATAATTTACTACTTGTAAAGGAGAAATGTCCCTTTATTTACAGAGAGATCTGACAGTCACCAGCTTAACAAAATTATCAATCTCAGCATCACAGGTAGTGGGAGAGCCCATATCATGAATCTTCCGATGTGATGCAATAAGGAAAAAAATCACCTATGACGTATTCTCACCCAAATGTTTAACTTAAATCCATAGGTATTTATCATACAATTCCTTCAATTCTTCATTAGGTTTAAAAATTTTCAAACAATTAATTTTTTGTAAGTGTTGACCTTAAAACAGCTGTTTTGCCAGCAAAAATGGGTTTATTTGGGAATAGTAAAGAAGTGCAATTTGGGACAAGCAAGCCATAGCGAAAATCAGGCAAATGCGACAAACAAAGGAGAGGAACGTTATAGAGAAAAAGGAGGAAGTTGGGAGGGTTTGTTTTGAATGAAAGTCCATTGGAGAAAAGTGAGAGTTCAGGGTGATGACATTTTCTTATTGGCTGAGTTGCTGGGGTAGTTGATTTGATGTAGGAGATGCAATGTACACTTTTCCTGTTGGGGCCTGTACTTGATTCTTTCCTGTTGATGAGTGTTCTTTTTTTTAACTTTTTGGTTGCACCGCATGGCATGTGGAACTTCCCCGACCAGGAATCAAACCTGTGCTCCCTGCAGTGGAAGCACAGTCTTAACCACTGGACCACCAGTGAAGTCCTGATGTATTCTTTTGGGGTCTGTAATTGACAGTTCTTCTCTATTTGAAGTCAAGTGGCACTGCTTAAAAGCTTCCCCTTCTGGCTTCTGACTCCATTTTAGTGAGGTTTCCCTTTATTAATTTTCACAAAAGCATGATTTTTAATGACTGCATCATAATTCTATATAGCTGTATATGACAATTTGTTAAATACAAATCTTTCAGTGAGATTATTTTTATAAATATTTTTATAAATTATTTTATAGGTATGATTTTTATAAATGGTGGTTTCAAACTTTCAAATATTCCTTTGAAACCTATAATATAACAAAAGTAGCGCTAAAAGTAACCTTGAATGACTATGCTACTTTATGAATATTTCACCTATTTCTCCTTGGAGCTCCTGTTCTCATTAGCAGCTGAGCCCTGAGTGCCTCAGAAGACTGCATTGATAAAGCTTTGCGAACAGTAAGATGGGGGCACTAGCAACTATGCAGGTCCCATGGTTCTATAAGAGTGAGTAGTTCAAAGTGGTTCCCGTAGGAACCTGGTGTTATCTGTCTATAAGTTAAGCCATTAAGCCACTGGTGGCATGTAGTGGTACCTCAGTGTGATTTTTTTTTTTTTAACTGATAACTGGTGAATGTGAGCACCTTTTCATAGGCTTAATGGCCACTTGAATATCTTCTTCTGTGAAATCTCATTCAGATCTTTTACTTGTTTTTCTACTGGTTTGTCTACCTTTTCCTTACTGACTTGTGGAATTCCTGACCTTGGTTGAATATTTATGTATTGCAAAAAATTTTCACAGGTTCCATTTGAGCACCTCTAATGCCACAGACTGTCCTGAGAGCCTCAGAGGGGTAATTTGCACCCAGGCTTCTCCCAATACCCCTTCCTTTTCCAACTCTGGAGATAACCACTGGCATTCTGTACTAGCCTCTTTGAACCTCTTTAAAGATTTAGTCTTATCCTGTCATGAGGGCTAGGATCATAGTGAGGGATGCCTGTCTGCCATAATGATCAGCCGGGACATTTTCTTCTATCTTTGTGTTATCTCTCTTTGTTTAATGGGCTTCTGTCTTTATAATAGTTATCGTTTTGGGAAGCATTCATGTCTAAATCAAGAATCCTCATTGTTTCCAAGGCATTACAAAATTATGGACTACCCAAAAGCATACCACTGTCAATTTATATATATTAATCCTTTTATCTCTAGCTAACCAGCTAGCTAACTGGCAAATTCTGGTGAATGCATTGACTTCAGTCATCTGGGCATATCTTGCCTGTAGCAAGGGGTCACATTCTAGGCGGTGAGATGAGATCTGTCCCAGCATATTCTGCCTCATATTTTCTTGTTTCATTCTTAATATATCGCCCGTCAACAATGAAGATTAAGTCTGAATTTTCTAGAAGAGTTTCTGTTAAGTCTATTTGGGGCACAGTTTGCCAACAGAGACTAATTTCCCCTTTTTTATGGAATGGAGGAGTAGCAAGGATCAACAAACTTTTTCTGCCAGACAGTAAATGTTTTAGGCTTTGTGGGCCACATAACAGTCTCTGTTGTGTATTCTTTATTTTTTTTAAAGAATCCTTTAACAATATAAAAAAAATTCTTAGCTCATGGGCAGTGTGAAAACAGGCTTTTGGGCTGAATTTGGCCCATGGACCATAGTTTGCTGACCCTTGAAGTATTACAACAATGAATGGAAATGTGTGAGGGATAAAGTAATAGGATTTTATATGAGCTTATCCTCTTGCTGAGACATACTCTGTCTTTCCAGTGAGCAATAAAGATTGTGCAGCAGGAGGACCTTGGTGTTGAAAGAAGATCCTCAAACGAAGTGGACAGAAGATTTTGACTACTGCTATTCTTAGACAGATTGGGTAGTCTTTTGCCACTGGGTCAAGAGAAATTTTAGTAACCTCTTGATCTCTTATGACTCCCATGAAGTTAAGTCAGTACATTGAGGGCTTGTTCAGATCTCTCAGGATGAATTGGTAGAAAAGTTTATGATGCTTAGGTAAAATCTCAGAGTAGAAAGTTGCTGAGGTGCTCGTTTCAAATTGCAAGAGATCTGTTCATGTTTAGGTTTCCAGGGAAGAGCTGTAATCATTGAGGACTTGGTTAAATCATTTAATAATCATACAATTATAGGAAAGTGGGAACCCATTGCCTGCAGTAGTCAGTGAGATCTAGGAGTCTTTGTAATTGTCTCTTAGTTACATGCCTTGGAAAGTTCTGAACAATTTGTAATTTGTCAATAATAAGGGATCTACCTCCGTAGGATATATCATGTATTAGTTAGTATACTTTAATAATGTCATAACTTCTCTTTGGAAATCTTATGTCCTTTCTGAGCGAAAATAGAAAAATGTAATCAATCTTAGATCTTACCTCACCTTTTTTTTTTTTTTTTTAATATTTATTTCTTTAGGCTGCACCGAGTCTTAGTTGCGGCGCACGGGATCTTTGTTGTGGCATGTGGGATCTTTAGTTGCGGCATGTGAACTCTTAGTTGCGGCATGCATGTGGGATCTAGTTCCTGACCAGGGATCGAACCCGGGCCCCCTGCATTGGGAGTGCAGAGTCCACCAGGGAAGTCCCTTACCTCACTTTTTGAACACAACGGAAGATCGGTCACATATTAGACTAGAGTAGAAGCCCATGCAAATTTAAGATCCTTGAGGTACTGGTTGAGGACTTGCTGAAAAATTGGAGGGTGCCTCTGTGAACTCTTGGGGCATAACTATCCAGATGTATTGTTGATTTTCCCAAGGCAAACAAGTGTTGACTATTTTGATCTAAAGGAACACTATAGAAAGACACAGATCTACAAGTGTGAAATATACAACTTCAGGAGGCAGTGAAGATAATATTTTGGTTTGGTTCTGTAGGAAAGTGAGATGGGAGGGGAAATGAATTATCCTATTTGTGGCCCTGAGATCCTGAATAAATTTATATCCCTTTCCATTTTGTTTTTGTTCTATATCATGAAGATGGGAGTATTACAAGGATTAGTGTGAGGTATGAGTTCTTTGCAAGGTTTTCAATTGTTGGTTTTAGTCCTTTTAGCTTCTGCTTTTAGAGAGTATTGTCTAAATTTGGGTAGATGTTTGGATGAGGTAACCCAGGCCTTGATGGGTTTAGCCCTAATAAAGCTGCCAATATCAGTAGACTCCCCCCCCCCCCCCCGCCACCCCACAAAAAGTCAAACTCCTAACAGTGTTGAATTTGGGTTTGGTTTAGATAAGGAGACAACAGTAAATTAGCTATGACCTGATTATTGGTTAGGAAGATTTCAAGGAATGGGCCATTAGAACATTTAATCTGGTAATTCCTTTTACCAATAGATTCCTCCCTGTTAAATTCCCTGGAGTGGTATCATAAAGGAGAAAGAAAATGTTCCTGTTAAAGGCCTGCCAGTGAGTTGAGGGTAGGTAGTACGTGGGAATGTCTGAAGGTTATTAGAGGTGCCACCACTGAAGTTGTTTGTCAGCTCCAAGGGAGAGGTTCCGTAATAGTGGTAGGGTTTAATTAAGATTGTTACAGCACTAGCAGTAATACGGATTTTGCAAGGTTGTCCTTTAATATTTAGAGAAATTTCTCCTTGTGAGTTTAAGGATAAAATGGGACATTCTCCATCATATCCCCTTCCTTGATCACCCACTTTTTTTTTATCCTTCACTTTCTTAACAATGGCAGAACTATTGGTTTTCCATTGTCCTTTCTAATTATAGAATCTACAAGTGTCTTTACCAAGAGACTCATTTATTAACTTGGAGGGTCTATACTCTTGCTATTCCTTTGATGGTTATTCTAGATATTAAAAGATGCATCTTTGACTTAACCATGTGTAATATTAATTGGTGCATTTACTCTTTTCCCAAATAGTACAAGAATATTAGAGCACTTCAACCCTTTACTCTCCCCATCCCTGACTTAATATGACAGTGTTGTATCTTTTAATTCTGTAAGTTTATACTCTACAAGATATTAACATTGTTGTATACAGTTAATATTCCTTTAGAATTACAACCATTTTTTCCATTTCTTATTCCTTCCTGCATTATTGTGCTTCCTTTTTGGGTCATTTTCTTTCTACCTGAAGAATACTCCATAGTATTTTGTTTACTGTGGTACTCTTAACAAATTCTCTCTTTTAGTTTGTCTGAAAATGCCACCATTTTACTGGGTGTAGAATTCTAGATTAGCAATTTTTTGCTTTCAGTATTTTAAGATATTGTTGCTCTTCTGTTTTGTGTTGATTCTGTCAAGAAATCAGCTGTTAGTCTAATGAACTGTTCCTTTGCAGGTAATGTGTCTGCATTATCATGCTTCCTTTTGGATCATTTTCTCTACCTGAAGATCACCCTTTTTACTTAGGCTGCTATGACTCGTAATGCTTCGTGAATCTGTAATTTGTTGTCATTAGTTTTGAAAAATTCTCAGCCATTGTCTTATTAAATATTGGTTGTGCCCTCTGTCTCTCTTTTGTTTCTTTCTCCTCTCTTGATGGGATCCAATTATATGCATGCTAGCCCTTCTCATCTGTATTACTTATGTCTCTTATTTTCTCCTTCATGGTTTTCATCATTCTATTCTTTATTTTGAATATTTTCTTATGATATAGCTTCCAGTTCATTAATAATCCCTTCTGCTGTACTTCTGTTTTTAAGTTCATCCATTGTATTATTAAATGCAGTTATTTTTTCAGTTTTAGAATTTTTTTTTCTCCTCAAAAATCTGTTGTGTCCTTTTCTTGGGCTTTTGAGATTCTGTCAGAATTCACAGTGTTTTATCATTTTGAATACTGTATGCTTAATTAGCCCTTACGATTCTGTTTGTATTGTTTGCAGTTTTCTGCTAGTTGTTTTGTCTCCTCGTGTGCTTGGTTATTTTTAATTGTGTTTTAGACATTATGTTTGAAACTTTTCTGTCGAAATAACTTTATGCCTAGGAGGTAGTATCTTCTAACAATGAGCACTTTTATCTGGTGCCTGAAAGAGGTAGCAATCTGGGACTACATTAATCTGTTTTCAAGCTTTGATATTTGAAGCTGAGCTGCAGTCCTCATGAGAGTTTGTATAGTTCTTGTTTCTTAGAGTACTGCTCTTTAGGGTGTCAATCAAAAGTGCAGTCCTTGACACCCTTTCCTTCTTTCTCCTTGGCTTTAGTGGTCCTTGGACTGTAAGTTTTATCTCCTTAGTCGTGCAGGGCTATCAGAGGCATCATTCAGCTCCTCAATAATCTCTTTGTAGAGCTAAACATATCTCTTTGGCTATCATTAAATCCTGAGTTAGCTTGTCAATTATCTACTTTTTGTACCATATAAATTGTTTTTATTTTATTATAGTTTTTCTTACAGTCTCAGGCCAGTGATATTCTCTTTTTATTTGTTTGTTTGAATAATTGGAATCCTTTTTTTTTTCTTTTCAAATGAAATGTTTTGTAGAAAAGTAAGAAGCAATAAAAAGAGGATCTGTTTAGGTTGAAGCAGGGCCAAGGCCTTGATTCTTCTGCACTTCCTTCCCTTTTCCCCTTACTGCTCCTGAGTGATCTCATTAAAATTTTAAGGCTCTATGAAAGTTTAAAAAATTTGTCTTGAAAGAAAACCTCACATCAGAAGCCTTTAAACATATTTGAGGCATATAAAGAGACATAATGAAAAACATAATGAACACCTTTATTTTTCTACTTAAGGAATAAAACATTAGAAAATTAAAGCTCCTTGTGCGCCCTTTGTGGGAGGGAGAGTAATGCTTACCCCCACAGAAGATGTCCATGTCCTAAGCCCCAGAGCCTTTGAATATGTTCAGTTAACTGGCAGAGGGAAATTAAATTTGCAGATGGCATTAAGGTTTCTTATCAGTTGACCTTAAAATAGGAAGATTATTCTGGATTAACTGAGTGGGCCCAGTGTAATCACAAGGATCCTTAAAAGTGGAAGAGAGAAATAGAAGAGATGTGACAGCAGAAGCCAGGTCAGAGTGGCGTGATATGAGAAGGACTTCACCCATAGTTTCTTGCTTTGGAGATGGAGGAAGAAGCCCATGAGCAAAGGAATGTGGTGGTTGCCTCTGTAAGTTGGAAAGGGCAGGAAACTGATTCTCACCCAGGGCCTCCAAAAGAGAGTGCAGCCTGCTGGCACTCTTCATCTTAGCTCACTGAGACCCATGTTGGGCTTCCAGCCCACTGCTCTGTAATATAATACATTGTGTTATTTCAATCCAAGTTTGCAGTAACTTGTTAGAGCAGCAATAAGAAGCTAATACACCCTCCCTGATCAGATTTACATCTCTCACCCTAGAAGTAACCAACATGCTGCTGTTCAAATTGCTGTGGATGCCTTTATCCCTCCATACCATATGTATGTTAAGTAGTGCTGTGAATGTGTTTAAACTTCATGTAAAGGGTATTGAATGGTGCTTACCCTGTATCTGTCCAAAGAATTATTTTCATCTGGCAAAAACTGAAACTCTGTCCCCATTAAGCACTAAGGCCCCATTCTCCCTCCCCCAGCCCCTGGAGACCACCGTTTCATTTTTTGTCTCTAGTACCTCACATAAGTGGACTTACAGTATTTGTGAGCCATAGGTTTTTAACCTGTTCTCTCCATCATATTTCCCTCATTTCAGTTTTCCCCACATAACAGCTGGTGTGATCTCCTTAAAATGTCACTTTGATCATGTCTCTTCATTGGCTTCTCATTGCATTTTGTGATGACTCACAATCTTTCACATGCCCTCCCTGTCCTGGGTGATTGGGCTTCACCTCCATTGTCACCTCTCATCATTCCCTTCTCTGTTGGACGAGTTTCAGCCCCTCCTAAGCACCAAGTTCCTTCTTGCCTCAGGGAACCTGGTGCCTTGTGGACTGCTGATGTTAACATCTGGAATAAGATCTAGCAAATAATAGATATGCATTAAAACAGTTGAATAAGTGAAAACAAACTTTCTATCTATATTTTATTGGAAAAAAGGGGGCCACCCAGCAGAGATTTTCTCATCCTGCCTTCTTTTCACCTTAGACCTTGTTCAAGAGCTACCTCACATTTTCTCTGTTCGTTACCGTGGCTTTCTGTTCTTGTTCTCCTCTTTGCCCTTTCTTCTATTACAATGCATTTGGCTTCAAACAATAGAAAATTTTATCTCAAAATGATTTTTAAGTAAGGAAGGTTCTATACCTTGCAAAACCCTTAAATCAAGATTTAAGGCAGAGCCTCCAGCCATTCTTCTCCAGGCTCAGCACCTCACTGTTGTCATTGAGATGCCTGGCTCCTTCCCTCTCTGTCCTGTCGTCCTCAGCATTAGCTTCATCCTGAGGCAGATCCTCTCGTGCAGGTAAGATAGTTACCGCAGGCACGTGGGGCTCTGCTTCCTAAGAGAGAGATTCTCTCTTCCAGAGGCTCTTTGATGATCAAGTCATGCCCCCGCCCCTCCTTCTCAGGGAAGCCACCCAGCAGTCTTCACATGACTCATTGGCCAGAATTGGTTCATAGCCTGTTTCTGAACTAATCATAGGCAAGGGAAGTAAAATTACTTTTGGACCATTCTGGCCCACCTGGGGGCTAGGGAGGGCTCATCTTCTTTTTTTGTTTTTTTTTTAATATAGTGCACCAAACCTGTTTTCCTCCTTTTTTTAAAAAAAAATGTTTTACTTAGATGTTTTTGGCTGCGTTGGGTCTTTGGTGCTGTGCACAGGCTTTCTTCTAGTTGCGGCGAGCGGGGGTCGCTCTTCTTGGAGGTGCGTGAGTGAGCTTCTCACTTGCGGTGGCTTCTCTTGTTGCGGAGCATGGGATCTAGGCGTTTGGGCTTCAGTAGCTGTGGCGCACGGGCTCTAGAGCGCAGGCTCAGTAGTTGTGGCGCACGGGCTTAGTTGTTCCGTGGCACGTGGAATCTTCCCGGACCAGGGATCGAACCTGTGTCGCCTGCATTGGCAGGCGGATTCTTAACCACTGCGCTAGCAGGGAATCCCCAGGGCTCATCTTCTTTTGAGGCACATAGTTACATTAAGGGAAAGTAAATAAACCTGAACAAAACCGCATTCTGTAAGAAGGAATCAGGAGGAATGGATACTGGGTAAGTAACCAACAGTGTCAACTGCATATATGCTTTGCCAGGCCCTGTGACAGCAAGTATTTGTCACTTTTCCCTGAAGGTGTCCCTTCTCCTTTCTAACCTCTAACCCTCTTTGTATGCTCTGGTGCTTCTGTGCTCATCTTGTTTTGATCCTTCTTACCTTTTGTAGACGTGGGCATATTACTTTCAATTTGTATGCAATTGAAGTTATCAGTATAAAGTAGACAGTTATATCTCTAAGATCTTTGTTATAATCCTCATGTTAACCACAAAGCAAAAACCTACAGTTGATACACAAAAGGTGAAGAGAAGGGAATCAACACATGCCACTGCAGAAAATCATTGATTCGTTAAGGAAGTCGGCAAGAGAGGTTGAAAGGAATATGGGAATTACCAGTAAGCCAGAAAACAGTTATTAAGGTGATATTAGTGAGTCCTTATCTATCAGTAATTACTCTAAATGTGAATGGGTTAAAATCTCCAATCAAAAGACATAGAGTAACTGAATAAATTAAAAAACAAGACCCAACTATATGTTGCCTATAAGAAACTCCCTTTAGTGTCAAGGGACACACATAGGCTCAAAGTGAAAGGATGGAGGGCTTCCCTGGTGGCGCAGTGGTTGAGAGTCCGCCTGCCGATGCAGGGGACACAGGTTCGTGCCCCGGTCCGGGAAGATCCCACATGCTGCGGAGCGGCTGGGCCCGTGAGCCATGGCCACTGAGCCGCCACAAAAAAAAAAAAAAAAAAAAAGTGAAAGGATGGAAAAAGATACTCCATGCAAGTAGAAGCCAAAAAAGAGCAGGAGTAGCTATACTTATGTCAGATAAGACAGACTTTAACTCGAAACCTGTAGCAAGAGATTCTTTAAAAGCCAATGGTAAAGGGTTTATTTCACCAAGAGAATAATATAACAATCATAAATATATACCCCCCAACATTGGAGCACCCACATATATTGTGTAAACCAACAGATACAAAGGGGGAAATACGATACAATATGGTAAAGGACTTCAGTAACCCACTTTCATCCAGGCAGAAATCAGTAAGGAAAGATTGGACTTGAACCATACTTTAGACCAAATGGACCTAACAGACATATATATATATATAACATTCCATCAAACAGCAGCAGAATATACATTGTTCTCAAGCACACATGGAACATTCTCCAGGATAGATCATATGTTAAGCTACGAAACAGGTATTAGCAACTACCACAAGGGTGTGACTCCCTCTCTGAGCCTGCCTGTGTCTATCCACACGTATTGTACTCCTTTTCCTCCTAATAAACACTTTACTTGCTTCACTACAAAAAAAAAAAAAAAAGGTTTTAGCAAATTTAGGAAGATTGAAATCATATCACCTGACTTTTCTGACCACAGTGGTATGAAACTAGAAATCAGTAACGGGAAGAAACCTGCAGAATTCACAGAATGTGGAAATTAACACACTCTTGAATAACCAATGGGTCAGAGAAGAAACTGAAAAGGAGATAAGAAAATATGTTGAAACAAATGAAACTGGAAATACAACATATCAAAACTTATGGGATGTATTAAAAACAGCTCTATGAAGGAAGTTTATAGTGATACACACCTACAGTAAGAAACAAGAAAGATCTGAAATAAACAACCTCACTTTACACCTCAAAGAACTAGGAAAAGAACAAACTAAGCTCAAAGTTAGCATAAAGAAGGAAATACCAAAGATCAATGCAGAAATAAATGAAATAGAGACTAGAAAGACGATAGAAAAGGTCAATCTAAGCTGTTGTTTGAAAGATAAACAAACTGACAAACCTTTAGCTAGACTAAGGAAAAAAGAGACGGGATTGTTCAAATAATGTCAGAAATGAAAGGAGATATTACAAACGGTACCACGGAAATAAAAAGGATCATACGAGACTACTATGGACAATTATAAGCCAACAAATTGGATAACTTAGAAGAATGGACGAATTCTTAGAAACATACAACCTACCAAGACTGAATCATGAAGAAATAGAAAATCTGAAGAGACCAAAACGAGTAAGGAGGTTGAATCGGTAATTGAAAACCTCCCAACAAAGAAAAGCCCAGGACCAGATGGTTTCCTTATGGAATTCTGCTAAACATGTAAAGAAGAATTAACACCAATTCTTCTCAAACTCTTTCAAAAAATTGAAGAGGAGAGGATCACTGCTAAATTTATTTTTTGAGGCCAGCATACCCTGGTACTAAAGCCAGGTAAGGGCACTACAAGGAAGAAAAACTACAGTTCAATATTTGATGAATATAGATGCAAAAATTTTCAACAAAATATTTGCAAACCCAAGTCAGTATTACATTAAAAGGTTTATGCATCATGATCAAATGGAATATATCCCTGGCATGCAAAGATGCTTCATCATACGCAAATCAGTAAGTATGATACACCACGTTAATAGAATGAAAGATAAAAATCATATGATCATCTTAATAGATGCAGAAAAAGCATTAGACAAAATGTAGCCTTTTTTAAATGATAAAAACTCTCAACAAAGTGGATATAGAGGGAAAGTACCTCAAAATAATGAGTCATATATAACAAGCCCACAGCTAACATCATACTCAATGGTGTAAAGCTCCAAGCTGGTTTTTTTCCCCAAGTGGGAAATTAATTTTTCCCACTACCTTTACATTTTGGGATTAGTCTAGTTCTGATAATTATGAGTACTTCCCTCCTTTCCTGTAGTCTTATGGTGCCTTTTCTCTTGGCTTCAAACCACTCAGAATGTTAATTTGTTAAATCATAAGTTTTATACACAATTAAAATTTTTTCACCTCTTTGCTCTCTTTCAGTTTTATACAATTGAAAGATTATAGATATGTGAATGCTACAAATAAAACTTGAACGTTCAGGTGGTCTTTTGTTTTAAGGTATCAGACCTATTTTTTTGTTGTTCATAGAATATATGACAATAGCTTTAAATGAAAAGTTTTTGATAGCTTATATCTGCTCATTGCCAGATAAGTTGTTAGTTAGACACTGACAGGAGCAGAGTTTGAGAGAGAGAGAGAGAGAGAGAGAGAGAGAGAGAGAGTGTGTGTGTGTGTGTTTTAATGACAAGCAAAATAGTGTGTTAGCTCATGTAGATAGAGGAGGTGTGTTCATTCACACGTGACCCATTTGCACTGTGGTGAAGCTGCCTGAGAGTATTTTAAATGGAAGCAATTTGTAAATGAGTTGGTAGCCACACTTTCAGAACAAACTGATATAGCCTTGTGGGGAGATATTTTCTGGATAGGCCTGTGTTTGAGGTCCAGGTTTGCTGCTGTCTAGCCTTGTGACTTTGAATTCTCTGTCCTTGTATGTAAGATAGGATAATGATTGTAAGTTGTTGTGAGTCATTATTAAACACAACTCCTGCTGTATAAGGGATAATCTGTCATAGCTATGTAAACTATATAATAACCATGGTACATTTTTTCTTCATGAAACACCTGTATAATTATTCTCAGGTCTATTTGAGTTAAAATAGTACTATGGCCAGTTAGTAACTTAACTATACTAAAAAATTATTTTCTTCTTCCTCTTCCTCTGTGTATACGTATACACACTTGTATATTTGGATGTATATCTGTATATATCTCTCTGTATATATGGGTAAGTATACATGTATATATGTATACACTATATATGTATACATGTGCACACATTTACACATGTATTTTAAATATATTTATGTATGTGCATAAATATTTATACAGAAAGCATGTATGCATCCTCTCTATACATAACTACATGCATGCAAAACACATTTTATGTAAATTGTTCCAGATCATGTGAGGCATGGACTTTAACATGCGATTATCTTAAGTGCTTAGTGTAGTACTTGGTATGTGGAAAGTGCTTGTCACGCATTGTCATCATCTCCTGGGAGTCCCACTCTTTGTCTCCCTGTCTGGAAGTCACATTTATTGAATATCCACTTGTGGAGAAATAGGCTTTCTGGTATTTGGGGAAGTTGGGGGCAGAGGTATGCTTCCCACTCCTGGAAAATGTCTCTGCTTCCTCCCCGCAGGTGACCTTGCTCCCAGAATTAGGAGAACACAGGGCTTATAAATCTACTAGTAGAGTGATTTTTTTGCAGAATGGTATGAAAGTGCCAAATACAAAAGATTACTATTGATATTGCTGCAAGACTTAAGCTTCTCCAATCTGACCCAACCCCGGCTGGCAGCCAGTGCCCCCCCAACCCTGCCCACTTGGAGATATACTGCATCTTTTCTTATTCTGTGCAGTCATCTCATTTCTGGTGAGATGTTACATCCTTAGCTAATTACAGTGAGTCCCTGGCCAATTTTACCTTATGTGTGATTGAGGTGGGGCAGGGCTGGAAGGAAACGGGAGAAAGAGACAGGTTTCTTCTTGCCTGTGAAGCCCAGCACCTGTATCTGGGATTGTTCTTAGGCAGCCGGCTTGAGTTTATCACTCTTTAATTCCACTGCTGTTTACTTATGTATTGAAAATAGCAAAATTTATAGTTTGGGTACTTGTTATTTGACTTGTGGATTATTGACAATAGCTTCCTAATTAACATTCACTTCTTCCCCCCAATTTTTTTTTTTTTTTTTTTTTTTTTTAGATTTTGAGATTAATTCTGATTGAGGTTGACAATTCTTATTCATTATGGTATTCAACAAATATAAAGTATAACTGCATGGAGTTAATACACTTTATAAAAAATTGAAATATAGTTGATATACAATATTATGTTAGTTTCAGGCATATAACATAGTGATTCAACTTTTTTTTCTTTTTTTAACACCTTTATTGGAGTAGAATTGCTTTGCAATGGTGTGTTAGTTTCTGCTTTATAACACAGTGAATCAGCTCTACATGTACATGTGTCCCCATATCTCTTCCCTCTTGCGCCTCCCACCCTCCCTACCCCACCCCTCTAGGTGGTCACAAAGCACCGAGTGATCTCCCTGTGCTGTGTGCTTGCCTCCAATCTTGATCCTACTAGTGTGTGCTGGTGGTGTGTGATTTTTGAGTCTACTCTAATCAGATCTCTGCTTTGTTTAACATTGTCACATATCTGTGTACTTCTGTTGAAATTTTCATAAATGTTCCATGTCTTTGGCATTTGCCAAATTTAACTCTCCTCCCACCATAATTCATTCCCCGTAATTTTAGGAAGTTTTGTTTTTGTACTTGAGTAGTGATAGTTCCATTTAACTGATTGCTTTTGCTGTTTTCTGTACATAGAATTGAGTTGAAAATACTGCTCGATACATGGCATCCTGGCATTGTCAGTCTGTACAAGGCCCTACGTTTTTCTTTATTTTCCATCCTCTCATCTCTGTCCCATTCTCTTCTTCTGTTATAAGAGGCTCCCATTCTTATGAATTTAAAAGGTAGATTAAGGGAAAAACATTTATAGGGTACCTTAATAGCACATCAATCTTGAGTACTCATTCACAGTAATACTTGGAGTACAACACGTTAATATTTAAGAAATGTTCAGGTGTATTCACATGCCCGATGTAATGCTACTTTTAAGAAGAAAATGTTTGGGGCCAAGTAGCAATAAATTAGGCAGATACGCGAAATAGCAGGAAAGACCAGTTATTAGAGGAAAATATTACACATTTCTTCTAGCACGAATATTAAGGAGAAAAAGAATGATTATATGACCAGTGTCAAAATATAGTTCTTGAAGTCAGGATGCCTGATTATATAACTTTGCTCTTTGTAGAGTTATGTTCAGAAAAATGACACTGGGAAGGTGATCTAAGAAAGATAGGTTGGTAGTTGTCTTTGATGGAAACCCCGTACATTTAGTGATATCTGATCATGTTACTGTAATCTTGTAACTAAACAGACAGAAAGGACCAGGAGTTTCTTTCTAGTTTCCAAGGTTAGAAATACTTTTTAAGCTCTGCATAGCTTTTTTTCCAAACAAGGTAAAGATGTGTTTGAAGTATGACAGCTAACAAATTGAGCTTACATCCCACAAGATAATGCAGAGGAGAGAGACTCTTAGCTAGGTTTACAAGAAGCTTTGTAACTTCTTGGAGTTCGGCCTCTGGAGTTGCCAAGAGACTTGAAAGTACCTTCTGTTGGGTCTGTCTTGCTCACCGGTGTATCTCAGGGACTATAGCCGTGCCGAGCACAGGAATGCCCCCAAATCAAGAATTAGTAGGTCTAATAATCTTTTAAATAAGCTTATGTCATTAACCAGCAAGTTAACTTGTGGAGTTCATTTGTCAGAATGATCAAAAGAGCAAAACATGTTAACTACGACAAGGAATTTTAAGCAAAGTATAGCATGGCTAGTTAGAATGTGTTCTCTGAGAGCTGACCCGATGTAAATTAAAGGGACTGTTGTTTCAATTTGCTTTAATGCATTGTGACATCATGTAAGGTAATTGGGCATCATGAATGTTACAAGCCACCGGAATGCACCTGTAGGAAAGTTTACTTGCCTGCTGCAGCAAGGGCAAGTGCACAACCTGGGAATCAGAGCAAGTGGGGCTTCGTCGGTAAGGTTTGGGCTGAATGATTCTAAGGAGAGACTGGGAAGTAGACCAGCTGTGCATTGGCTACTGTTGTGAGGTGGGGTCAGTCTGGTAATTGGGTATCTGAGTATTCTGTTCAGGGGTAGGCGGAATGAAGCAGAGCTGGGGACTCATTGGTAAGAGAGCAGTAATCACTCAAAAAAGGGCCATTTTAGTCATTTTGCCATTCTGGTGTGGCCTTGGCCAAAACTTTATTTCCTGTTTGCCTTTTCTACAGAGGCCTTGCCACTAATCTGTTAGGGATATCACAATCTGATTTTCAGTGGGGTTTATTTTCACTTTCTTAGTCCCTCTTTTTGGCCAAATTCAGCCATTGAGGATATTGTTCTGTGAAATCCAGATCTTCTCTGTGCTGGAATTCTGTTGATCAGGAGACTTCAGAGAGTCTCATCTACTGTTGGACTGCAGTCAGTTCTTTGTGACTACTTTTTGTTGTTGTGAGGTCAGTTATTGAATCATGCAAAGCAAAAATGGCTGTGCACGTATACGACTCTGGAGATCACATTTGAACTCTAGAACACTGACAAATGCTGAGAGATTATGGACAGTTTGTAGTCTACTTCTAAGCCAAGAGCCAAGGTCCCAAGTGTGGTTTTGGTGTAGACAGAAACTTTCCTAGGTTTGACATCAGAGGGGCTGTCTGTCTTGTTTACTGTTTTAGTTTACCATTTTGTGGACTTCCCTGGTGGTGCAGTGGTTAAGAATCTGCCTGCCAATGCAGGGGACGTGGGTTCAAGCCCTGGTCTGGGAAGATCCCACATGCCGCGGAACAGTGCGTGTGCCACAACCACTGAAGCCCACGCACCTAGAGCCCGCGCACTGAAGAGTAGCCCCTGCTCGCCACAACTAGAGAAAGCCTGTGAGCAGCAACAAAGACCCAACACAGCCAAAAAGAAATAAAAAACAAAACAAAAGAAAGAGTTGCTTAGTAATTGAGTGTAATTGCCCAAGAACTAGAGTGAGCTGAGTTGCACCCAAAAGAAAGTGGCTACAATCTCAACAGTTGGCTTGTTTGCATATTTTAGTGAAATCCTGAGCAAATTGCAGCCAGGTATGAGACTCATACAAGGAGTGACTGGGGATGCAAAGAGCAATATTATAGGTATCATTGTTAGAGATAACAAGTATCTGTTAACAATTCAGAAATTTAAAGCAGCAGAGAGGAAGGGAAGAGCTGGCGGTGGGGGGAGGTGGGGAAAGCATGCAGATTAAAGCCTGACCGTCTTTGGTTCTGGCCATTTAGATTTTGTTCCATAAGCCCTGGGGGTGGAAGCTGTCTCTCATGCTGCTTGATCCAAAGGTCTTGGGTATAAGCTTTCTCATTCTAAGACCGTCTTCTGGACGATTCTTAGCAATCCTCAATTTGGGGTCTCTGGCCGGACAGTCTTCCAGTAACTTGAGGAAGTGTTGTGTTGTTGTAATTGAGAGCTATGGATCCAAGGAGTTTTACTGCAGAATATGGCAAGGTCATTTCCATGGGGGTTCAAGTACAGGCTTTCCCTAATGATGCTTCAAAAATAGCCAGACACCTAATCCGAGAGCATGTAGAGCTGATTAAGTATCTGGCAAAGGAAGATAGTTGTTTACATCAGTGATAAGGTTGAACACTTCTGGAAAATTACTTTGTTAACCAGAATTATTACGTCACATAATTATCATTTCTTTTCTGTGATGGAAATAATTAAGATATAGTCTCTTAGCAACTTTGAAGTTTGTAATACGGTATTATTGTATATAATCACTGTGCTGTGCAGTAGATCTCCGGGATTAAAGCTCCAGGATTTTTTATCTTCTGATTGCAAATTTTACCCTTAAACAACATCTCCTCAGTCCCCCAGCCCCCAGCCCCTGGTAACCACTATTCTACTTTCTGTATTTACGAGAGACTGCACATATAAGTGATATGCATGCAGTATTTGTCCTTCTCTGTCTGACTTGTCTCACCTAGTGTAATGCCTTCAAGGTCTACCCAGGATCCATGTTACCACAAAAGGCAGGATTTCCTTCTTCTCGTGGCTGAATAATATTGATCCTTTTTAAGTGGCCCATTACCCATCTTCACTGGAAGCTTGTAAAATCTACTGCTTGTCTCCACTTTTCTGAAATGCCTAAATATTGTCTTGATGTGCATCTGTTTTAATTCATTTGTGATAGGAACTCACTGAACCCTTCCAGGTTTACAAATCCTGTCCTTCAGTTTGGGGAGTTTCCTTGAATTACTTTGTAAGTTTTCTTCCTCTCTTTTCTCTGTTCTGTTTTTCTGAAACTCCTAATTATTTGTGTGTTGGATTTCATGGACTGGTTCTCTAATTTCCCTATTTTTATTTCACATTTCTCTAACTTTGTTTTATTGCTCTGTTTTCTAGGTTCTCTCTTCAGTTTATCTTCTACCCAGCCAGTTCTGCTTCCAGATGGATCTTGTCCTCTCAAGTCTCTGCTTTGGAGGATTTGGCTCTGCAAATCTAATTGGTTCTCAGCTTTCTTCGCTATCAGCTTTTATTTGGTTTTCTTGGATCCTTGTCATCAGCTCCTCTTCTACTGTTTGTCCACTTACATTCTAGTTTCCAAATTTTTATGCTATCTTCTCTCTCATTTTTCATCCTTATGGGTTTATGTCTTTAAAATTTTTTCTTTGCCATAGTTTTAGTAGGGTGTTAGGAGGGGAGTGAAGTTTGATATGTGTTCAGTACTCTATTTTACCAAAACACTACTCATTTTTTTTTTTAACCACTCCTTTATAGCCATTTTATATTTTTGACTTCCCCTCCCATCTGTTAAAGGCAAGTGTTCATCATGGCTGCGCGCTCTTCTTTTTGGTCTTCTCACATGACACACTTTCTCTCAACTTTGTTTATTTATTTTTAAATGTGATGTTTTCTTGTCATACTCATTTGTTTTGTACACTCCTTGAAGTGAAGTATACATATTCTGCACCCTTTGGAAAGAGCTGGCATGAAAGTCCCCCTCCCACCCTACCTCTGTCTGTTTCTAAGGTAGGCAAACCTCAGGGCTGTCCATGTGTTTCCATGATTTTAAGCTGCTGCCCGTCTTTGCTATTCTCTGAGCATGCCAGATCCTGTCTGTGCTTCTGTATTTTTATACATGATTTTCCCACTTCCTGGGATGCCACATATAACTACTGATTTCTTTTCCCAGCCCCTCCTTCCTTTCCTGACAAACTTCTTAAGTCTTAAGAATCTCTGCTTAAGTAGACTCTTTCTGAAGCTTTCTTTCATCTTCCTTCAACCCTTCAAGGTATAGTTAGTTGGTCATTCCCTCTGTTTATAGTACTATTATGTAGAGCACTGTACTGCAGTTATCACTGATACAATCTGACTACTTCGACTGGATCATGAGTGAATGTAGGGAACGAATCTTTTTCCTCTCCAGGGTGCCTTTTTACAAAAAAGTGTTGTGTGGATGGCTAGATAAATAAGTGTGCTCTGTAAACCACAAAGCACTATTATGTTATGATGGTAATTATTATTAGGTGATTTTTAAGAGGCAGTTGCGTTTTTGATAATCACACATCTTCTCAAAGTTTTTTATGTTCTCCTATTTTACCTTTCTTTCTGATAACTTACTTTTATAAAATATAAAACATTAACTACGTGGGATGGGGGAGAGAACTGATTGCAGATTAGAATTTTTTAGCTCATTTTGAAGACATTTTCACATGGCTGTCTTTAACAAAGAGAAAGTCCAGGGGTTGTTGTCAAGGAGGTGAGTTAGTCTCCGGTTTAACTTATTTCCTTCCCCACCGCTCTCTCTTTCTCTCCTTAGAAGGCTCAAGTCTAGGAAGTTATCCTCAACGGTAGATATAACAGAACCTGGTACACTCCTGGGTTGACCATCTCGTTAAATCAGTACCATGCACATGAACTGTCTAATCTCTAATAGATTTATTCTGATCCCAATTTCATTTTATTTTTGTGTCACCCTCTTTAATGTCTCCTTTAAGTCTTTCAGAAATCATTCAGACTTGGTGAACATTAAGTACAGATATTCTTAGTGTATTTTTAATATAATGTGTGCCCATGGTGCTTTACTAGAAAGTACTTGTAAATCTGATGGTCGTAAAACAAATCGTTTTTCAGAAAAATAATGTAATTGTGATTTGTTTTTACAACTAAGGATATGGTGTAAATATGTTATAAAAGGAAAGATAAAGTTACGTAAGCTTTATGAATAACTTAAAATGATAAAGTATTAAACTTATTGATTTTATAAGGAGTTACTCATCTGTTCAGCCAAACCTTAACTCCAGCTCTATCACTCTGCCCTTACTTTTAGTTGGTTTTTTTTTTGTTTGTTTGTTTTTTTTGCAGTACGCGGGCCTCTCACTGTTGTGGTCTCTCCTGTTGCGGAGCACAGGCTCCGGATGCGCAGGCTCAGCGGCCATGGCTCATGGGCCCAGCCGCTCTGCGGCATGTGGGATCTTCCCGGACTGGGGCACGAACCCGTGTCCCCTGCATCGGCAGGCGGACTCTCAACCACTGCGCCACCAGGGAAGCCCCCTTACTTTTAGTATTTGACCTCATTTCCAACATCAGAAAAATAATGAAAGCCATCAAAATGAGAACTCCCCTTTTTGCCTCTGAACCAACTTCTTTGCACCTGTATCTATCCTTTCCTCCCTCCTTTGTCTTCCTGTTAACAATGGAAGACACATTTCTCCTTCTGGCTCTGAATCTAATCTCTCCCCAGCATTTCAGTCTTTGCTCTTCTCGTTTTTCCCTCTCATCTCCTTTTCTCTGGGTTCTTCCTTTCAGTACTTAACATAATCAAGCCTCTTACATCTTAAAAAAAATTATTTAACCTTGTGTATTACTCCAGCTGCTGCCTTATTTTATCACCTTCAAAGAATTACCTACTGTTATTGTCTCAGTTGACTTATGCCCCCTTCATTCCCCAGCCTTCTGCAGTATCTGCCAGTACGTCACTGCGACTATTTTTGCCTAGTCCAGTATCCCCTGGTGACTTCATCGTTGCTAAATTCAGTGGACACTGCTCACTCCTCACCTCACTAGACTTCTCGGTGGCTTTGGATACTGTTTACTATTCTGCCCTTTTTGGAAAATCTTTTTCTTACCAGTCCTGCTCTTTGGTCTCCCTTCATGTACTCTCCTGGCTTGGTTGACGGTATGTATATGCTGATATCTTCAGCTTTCTCTTGAGCTTTAGACGTGCTTATTCAGCTTGCCATCCCCACGTAGGTGTCTCACAGGTACCAGACTCAGCCTGCACGCTGTGGAGCCATCATCTTCCTGTTCCCTCAGACCTTTTCCTCCTGCTGTGCTTCCTGTTCTGAGGGATGATGTTGTGTTGGCCTGTTCCACTTTGTTCCTCCCCTCTCAACACACACACACACACACACACACACACACACACACACACACACACACACACAAAGCACAGTTTTCAAAGTGCGATCTGGGAAGCTCTAGGTGTCCTCAAAATCCTTTCAGAGGGTCTGCAAGGTCAACACTGTTTTCATAACAGTGCTGTGTTATATGCCTTTCTTCACGCTGATTCTCGCGAGTGTACAGTGGGTTTTTCGCAAAGGTGACGTGACACGTGATGATGCCATTGCTCTGGTGGATAATGGATATGTGCTTTCTTTCGTAGGTTGTGTTTTTTAAGAGTTCCCATTTTTCAATTCTAAGAGGGTTAATATTGATAGAACAAACAGAACCTCTTCAGGGTCCTCAGAGACATCTAAGAGAGTAAAGGGGTCCTGAGTCCAGAAAGTCTGAGGACTGCCATTTGGGCCTCAGTGAAATGGGATTTCCTCTGAGAAGGCTTTGCCTGGGTCTCCAGGCAAAAGAGTGACTTTTGGGTAGCTCTGCGGTTCGTACTTGCTCTGTCACAGCATTATCATATTGTGTTGTGGTGGGTTAGTTATCTCTCACCACCAGTAGCCACAGAAAGCTCCATAAAGGAAGGAATTCTCTTATATCTCCAGGACTTAGCACAGTTCTGGAGACACAGTAAGTGTTCAGTAAACATGTCGAGTGAATCCCTTTGAAGGTATTTGGGGATATGAACTATATAACATGTTTTAAATCATAACCATTTTGTACTTTATGAATGATGCATTCATTTCTTAATTTTTTTGACACCTCGGTATCCAAATGGGCTTTAAGGGACCAAGTTTTATATATGCACGCACACACGCACACACACACACACACACACACACACACACACACAGGAAGTGTATACATATTAGAGCAGAAAGAACCTATTATTGGAAGTCAGGAGCTTCATTTCTGAATCTTTCTCTTCTGCAAATAACCATAGAGCCTTGGACAAGTCTTTTTATTCCTTGGAATCTAACTTCCCTCATCAAGTAATGGGATTGGAATAGATTACCTGAAGTTTCTCCCATATGAAATTATGTTATTATATGTGAAAGGTGTCAAAGTGTATGTGATTTATATTTATTTTTATTTTATTTTATTAAAAATGCACATACATTTAGATTTTTCTGTATATTAAAATAACTTTGTTTTTACAGGAAAGATGATAAAGACTATGCTTTAAAACAAATAGAAGGAACCGGGATCTCTATGTCGGCATGTAGAGAAATAGCAGTAAGTGAAGCTCTTTTTATCATCATTATTGTCAGCTGATTTATGGGTGTCACCTATATAGGTCTCTGAATTGTATTTGTCACATACACACATTAATTGAAAGTTGAGAAATATTTTTCATATCTACTATCTATAGCAAAATATATTTGTTTTTTAAAGAGAAGTAAAGGTGGCATGTAGTTCTAGTAAAAATTTCTATGTAAATTCACTTACTTGGGGTTAAGTAAATCTCAGTTGTTTATGTAACTATATATTTTTCCAAAAAATGTCACTAAATAGTTAAGGATCCAGTTATTATTATTTCATCGAGTGCAATAAAAGTGTTTATTATGTTATATGTTAATTCATATAAAATTAATATTTCTATTTTAATAAGATGAGATTAATGTCATTACTTATGAACTTAAAATGAGATTATTTGATTTTCATTGTATCTGTTCATTTGAATAAGTAAAATTATATACCCCCCTTTTTTGGAGGCATACCATTGCCATATGGTAATTAGAATCTCAATTTGATTCTGAAGGGAAATATTCTTCATGTTAATGCATTATTAAATAATTATTCTTACATTTAAAGTGAGTATTCTCTGAGACTTGACTTCAGCTTTTACTGTTGTGAAACTATGGGTCCAAACTTGTCTTTTCTGTCTTTAATCAGAATATTCTAGAATATATATTGTAATAATCTTTACTTTTATTGCTTTCAGCCCTCTGTCTACACAGATATAGGCTGTTGCGACCTGGAGGTATTAATTTAAATAATATTACTCGTTTAACAGATTCTGTACCACTGGGTTTTCAACTAAGAGTCATTTATTGTGTATCAGGTTGACAGGAACTAGACCAAGAAGAAGTAAACGTAGAACACATAGAGCAAGTCAGGATCCCTGGCCTTAAGCGTTTGCACACTGATGAGGAAGGGCTTATAATTCTTCTAATAATAGGAATGGTGTGCCGAACACTATGGTAGGAGGGAATAGAGAATGGGAAAAGGGTATATGTATCTAAACTAGAGGATCAAGGAAGGTTTCAGATTTTGGAGGACACGTAACAATTACCTCGATGAGGGAAGAATAGGAATGAGATGGAGGGCATTCTTAACCAAAGGTATGCTGTATTGGAAATTATATTTCATTTCATTGATAAAATTCTTATGCTCTTGTATCTTGAGGCAAGATATCTGTACATTAACTGTCAGTTCTGCAGCATCTACTATTCTCTATATTCTAGTCGGTTTTAAAGAATTAAAATCTGTTGAACTATGGTCAGTGATGTTGGTCATCATGATAGGGATGACCTTTAGAAGGGCAGGGAGGAACCAGAGGAGAGACAAGGGGGAGCTTTCAGGGTGCTATTCTGTTTCTTGGTTTTGCTCTGGGTCTGGTCATGTGGGTTTCACATGTGAAAACTCACTGAGCTGTTCATGTGCTTTCCTCTGTCTTTATTATTCTTCAACAAAAAGTTTTAAAATCAAAACTCTATTCATTTCAGGAACAGACATTCTTAGCTTTTTATCTATGTTGATAACTGTAAATGCAGTTAAGCACAATAAGGAGTATGAAAGCTTATTTTTAACGTACTTGATTGTGGTTCTTCAACCTAAGGTGAGCAGAAATTTTTAATTTTGATGAAGTCTCATTTACTAGTTTTTTCCTTTTATGACTATTGTTTTCTGTGTCTGGCTGAAGAAATCTTTATCTACTCACTAATTGTGAAGATGTTTCCCTTTGTTTTCTTCTGAAGCCTTACAATTTTAGCTTTACTTCTAAGTCTATGATCTGTTCACTTCATTTCTGTTTGTAGTCTGATGTAATGTTTGAGCATCTCCTCCCCTCACCCCATGTGAATGTACAATTGTAGCATCATTTTTTGAAAAGATTCTTTCCCATTGAATTCCTTTGGCATCTTTGTAAAAAATTAAATGACTGTAAATGTTGGACTATTTCTGGGCTCTATTCTGTTCCATTGATCGCTTTGTCTATCCTCAGCCAATACCAGATAACTGTACTTTACACACAGCAAGACTTGAAGTGAAGTGGTATAATGCCACCAGCTTTATTTTTTGTTGCAGGATTGTTTGGGCTATTTTAGGTCCTTTGCATTAGCATGTACATTGTTTTTTTTTTGTTTGTTTTGTTTTGTTTTGCGGTATGCCGGCCTCTCACTGCTATGGCCCCTCCCGTTGTGGAGCACAGGCTCTGGACGCGCAGGCTCAGCGGCCATGGCTCACGGGCCCAGCCGCTCCGCGGCATGTGGGATCTTCCCGGACCGGGGCACGAACCCGTGTCCCCTGCATCGGCAGGCGGACTCTCAACCACTGCACCACCAGGGAAGCCCAGCATGTACATTGTTGAATTGGCTAGTAACTTTTATTTCTAAAAAATGCCTGTTAACATTATGGTTTGCATCAGTTCAGGGAAAACTGAAACTTAATAATACTGAAACTTCTAAGCCATGAAAGTATGTGTTTCTTTCATGGCTTAGAAAGACATACTTTTCCATTTTTTAAGGTTTTTAAAAAATTTCTCCCAACAATGTTTATAGTTTTTTAGTGTGGAGGCTTTACACACTTGTTAAATTCATTCCTAAGGATTTTATGTTTTCTGACATTATTATACATGGGATTATTTTTTAAATTTTGTTTTCCACTTGTTTCCTTCTGTATTTGCTTCTGTATTCAGAATTGATTTTTTTAAAATATATAAATTATATTTCTAAATTCACTGGTAGGTTTGGTGATGTCTTTGGGATTTTCTACATAAGTAATTGTGTCATCTATGAATAGGAATAGTTTTACTTCTTTCTCTCTTTATGCTTTTGATTTTTTTCTTTTGCATTGGCTAGAGCCTCTCAGAAGATGTTGAATGGTGGTGAGAGCAGGCATCTTACTTGTTCCCAGTCTTGGGGGAAAGTGTTTTCACTGTTTCACCATCAAGTTAAATGCTAGCTATAAGTTTTTTATAGATACCATCAGTCAGGCTTAGGAAGTTCCCTTCTATTTTTTTGTAAATCGTAATGAATTTTATCAAATGCTTTTTTCCTACATGTCCTGAAATGACTATATAGTTCTTCTCTTATTCTGTTATATTGGTAGACTACATTGATTAATTTTCTAACATTTATCCAGTTTTGCAGTTTTGAAATAATCCGTGCTTGGTTATATATCACTTGATTTGATTTACTAATGTGTTGCTGAGGAGTTTTAGGTCTTTTGAAGAATGTTAGCCTATGATTATCGTTCTTGTAATGTTTTTTGTCTTTGGTATTGAAGTTGTGCTGTCCTCACGGAACAAGTTAGGCAGCCTTTCTTCATCCTCTGCATTCTGACAGAGTTTCTGTATGGCTGGCAGTTATTCTTCCTTGAATGTTGGACAGAATTCACCGACCAGTATTATTTCCTTAATAGATATAGAGCTCTTCACATTTAATATTTGGTCTTGTGTATGATAAGTCCTATTTTTTATGTAATTTGTTCATTTTGTTTGTTACTGAATGTATTGGCACAAAGTTGCTAATAATATTCTTATTATCTTTTCACAAATGTGGCTTCTATAGTGGTGTCCCTATTTCATTGTGGACTTGGTAATTTGTGTTCTCTGTATCATTGATTTTTGCTCTTATCTTTATTATTTCTTCTACTTACTTTTGGCCTGCATTTCTTTTTTATCTTCTTCTTTTTTAAATATTTATTTATTTATTTAGACTGCACCAGGTCTTAGTGGCGGCACGTGGGATCTTCGCTGTGGCATGTTTAGCTGTGGCATGCAGACTCTTAGTTGTGGCATGTGGACTTCTTAGTTGTGGCATGCGTACTTCTCAGATGTGGCATGGATTCTTAGTTGCTGCATGAATGTGGGATCTAGTTCCCTGACCAGGAATCGAACCCAGGCCCCCTGCATTGGGAGCGTGGATTCTTACCCGCTGGACCACCAGGGAAGTCCCTCTTTTTTATCTTAAGGTGGACCGTTAGGGCATTGATTTTTTAAAACGGTTCTTTTCTAATATAAGCGATTAAAACTATAAATTTGCCTCCAAGTAGTGTTTTACTTGCATTCCACAAATTTTGTCACATTGTATTATTATTATCATTTAGTACAAAATAATTTCCATTTTCTTTGTGATTTTTTTTCTTTTATTCATGGATTATTTAGAAATATATTGTTTAATTTTTAAATATGTGAGGCTTTCCAGATAATTTATTGTTGTCAACTACTAATTTTTTTCTGTTGCGATCAGAGAAAAGAGACTATATTTTAGCAATATATACTGAAATATTTATAGATGAAATCATATGTCTGAGATTTACTTCAAAATAATTCAGGGTGGGGTGGGAGGAGCGGATATGAATATTGATAAAATGAGATAGGGTGTGAGTGGATGATGATACATGGGGGTGGTTCTATTTTACTATTCTATTTACTTTTGAAATTTTTTCTATAATAAAAATTCAAAAGGAAAAAGGATCCCATCTGTCTGACAAGTCTTCTCAGACCTCACATTTATTATGGAAGTCCATTGTCTGAGAAGTCCGGTTTCCCCACCAGTCACCTCCATTATTCTCTTACGATCTACACCCAGTTGGTTCCTTTCATAGCATTTATTACAAATTATAATTATAAGGAGTTTCTTTTTATTTTTTGTTAACTTATTTTCTGTTTGTGGTCCTACCTCTGCCTGACTGGAATGCATCTCTTCACCAGCGTGTGCTAGCTCCTCACACACAGTCTTTTGTTTAGTAAATAATTGTAAAAGGGAGGGAAGAAGGAAGGAACTCTGAGACTTTCTACTGAAGTGAAGAGCTTTGCATGTCTTCATCCTCACTGTATTCTAAGCGGCCTGCTGTGTATTTCCAGAGCTTCCTGTGAGTCATGATCCCTTTAGCTTAGTGGTGTTCAGAACTCTTCAGTGGACTCTCGGTGTACCAAGGGGCTGCCTTGTAGTTCAGCTGCTGTTAAAGCTCACATCTGCTTTAACCTAGGCACTTCAGGTTTTTTAAATTTTTCTTTAATTAATTTGCAAGAATTCAGTTGAAGAAAAGTTTCCACAGCTTAAAAAAAAAGCAAATAAGTTTGGAATAATTTTACTGATGCTTTTATAGTAATTTCAACTCAACTCTCATATTTAGGGCATACATTTAGAATTTATTATTTTTGCTATATTGTAAAATTTTAATATTAGAAATCAATGTTATTTTGAGAATATTAGAGGCTTTCTTACCTATTTCTCACTCACCGTGTAAGTGGTATTTATTGACAAGATAGTTTTCAATGCTATTTTTTATTTATTTGTACTTTTAGAGTTCAGATTAAGTGTGTTGTTGTGTGGCATTAATTAGAAGGAATTAAGTTTATGACGAATGATGTTTTAAAACATTTGTATTTTTAGCAGTGATCTTAGTACTCAGGAAATTATAAGATTTTATTCCCAGTAGAATTAGGAAAACTTAGGTGGTTTCTGTGATGAAACCATTGTATAAATTTATTTAAACCTTTTCCATTAAACATTTTTAGACATAAAATTTTCAAAAAGGCAAAAACATCTTATACAGTGCCAAGAAGAGGCATCTGCAGCCCATGGGCTCTTTGTGGGGTGGTGAAGCCCATCAGGTGTGAAAACTGCTCGCCACCCCCAGTGTCTGAGCACCCGCCTCACGGGGTTCCATGGAGCACTTAAGACCCTCCCTGGGTTACCTGAGCTCCCATTCTGGCTTTACCACTCAGCTGGCTTGTAGGACCCAAAGCAGGTGATGTAATTTCCCCGTCTCTTTGTAAAATGAGAATAATAGTTATCTCATAGGGTTTTAGTGCATGAGGAGCATAGGTCACTTCTGGGACATAGTAAACTCTGGGTGCACGTTAGTTCCTCAGTCAATGCCAGTTAGCACTGCTGCAGCCACAGCACGTGAACTGCCTGCTCACTTGAACTTGTCTGCTGCCAGAGGACTTCAGCGGAAGGTCTCAGCACATTTTATATCCCGGGACCTAGTGCAGCATCTGCCGCAGGGCCTGGCATGTGGCAGGCATTAGCTCTGCTAAATGTAGCCCAGCTTCCTGGTCTTTTGGAAGTGCTTCAGTGTAAATATTTACTTAGAGGCATTTCGCCACTGAGACTCTCAGCTCCATCTCCAATCCCGCAGAGACCCATCTCCCAGCATAGCGTGTTGTACTTAGTAGTAATAGCTATTTACTGTACTAGTTTGCCAAGGCTGCCATAACAAAATACTGCAGACTGGGTGGCTTAAACAACAGGAACTTATTTTCTTACTGTTGGAGGCTATTGATCCAAGATGAGGGCGCCTGCAGAGTTGTTTCTTGTGAGGCCTCTCTCCTTAGTTTGCAAGTGGCCACCCTCTTGTGGCCTCTTCATGTGGTCATCTCTCTGTGGGTCTAATCTCCTTTTCTTGTAAGCTCACCATTCAGATTGGATTAGGGCTCATCCTACTGACCTGTTTTTAACTTAATTGCCTCTTTAAAGGCCTTATCTCCAAATAGAATCATTCTGAAGTTCCAGGGGTTAGGGCTTCAACACAAGAATTTTGGGAGGACAGTCTGTAACACTTACCATTACTTACTACCATAGTAATAGTACTTACTATTAAAATCATTGCCCTCAAAGACTTAATATTTGACTAATCAGATTTTTAAAAAATAAAAGTGGATTGATTTTTTGATGAAAGCATTGATCTTAGTCCACAGTTTAGAAGCCAAAGGGTGTGTTGTATGATGCCCTTTAGTTGGTGTATTTTCTTTTTTCGTGAACTCAGTTATTCATGTCTTTACCAGGTATTTAATGAGCATGTACCAGGCAGTGTGCTAGAAACTAGCAGTACGGTGCTGAGCTAGACACAGTGCCTACCATTGTCCAGTTCATAACCTAGTATATATTTAAAATATCTGTGTCTCTGGATGATAAGAATTACTCCCCCTGGGTGTTAGGTCTTGGGACGTGTTGTTGTTAGACCAAATTACTGGCTTTGTATTTTAGAAATTAGTTAATTAATTTAAAAAGCATTTGAAAAAAAAAAAAAGCAAAAAAAAAAGCATTTGAATCCTGATTCTAACCACTACCTAGGAATGTGACCTTGAGCAAATTATTTAATCCCCTTACACCACCATTTCCTCTTTGTAAAGTAAGAGTATAAATATTTCATAGGGTAATTCATGATTAAGTGAGATAGTGCATGTCATATGCTTAGCCCCATACTTGGCACCTAGGAAGAGCTTAATAAAATGGTTGCTGCTGTTTCCTTATTAATACAAGAGCTAAACCTCATCTTGGAGGTGAGATGGAGGTGACATCTAAGAATAGCTTTATATGTAGGTTTCTAATAATTGGAGAGAGCTTTTGCCAAAGCTTTGGAGTTTGTTTGTTATAATTTCTACCCTGCTGATTTCCAGAAAGGATTTGAAATAGCTGCCCAGCTGAGAAGTGTGTTCCAGTTGTGAGGTAATGGAGAAAACCCTGACCCAGAACTGACATGCACTTAGGGCTAGGTCCACTCCTCCAGCCAGCTGGCTGATCTTGGGCGACCCTGAAGTCCAGGCTTTCCCGTATCACATTCTTTGCCTTGTTTATTAATTAGCAAATGGTCAATTTTAGATAATGACCTTAAGTTTCTGAGAATTTGTGTATATCTCTGGAGTTTCATAAGTTGTAAATTATATTCTAAAAGCAGAAATATATAACTTGAATTTAATCTTGCTCCTGAATAAAATAACCACCACTTTCCAGAGAGTAATCATTAATATAAATGACTTAATATATAGTCCATTCATAGTCTTTCCTTTGCTGAATTCATTTCAGAGCCCCTAATATATTGTTAACATTACATTTACCTTGATACTTGTTTTGGTGAAGAGTGTTCTTAGAAAAGGTACTGAAGTCCTAAGTTCTAAAACCTTGACTTTCTCACATGTCTGTCATGTATTTGGAACACATTTGCAAGGCACTAAGTCAGTTCTAACTGATAGAGACAGAATATCAGGCTTCATGAGAAGTTTTTTCTTGTCATTGTTGCTGTTGTATTTGTTTTTGCATGGTGGGGTGGGAATGCAATTTTTTTTTTTTTTTGGAATGCTTTTTAACTTACGGATCATTAGGGCCACTTGGATTATTAAATGGAGATAAAATAAGGAGATAAAAGATTTTAAATAGAAGAATGTATTTCTAGGAGATGAGAAAGGTTAATAAACCCATGCAAATGTGTTCTACTTGCAAGTTTCTGTTTGTATAAGCTCTTTATTATTTTGTGAAAAGTTTACAGAATTTTATTCAACTTTCCTTTGTAATTTATAGAAAAAATAGGTCCTGTATCTCACAGAGTTACAGATCTTAGTTCTTATCTGATATTTGGTGGCGATGAATGTTGTATTTTCTATTGTTGCTGTTACAGTTGTCCCTTTGCATCCATGGATTCAACCAACCATGGATAGGAAATATTGGGGGGGGGATTTCCAGAACGTTCCAAAAAACAAAATTTGAATTTACCATGCTCCAGCAACTAATTACATAGCATTTACATTGTAATAGATATTATAAGTAATCTGAAGATGATTTAAAGTATAAGGGACTTGAGCATTGGGGGATTTTGGTACCCTCCTGGGGCAGGGTGGGGTTGAGGGGTGGTCCTGGAATCAGTCCCCCTCAAATATTGAGGGACGACTATAGATAGTTTTTAAAAATAATTACAAGCTACAGATTTGTTTTAAGTTTAATTGTTTTGTGATGTCAAAACATAGGCAACTAGTAGAATGGGAGAAAATATTTGTAAATCATATATCTGCTAAGGGATTAATATCTAGACTATGTAAAGAATTACAACTCAATAGCAACAACAAAAAACCCAATTCAAAAATAGGCAGAGAGGGTTTCTCTGGTGGCACAGTGGTTAAGAATCCACTTGCCAATGCAAGGGACACGGTCCGAGCCCTGGTCCGGGAAGATCCCACACGCCGTGTGCAACTAAGCCCATGCGCCACAACTACTGAGCCTACACTCTAGAGCCCGCATATTAGATATTAGGCAGAAGACTTGAATAGACATTTCTCCAAAGAAGATATACCTGTAAGCACATGAAAAGATGCTTATCATTAGTCATTAGGGAATTGCATATCAAAAGCACAGCAAGATACCACATCATGCCTATTAGGATGTGACTATTACAAAAAGAAAATTTAAAAAGGTAAATAAAAGTTGGTGAGGGTGTGGAGAAATTGGAATTCTCATGCATTGCTGACCGGAATGTAAATGGTAGAACTGCTGTAAAAACCAGTTTGGTGGTTCCTCGAAAAGTTAAACATAGAATTATCATATGATCTAGCAATTCCACTCCTAGGTATTTACCCAGAGAATTGAAAGTAGGGACTCGGGTACCTGTACACCAATGTTCATAGCAGCATTATTCACAGTAGCCAAAACGGGGAAACAACCAGTGTCCATTAGCTGATGAATGAATAAACAAAATGTGGTATATAAATGGAATGGAATGTATTGGGTTGGCCTAAAAGTTTGTTCAGTTTTCCCATAAGACAGCTCTAGTAACACTGAGTTGTCTTTAAGTTCATTAGAAACAATTTTGTTAGATTGTATTGTGACAGCTGTCATATTAGTGTGCATTTAAAAAAAAAAATCAAAATCGGTGAGTTTTTGTGTAGCCTTTTAATATTGAAGATGGAAGAAAAAAGCAACATTTTTGGCACATTATGCTTTATCATTTCAAGAAAGGTAAAAACGCAACTGAAACGAAGAAAAGATTTGTGCAGTGTATGGAGGAGGTTCTGTGACTGATTGAACGTGTCAAAAGTGGTTTGCGAAGTTTTGTGCTGGAGGTTTCTTGCTGGACAATGCTGCACGGTTGGGTAGACCAGTTGAAGTTGATAGCGGCCAAATCGAGAACTTATTGAGAACAATCAACGTTACATCACTTGGGAGATAGCTGACATACTCAAAATATCCAAATCAAGCGTTGAAAATCATTTGCACCAGCTTGGTTGTGTGAATCGCTTTGATGTTTGGGTTCCGCATAAGTTAAAGAGAATAAAACCTTCTTGAAGGTATCTCTGCAAGTGATTCTCTACTCACATGTAGTGAAAACATTCCATTTTTAAAACAAATGGTGATGGGTGATTAAAAGTGGATACTGGGGCTTCCCTGGTGGCGCAGTGGTTGAGAGTCCGCCTGCCGATGCGGGGGACACGGGTTCGTGCCCCTGTCCGGGAAGATCCCACGTGCCGCGGAGCGGCTGGGCCCATGAGCCATGGCCACTGAGCCTGCGCGTCTGGAGCCTGTGCTCTGCAACGGGAGGGGCCCCAGCAGTGAAAAAAAAAAAAAAAAAAAAAAAGTGGATACTGTACAATAATGTGGAATGGAAGAGATCGTGGGGCAAGCGAAATGAACCACCACCAACCACAGCAAAGGCTGGTCTTCATCCAAAGAAGGTTGTGTATATGGTGGGATTGCAAGGTAGTCCTCTATTATGAGTGCCTTCTGGAAAACCCAACGATTAATTCCAACAAGTACTGCTCCCAGTTAGACCAACTGAAAGCAGCACTTGACGAAAAGCTTCCAGAATTAGTCAACAAAATGCATGATCTTCCATCACAATAATGCAAAACATGTTTCTTTGATGACCAGGCAAAAACTGTTACAGCTTAGCTGGGAAGTTCTGATTCATCCGCTGTATTTACCAGACGTTACACCTTCGGATTTCCATTTATTTCGGTCTTTACAAAATTCTCTTAATGGAAAAAATTTCCATTCCCTGGAAGACTGTAAAAGGCACCTGGAACAGTTCTTTGCTCAAAAAGATAAAAAGTTTTGGGAAGATGGAATTATGAAGTTGCCTGAAAAATGGCAGAAGTAGTGGAGCAAAACGGTGAATACGTTGTTCAGTAAAGTTCTTGGTGAAAATGAAAAATGTGTCTTTAATTTATACTTAAAAGCCAAAGGAACTTTTTGGCCAACCCAATATTTGGCCATTAAAAAGCTATGCAATTCTGATGCATGCAACAATAACATGGATAAACCTTAAAGACGTTATGCTAAGTGAAATAAACCAGACACAAAAGGACAAATACTGTATGATTCTACTTATATAAGGTACCTAGAATAGGCAAATTCATAGAGACAGAAAGTAGAATAGAGGTTACCGGGGGCTGAGGGGGAGAGGAAAGTGGGGAGTTATTGTTTAATGGGTACAGAGTTTCTGTTAGGAAAATGAAACAGTTCTAAAATGGATAGTGGGGATGGTTGCACAACATTGTGAGTGTACTTATGCTTCTGAACTGAAAATGGTTAAAATAGTAATTTTTTATGTTATGTATATATTTTACCATAATAAAAACATTAAAACAAAACAAAAAAAGAAACCAACTAAACAATAGCAACCATACAGACAGATTTACACAGTTATATCTTTTCAGTATCTTTTCTCCACTGATTTTTACTCATTTTTATGGGCATCTCAAAATTGTATGGGTACTTATTAGAATTTTAGGATTGATTGCCATTAGGTTTGTATTGCCTTTGAATTACAAATGGTATGGGGTTTTTAATGCTATTTTTATGGCAAAGATTTTTAATGAATCTCCTTTGTTTTGCAGTTACTTCGAGAGCTTAAGCATCCAAATGTCATCTCTCTTCAGAAGGTGTTTCTGTCTCATGCTGATAGGAAAGTATGGCTTCTGTTTGACTACGCTGAACATGACCTCTGGGTAAGGTGAATTGTTGGTGGACATGGAGCCATGGTTTCAGTTGGGGATTAAGAGGGACTGACTGAAAACAATTTTGGGAGCTCATCTTCGTATGAGATTTACATTTTTTTTTTTTTCTCGGTACGCGGGCCTCTCACTGTTGTGGCCTCTCCCTTTGCGGAGCACAGGCTCTGGACGCGCAGGCTCAGTGGCCATGGCTCACGGGCCCAGCCGCTCTGCGGCATGTGGGATTTTCCCGGACCGGGGCATGAACCCGCGTCCCCTGCATCAGCAGGCGGACTCTCAACCACTGTGCCACCAGGGAAGCCGTCAGCAGATTATTTTTAAAATATGATTTACAGAAGCCTTAAGGAACTATAAAATGTACTCCTTTATTAAATATAACAGCTAGATTTTTTTAAAAAACCTGAAAGGCCATCTTGGGGGTAAGATTAATGATATATATAGATGAAAATCTATAATAGGATAGCCCAAATCATTTTGAAACATACAAAACTTATATCCTGATCAGTCTTGGGTCAAGAACATGTTAACACAGATTTCAGTTTAAAAAACAAAACAAGTAAACAAAACCCAGTATTACGTCAAGTTAATTCATTAGCAACTACTTCAGTGCTGTGAGATATATTTTTCTGATATTTACCAAGTAATAAGGTCCTTAAATATTTCACTGTGTTTTGCATCCTATCTATATTTACTAAATTAGCGTGACTGTGCATTTATTGAGCTAAATAAAAGAGAAAACATATGCAAGGGATTATAGTATCCTGGCTCAATTTCAAAATCTTCAAAATAATTTATTCTTTCATTCAGCTGCAGTTCGTAAATGCAAATACAAAATTTTGAAATAAAACTAGCACAAATCCTAGTAAAACTGTTTAAAAGTAAATTCACCTCCTGAAAATAGTTAAATAGTTTTAAACTCTTTTACTAATTTCCAGAAGTATCCTCATTTACATAATTTTAACTTTAACAGACTTCAGAAACTGAAACTTATTTTGGTGTCATATGCTTTCAGATTTAGAAAAAAATATTTTCATAATGTTTGTAGATTCCTGTTTTCCATGACTAAATGCGGTTTGATTCAAATTATTTTTGTAAGTTATCTGGAAAGAACTGTTTTCAGACAGAAAATAGACACTTGAAATTTTCTCTCTGTTTTATGAAACTATTGTCCAAGATTCATACTGGTTGTAAATATTTTTTTTTATTGGCTTCTGTTCTTTTAAAAGAGATCTAATCTAATCGAATTAGGATTCTGTTAATAAAAATTCATTAAATCAGGGTGGCTGGTATTGAATTGAACATTCATCATACTGAAATCTAACATAAAATCAAATTATGTAATCCAAATTTATGAGAAAATTTCCAGGCTGGTTTATAAACGTGATTTGTAATAAAACATAGTTGAGCATAGGAGATCACATTGTATTCACTATGGTTTCTCACAAACTGGTATGTAATATTTAATTTTATATGTAGGTGTAATTATGCTTTCACAAATTATACTGCATGTAATGTGCATATAGTCACCATTGGCTTTATCATCATCTTATTAATACTCACTTAAGCCAAATAAGTACTTTAAATGCTCATTTTAATAAAAACCGAATGGTGATTCAATTTTATTAAAACCTATTCTTTATCCATTTTATTTTCTTATTTTAATTTGAATATTGAAATGAATTAGATGGGGTAAGGCAGCAGAGGGTAAGAAAACAGTTGCAGTAAAAAGAGTCATTTAAAAAAATCACTTAGGTGTTGGTGACATCTTATGGTACACATATGGCATATTTGTTATATTGCCCTGGAATAAAAATGAAGGTAAAAAATTCTCTTACTGTAGTTTTTTGTAGTTATAAAATATTGGTAAAAAAAGTAATATGTAATACCCTAATGAAAATATAACTAAAGAAGTGGTATATGGCATCAGTTGATTATCTTACCTCCCTAAATATTTGTTCCTTTCATTCTTACTCTGGCAGGTTTTAATTTTTTAAAATGTATTTTAATCTTTTCTTTTTTTTTTTTTTTTTTTTGTGGTACGCGGGCCCCTCACTGCTGTGGCCTCTCCCGTTGTGGAGCACAGGCTCCGGACGCGCAGGCTTAGCGGCCATGGCTCTTGGGCCCAGCCGCTCCGCAGCATGTGGGATCCTCCCAGACCGGGGCACGAACCCGCATCCCCTGCATCGGCAGGTGGACTCTCAACCACTGCGCCACCAGGGAAGCCCAATCTTTTCTTTTTCTAAGCTCTGAGGGCCACTGGTTTTTCTTAAGGTGAACAGACTTGATTGTCACATCATTTCTTAGGATAGGTGACAAACAGTCTAGATTATTAAGAGTTATTGTAGCTCTGTTTTGTTTGCCTTTTCTTAAATACTTTAAAAAAATTACTGAGAAGGAAGTTCACATAATGTAATGCTGCTACGAAAGTATAGATTAATCATACTACATATGTACTGACTGATACCCCTTACCTTCTGAAATTTTCTTTGGAAGATAAAACTCCTTCACTCATTAGTCATTAGTTATTTCTTACCCATTTTCTACCTCTATATCATAAGAAAGTAGAAATGAAAAGATTAATGTATAATATTAAATATCTCACTCTTTTAATTATTTTTATTAAGTTCAAGAATACGCCTGATATTCCCTCACAAATACTGGTCAGGAGTCTGCTCTTGCACATATTAGACACAGGCATGTGCACAGTGGTGCACACAGCAGAGTTGGCTGCAGCTGACTTGTAGATTTTCTTGTAGTTTAAGAGTGCTTTAATTAAAATGAGACCTGTCAAGAGTTTGAAACATTGGATCTTGTTTCTGTTGAGGTACATTTATTTGTAAAATGATTTTTCTGTTTATAAAGTGGTATTGTGTTTACCGGATGTCCACTAACATTATACTGATACCTAGAAAGCTTTGATGGATGTTGCAAGGCTGTTTTTTTTTTTCCTCGTCTGAAGGAGCTTTCATATTTCTAATTATGTCCAGTGTGAATTGGTCATCTACGTGTTATTCCTTTGTGCTTGTGTGTACTTAATTGAAATATTTTCCCATTTGCTTTCTTTATAACTCATGTATTGTAAGTAGGTACCACATCTATGCTATGTCAACCAGCCAGAACTCTGTTCTTTTTTTTTTTTTTTCATTTAATCACTGCAGAATAAAAAATACTCTTTTCTTGAAAATTTTCACCAGATAAACGGGGGTCAAGTAACTCTGAAAGTAATTTTTAATTATACTTTAAAAATAAAATCACATTACTTCTCTGTTGTCATCATTTATTTTCTGAGACTGTATCATATGCTTAGGAAATGACATTTTAGCTCTAGTTATTTGGAAAATTTAAGGTTATTTATGTTATCCAGCAGAACGTGAAATTATATTTTCAAATCTTTGGAAATCCCTGAGTGTTTATCTGTTAGGAAAATATTATATATCACACTATCTTTCCTTTTTTAAGCTTCTGGTGATATTTTTCTTTCTTTCAGCATATAATCAAGTTTCACAGAGCTTCTAAAGCAAACAAGAAGCCAGTACAGTTACCTCGGGGAATGGTGAAGTCACTATTGTATCAGATCCTAGATGGGATTCACTACCTGCATGCTAACTGGGTGTTGCACAGGGATTTGGTAAGTTGAAATGTAGTTAGGTTTAAGCCAGAAAGATGCATTTGGAGTTGGATGATTTTTTAGTTTTCTCTAGATATCAGTGCTATACAGGCCTGCAAACCTTATAGAGGAAGTGGGAATGCTAGTCTCAAAACTAGCCTAGCCTTGTGCTTTTGTGTAATGCATCCTGCTTCTTGACATACATTAAGCTGGTGCTTAAGAGGTGAAAGAGGGCACATTTGTTTTGCTAAGCTTTCGGGGGTTTTTTCAAGTCTGTAAATAACGTATTGGCCTGCTTTACATTGAATATTATATGCCAGACAAACTCTAGAAGTTGGTATATTTATGACTAACTTGAAAATAGCCCTTTGGAGCCTACTGTATCCTAAGTTGTATATTAGAAGAGGAGCATTCATCTGCTTATTTTTAAACCCACTATGTTAGTAGCAGTCTCTCTGCCAACAGCCTTTAATAATCATGATTGAGTACATTATTGAGTGCCTTGTCATGTTAAGCTGCAATAAATTTTTATGAATTTAGAAACTTCAGAAACTGACTTTATTTTTATTTCACATGGCAGAATAGTTTATGCCCTTTTTAAAAAAAACCCATATAGCATTAAATTGGTGATTAAATGGTGCATTGTTCATTAAATCTTCACAGATTTGAATTATGTAAATCTCAAATTCCCCTTTTCCCCTTTCATATTGCATAATGTAGTAACTCTAGTAAGGTGTGCCTTCATTTCAAACAGTTATAAACACAATGCTGGAAGTGATGACTTGGTCTCTAGTCACATGTGTACATTAGGAAAAAACCCCATCGCCAACTTAGAGGTGGAGCTGCTCTGCCCCTCACGCAGATATTCTTTCCAGGCTGCTCTGTGTTTAATGCATTCAGTCTCTGGTCTTCAGTCAGGTGTTTTAGTTTCTAGTTCTTTCATCTGTCTTCACTAAATCTCCTTGAAATAAGTTTAGTGGTAGTTATTTTATCTCCAATTGTCAAATCTAGAGACCATTTAGAGTAGGACCAATAACACATCAGAAATTTGGTTGAAATAACTTTTTCCCTTATGCAGAAAATTTTCCTTTATTTTTAATAGAATTAGGTTATTTTATTTATAAACAATGAATTTATAGAACATAAATGTGAAAAATCCTTTGTCACGGGCTTCCCTGGTGGCGCAGTGGTTGAGAGTCCGCCTGCCGACACAGGGGACACGGGTTCGTGCCCCGGTCCGGGAAGATCCCACATGCTGCGGAATGGCTGGGCCCGTGAGCCATGGCCGCTGGGCCTGCGCATCCGGAGCCTGTGCTCTGCAACAGGAGAGGCCACAGCAGTGAGAGGCCCGCGTATCGCAAAAAAAAAAATAATAATAATCCTTTGTTTCTCTATGAAGCTGAAAATAAATTTCAGCTTTTAGGGGTAGAGTCAACTTAGGGAAAAACTATTACTACTTTTGAATTACTGACCATTTTTATGATTCTAAAAGAATAGAATCTGGTTTTTCCCCATAGAGTTAATTATGCTACGATAACGCTACATTTTCTTTCTAATGTAAGTATTTTCTCATCACTAAAATATGTATGTTCATTAGATGAATACAAACTGATTTTTAAACCAGTATTTAATTTTTATGTTAATGTATAATATACCTGAACTACTCACATTAGTATTAACTACAGTAGTGAAAATAATTTCAAAGTCTGATTTCTTTTGTGTCTCTCTTGGGAGAGCTCTTTGTATTGATACGGCCAGAACAAGTTGTCTTTGGCACAGAGACAGTATAGAGCAGGTCATCTCAGAAGTCTCTGTTGGTGGTGTACCAGGAGACAGATGCAGTGGAGCAGTGCACTTAGGTGCAGGTGACAGAGGGATGCACTGTCTGTAGCTGATTTAAAAATAATAATGAAACAGACAAAAAGTAGTTACTTTTTAAAAATTTATTTATTAATTATTCTTGGCTGCGTTGGTTCTTTGTTGCTGCCCACGGGCTTCCTCTAGTTGCCGTGAGCGGGGGCTACTCTTTGTTGCTCTGCGTGGGCTTCTCATTGCAGTGGCTTGTCTGGTTGCAGAGCACGGGCTCTAGGTGCGTGGGCTTCAGTAGTTGTGGCACGCGGGCTCAGTAGTTGTGGCTTGTGGGGTCTAGAGCGCAGGCTCAGTAGCTGTGGCGCACGGGCTTAGTTGCTGTGCGGCATGTGGGATCTTCCCAGACCAGGGCTCGAACCCGTGTCCCCTGCATTGGCAGGCGGATTCTTAACCACTGCGCCACCAGGGAGGCCCGTTACTTTTTATTGTTACCGTATGCTGGCCATTCTGAACAGTATCAGTGATAAAATATTCCTGTTCACTGAGGCAAACTGCTCCTACTCCTGTGCCCCTCTTGATATGCCACTGCTCTCTGTTTAAAAGTGTGTTCATCCAAAATATTTTGTAAAATGTAAGCGGTTGTTTTTCTTCTGCTGCCTCCTTTGGCTTTCCCATCTGAAGTGTGATTTCCTATACTGTCTGTGCGTGACTTCTTAGTGATCTTTCCAAACTCCTGACCCTTCTGTGCATCACAGGCACACTGCACCATCGTCTCCTTAAAACGATAACCTCTGTCCCAGGCTGGATCTTACTGTGTCAGGTATCTGCCTCTTGAATTATTCTTCAGTTCTTGAAGGAAAGATTCATTATCATAGTTTTTTAAAAAATATGTGCCTACCTTCCTGCCAGCTGGAAATTAAATTTTGGAGTTTGATATTATATAGTTTTTCAACGATAGCTACATAAGATATTCATATATGGAGTAATCAAGTATTTACTCTGAAGAACATTCTTTAGAAGCTGTATGCTATGCCTTTTTTTTAACCCCTTCTCAAATAGTTGTTATGATTTGCGGATGAGCTATTTACCCTATGAGAATGAATATAATTGCGAGTTAATTATATTCTTTGCTCCTTTCAGTCAGGTTTAGATGAAATGAGGTGATACCAACCTTAATAGATCTGCGTAGATATTTGTTTGTTTGTTTATTTATTTATTTATTGGCCGTGCCACATGGCTTTCAGGATCTTAGTTACCCAAGCAGGGATCAAACCTGTGCCCCCTGCAGTGGAAATGTGGAGTCCTAACCACTGGGACCACCAGGGAATTCCCTACATAGATTTCTAATGTTAATAATTGAACCAACTGGTTAAGTTGCTGACTTGCCACAAGAAACTTCATATTAAGGTGGATAATTGGCATAGGCAGACTAAAAACACCATTTGAAAGTAGCTCAGAATGTTACTGAAGCTTTTGCTTAATAACATTGGCTTTATTATTAATAGAAATACTGATTTGAGATGATAGAGTTATGAAGTTCTTTGATATATATAGTTGTTATTTAATAAAGATTAATTTTGTCACTACTAATGATTATGTAGTAGCAGATCAGTAACTCAGTAACTGGGATCTGTCATCCTTGGCAGGAAATAGAGATCTAATAATTCTGGAACTCTTGTTGGGCTGAAGGTGGTAATGTGTACACATGTGTGGATGTTTTAAGAAAAACGGGCTAGAAAGGAAAAACATTCAGTATTTATTTTGTGAGATAATTTATGAATCCAAAGTAAACTTTTTAGTTTTAGAGCATTAAAATATGTATGTATAAGTTGGTTTGCTTACACACTTAATCTGTTTGCCGTAAGTAGAGAGAAATAAAAACAGAGGTGTGGGTAAGTTAGCTATGTTGTTTCCTTTGACTACACCCTGCTCCTTTCTTCTTTATTCTCCTCTCCTTGGAAATTAAAATCGTTTGACTAATAGTTTGTAGTCCTGGTTCTGGCATTACCATCTGTATTAATCAGCGTTCTCCAGAGAGACAGAATGTGTGTATATTAGAGAGAGTGAGATTTCTTTTAAGCAGTTCCCTCAGGCAGTTGTGGAGGCCTGGTTAGTCAGAATCTGCCGGTAGGCTGGCAGGTTTGACAGACCCAAGGGAAGAGGTGTAGTTGAGTCCAAACTCAGTCTGCTGGCAGAATTCCTTCTTGTTCAGGGAGGTCAGTTTGTTTTATTAAGGCCTTCACCTGGTGGATGAGAGCCACCCACGTTATGGAGGGTAATCCCCTTAACTCAAAGTCCACCCATTTAAATTGTTAATCTCATCCAAAACCACCTTGACAGAAACATCCAGGATACTGTTTGACCAGATACGCAGGCAGTGGTCCAGCCAAGGTGACAGATAAAATAAGCACCCAATACAAGTCGGTTAGCCAAGACGCCTGTTAAGGTGATGTGAGAAAAGGCATTGCTGGGTCACATCGTCCATCCGCCCCACCCCACCCCCATTATCTGCTGTTTATATAAAATAGGAGTGTTCTGTTGGCTTAAGGAATACTAAGATTTTTTTGCCAGACACCATAAAGAGAAACTAAGTGTGAAATATTATGAAAGCTTCAAATAAAGATATGTTTAAGTGACTCAGAATAAGGAAAGGTTTGAAGTCTGTTAGCCTGATTGTATTGAGTTTGGTGATTTTTTTCTGAGCCCAGTCTAGTAAAAAACTTGAAGCACCAAAATCATATTCGATACTTTTTGTGTAGAAGCTAAGTTTGATTTGGCAGTAGTGACTGAACTCTTTCCTGTGAGAGGTAGTCCTCCTGGATTGTGTTAAAGCACACGGACAGAGTGTGAGAAGTTCTCACTAACAGTGACTCCACTGTGACCTGTGTGAGGACATCCAGCCAGTTTACTCTATCTGGCTTCTTTCAGTAGAACTGATGTTTTTTTTTTTTTTTTTTTTTGGCGGTACGCGGGCCGCTCACTGTTGTGGGCTCTCCCGTTGCGGAACACAGGCTCTGGATACGCAGGCTCAGCAGCCATGGCTCACGGGCCCAGCCGCTCCGCGGCACGTGGGATCCTCCCGGACCGGGGCATGAACTCATGTCCCCTGCATCGGCAGGCGGACTCTCAACCACTGCGCCACCAGGGAAGCCCAGAACTGATTACTTTTTATAAAACTTTCTAAATTTAGGGATGGTTTTCTTGTGAAATTGTGAAATTTAAAACTCAGTTAATTTTTCTTTTCCTAGGAAAAATTCTGTGATTAAGAATTTGAAAAACCCTTGTCAAACGTATGCATGCTGGTGTTAGTGAACTGGAGATTAAAAACACCAGTACAGGGCTTCCCTGGTGGCGCGGTGGTTGGGAGTCCGCCTGCCGATGTGGGGGACGCGGGTTCGTGCCCCGGTCTGGGAGGATCCCGTGTGCCGCGGAGCGGCTGGGCCCGTGAGCCGTGGCCGCTGAGCCTGCGCGTCCGGAGCCTGTGCTCCGTGGCGGGAGGGGCCGCGGCGGTGAGAGACCCGCGTACCGCAAAAAGTAAAAAAAAACAAAAAACAAACAAAAAAACCCACCAGTACAGTCTGGCTCCAGTCTCCTTTTTTTCTTTTCTCTCTGTCTTTATAGTTATTTTCCAGCCAATCCCGAGGTTGCCCTGCCTTCCTGAATCCCTGCTCCCTTCATCTCCAGCATCTGAAATTCTATTCATCCTTTAAAGCTCTGCTCCTGCTACCTCATCAGTAAAGTGCACTCCTCTTCCACCTCCACTCCCCCACTCCCACACCAGTCACACTAGCTGGGAGGGAGAATGTTTACTTCTACACCCTGTAGCAGTTACTTTGAACTACCCCTGGGGCACTTGCTCGTTTTGGTAATTGTATGTCCTCTGTTTGATGGTAAGTTCCTGAGGGCAAAGACTGTGACTTTGTATATGTTTGTATCCTGCCCAGCCGCTTAGCAAAATACACATTAATGTATACAGTATTGCTTATATTTGTTGAATGAATGAACTAGCCCATTTGTAACAGAAGCAAAGTGGCCTCCAAGGTTATTCTCCATAGCTTATCTCTGATATTACCTGATGCTGGTCCGTATCTGCAGACACAGAGATTCTGCTGCGTTTCTTCCTTTTACTCACTCTTTTCTCTTCTGTGATTCAGTGCAGTGGAACAGTGCAGAAAAAGTTCTTTTCTGTTCATACTACATTTTAAGTCCTTTCAGTAGCCTTCCTCTTTCCACCTAAAAGAGCTCAGCTCGATCTTAGCAGTCAGTTCAGAGACCATTCAGCTAATGATACTGATCTGTTGACCTTTTCCATTGCACTCTTCCTCTACCCCATATTTTTGTTCCTCCCACTGAGACCTATTTCCTGGCCCTTTGTCTGTTCTGATGTTCTTCTCTTCATGTCATTTATTTTTTCCAATTTTTTCCTTTAATCTTAAGGGTTGAACATTTCCATCATAATTTGTTTACATCCCTCACTTTTTTTCAAGAACGTCTTAAAGTACCTTCTGTGTGAATTATTCTTTAATTGTAGGTGAGGGGCCCATACCTCCCTTCTCCTATACATCCCAGCTGTTCTGAACTTGCAGCTCTCATGTTTCACTTTAATACTACATTTAACTGACCAGTTCTTTACTAATCACAATGTAAATATTTTAATTTCTAGCTAATAGTTGTTCATTTAAAATTTTCTAGTGAACTCAGTGTTGGCTGAATTTTGTGCTTTTTGTTGAAAATATTCATGCAGTGTATCAGATATACCACAGAAATGATTTACACTCAAATCAGACTTGTATTTAAGTAAGTATTAAAGACTTGGGCTTTTGACATGTTTCCTAAGGAACTTAATAGCACGTGGAGAAGTAGTTATGGCGACTGGCCTGTATTTACCACTAATTTTCGTTAAGTATATGTCAGCTTCTCATATGGTCATTAACGTGTTCCACTTAAAAAAGATCTAATGTCCAGAATTCCATTTGAATTATTACCTTAATGGTTTTATCATAGTGGTAATTAACTTGGAACTACCAGACACATAGGGTTGTATTTTTGTCCTGTGGCACTAAGTGGATAATATAACATAGCGTATTATATTATAGACTATAATATAGTATTAAGTGAGATATACTGTAATACAACTTTTCACTGTGTGGTTTTCTTTTTTCGTTTAAGCTGAATTACAAGGCTTTATACAAAATTTGGAGTGTTTTGGAGTATTACAACTATCTGCTAGTTGGTCACTCCTGCCCTAAACCAATTCAAAATAGTTTTTTTTGGGGGGGGGGTGGTATAGCTCAGTGGCAGAGCATTTGACTGCAAAATAGGCTCTTTGTTTTTTTGTGTGGCTTTTTGCCATAGTAAAATTTCCTAGAAAATAAATCTTTGTAGAGATTTCCTTTGGAGTATCCCAGTGGGAATGTGCTATCATGTGTAGTATGTGATGTGACATAGCCCAGTGGGCCATTGCATAAACGTATTTAAAAGATGCTGGAGCTATTTCAGAGCTTTAATCTGAGTTATTAAAAAAAAATCTGATAGTGCCGCTGCCATGCAGTTTATTTTGATTATACTAGGTAACTTGGAATCACTTGGTGGGGTTTTAGCTGTTTGGTGAAGGATGAGTTGGTTTCCTGTTCAATACAGTCAAAATCTTGGAGTGAGCCATTGACTCAAACTCAGTTTCATAGGGCCTACTTTATGAAGGCACCTAATTATGTATTGATGGTAACATGATGAATTATTGGGGTATTTTGGATCTGATTCTTCTTGAGTGAGATTGCCTGGTTTATTAGTTTTGCTTACTAATACTAAAGTTTGCCCACAATGATATGGTTAGTTGGTTTGTTTGGGTTTTTTAGATGCATTTTCTTTCTTTCTTTCTTTTTCACATCTTTATTGGAGTATAATTGCTTTACAGTGTTGTGTTAGTTTCTGCTGTATAACAAAGTGAATCAGCTCTACGTGTATATGTATATATATATATATATATATCCCCATATCCCCTCCCTCTTGCGTCTTCCTCCCACCCTCCCTTATCCCACCCCTCTAGGTCAACACAAAGCACCGAGCTGATCTCCCTAGATGCATTTTCTTATTGACTGTTGAGCTCTGTACAATAAGTGGAAGACTCAGAAGGAAAGAGATTAAGTGACCTGATTCTGGTTACTTAAGAGAAGTGTTTTCAAAGCTGGGTCACTGAATTTAGGGAATTTTCCCTCTAGATCAATGATTTTTAAATTGCAGGTTGTAAAAGCCATAAATGAGTTGGGAAATCACACAACACAACCAGCCTTTTTATTTTTTTAATGGAGTAGAGTAGAATAGAGAAAATATCAGAGTGCATCATATGTCTTGAGGGAAATTATTGTTTCATGGAACTTTTGTTTCACTTATACCTGGGTATATGTGAATATGGTCATACAATATTAAGTGATTTTCTTCCTGTGGGTTGTGTTCAAAAAGGTTTGAAAGCCGCTGCACTAGACTGTTTCCCAAAAGGTACTTGATGTGGTTAGGAAAAGAGAACATCAAGGAAAAAAAGTAGTCAAATCTTTAGAAAACACTTTTTCCCAAATTATAAGTAGTTTAATGTTTTATGCAAATTTCTTGACATTGATAATAATATAATTTTGAATAGCCGTAGCCCTGTAGGAAATATGTTTTTCTAAGTAGGGTTTATTTACGAGTAGGAGAATTTCAGGCAAATTTCACCTTCCTCCTTTAATACCTTTCTAAATTGTCTGAATAGTTTGCAGTTAACATATATTATTGTTATATAGAAGAAAACAGAGGAAGATTCTATTTAGTCTTTATTAAAAGTTCACACATAATATTCATTGTGGTTTAGTGTATTTATTTTATGGTAGAGGATGATTGCTATTAAGAAAAAAAAAAGCCATGCATACACTTTTTTTTCTGCCTAAAAAAAGAGGACAGTACCTTCTTCAGGGTAAAAAAACAGAAAAAGGAAAAAAAAAAAGAAAGAAAAAGGCAGAAAGGACCCTGCCACTGTCCAAATGCTGAAAGAGGCAAAGCAACAAAATAATTGACCAGCTGGGAGGAAAGGAGCCTGCGTTCTTGGCCTCTGTTCTAACTGCTGTTGGCCCTTCTCTGTGCTTAGCTTCCTTGAAATGAGTGTTGGGAATGTATTAAGCATGTTTCTTTACAACAGAGCTTTTTTGAAGAAGAATGCTTTGTGACTGTCAGGTTTAATCACTGCTTATTACTTGAGATTTGCTTCATTTACTGGGAGTGAATGAAAATAAATCTCCAAGGATTTACTCTAATTTTCTTATTTGTCTAATTGTATAACTAGTAAAACATATAAAATTGTGGTCATAAAATTTAGGCTTGAAGATAAAGCATAGGTTTTATTGATAAGAATGGTTTAAGGCAAACAAATGAGGTTTGCATTAATTTTAGTTAACATAATGAATTGTGTTTATTCTATAGTTTATTTACTTAAATGACCAATTGGGCAGTTTTCTTTCTTGGAAGTATTTGATTGTTTGTAAACAGTCTGTTTGATTTCTTGATATGTGCCATGTTTGTGTAATTTTGATATTGATGTTGAGCATACACAGTGAACTGCATTCTATTGTTTTACATAATGAAAAAGTGGCCTACTTAATTTTACTGTATAGCACAGCTGCAAATATCGTACCTGCTTATATGGGCAGATTACAAGTTGATTATGAAAATATTATGTTACTTAGTTTGCATATTGCTTCTAATCTGCTTTCCTTAGAGTCTGAGTCTTTTCAGACACTTTGTCAGCACAATACTAGAATCTTTTAAGTCAGATTTCTCACCAATCAAGAACAGATATTCTAAATAATTTAATTGAGCCTTTAAAAAAAATGGAGTGTAAGATAATATCTTTGAGTAATACTAAAAATTGACTAGAAGTAGAGGATTATCTGAGTTTTAAGTCACATACATTGGTATCTTTTCTCTTTTTTTAACATAAAATGGAGCCAGACCTGTCTTTTCATCTCTTTGATAGTCATCTGAAGTATTGGGACTGTCTGGCACATAATAAATGTTCAGTAAGTGCATTTTACTTCAGTCCATCATCACGTTGCCCTAGAACTATGAATAAGTACCTTAGGGGCGGGAACTTAATCCATTTCATTTACTGCTGTATCATTATTACCCAGAGTAGCACATATTAGCTGCACAATAAATATTTATTGATTGAATAACTGGATTCTTATCAATGCTACCTTCAAAACATATCTCAGATTGAACTACAGTAAGACCGTCCTATAACTGAGATTTGAATGTGGCGCAGTTGGCATTGGTCCCAGTCATCTGACCAGTGTCTTTTCTCAGATAAGAGTGACCTGTAGTGCTTGTTTTCAGGGAGAAACAGCTGTGGGAAGAGACAGCCATGAAGGGAGGAGCAAATTAGCAGAGATTCTGGAGTCCTCCTAGTGTCTCTGGGTCAGTGTCTCTGGGTCAGTCCAATGAACAGGTACTCACTAACAGGGAGATTCCAAAACCCCTCACTGCCAGGATATGGATTTGGATTTTCCAGGTGGACTTCCAGGTGTGCTCATTCGTGAATTCCTGTTCATTAACCCTACAATAACCTGACCTCCCAGTTCATACAGTTCACACAGTTGAGTTTTTTGCAGTCCACTTACTGCCTCTTGACTTTGCTTCTTATCATTTCTGTCACTACTGTTCAAATCCATGGTACCTGGATTACTGAAAAAATGTCCAAGTGAATCTTCCCTACTTGCAGTCTTATGTTCCTATGGTCCAGTATCTACATAGCAATCAGAATGATCACTCTAAAAAGCAAATCACACCATGTCATTCCCCTACCTAAAGTTCCTCAGTAGCCTCCTACTTGTGAGACAGGTGTACTCAAAATCTATCCTAAATATTTATTATGTCTTCTTGCTGCAAAGACTGGAGAGCTGAAAGCTGCAGCATTGTTTTATATATCAGTAAGATAGAAAACATGCTGGCAACTTGACTGTCATACCATGGAAGTTAAAAGACATAACCCAGTTACAGAAATATTAAAAATTTAAAAGGAAAGTAAAAATACATAAAGTGCATTTTTCCCTTGACATTTGGTAATGGTAAGTAGCTAGGACTTAATTACTAGTGCAGTGGCAAATGATTGAGGTAACTGTTTTTCTGTCTTTAATAAGAATTGTTAAGTTTCATCATTATGTGTGATGTTTGTTCTAGGGTTTTGGTAGATACCTTTTATCAGGTTAAAAATGTTCCCTTCTATATCCAATAAAATTGTTTGTTTCTAAATCAAGAATCGATTTTATTAAATGCTTTTCTTGCATCTTTTGAGATGGTCATATGGCTATTTCCTTTATTCTGTTAATATGGTAGCTTACATTTATAAGGTTTTATTTCATTTTTAATGTTGAACCATCCTTGTCTTAGTGGGATCAGCCCTACTTGGTTTTGATTTTTTTTTTCTCCAGTTGCTGTTGGATTCCCTTTGCCAATACTTTATTGTGTCTATATTCTCAAGTGAAGTTGGTTAGTGATCCGTTTGTACTCTTTTTTTTGTTATCATGATTATACTAGATTCAGAAAATGATTTTAGTCTCTGGAATAGCTTGTATAATATAGGAATTACTTATTCTTGAAAGGTTGGTAAAAGTCATCTGTAAAACTGATTCTGGTGCATTGAAATTAGGATGGATGATTTTTGACTATCTTTTAAATTTCTTTAATAGTTGTTAAATTATTCTGGTGTTCTACAAAACCCTGGATAGAATAAACATTTTAAAATAAATACAAATTACCGTAATTGACCCTGGAAAAGGTAGAAAAACTAAATGGACTAGCAACTATGGAAGACTTAAAGACATTTGTCACAGGGCTACCTCTAAAAAAATGTAACAAATGCACATTTTTCACAGTTGCTTCAACCATGAAGCAACAGTTAATCCTGCATTATATAAACTGTTCCAGAAAGAAAGTTCCCTTAATAACTTTGTAGGAAGAAAGCATAACACTGACACAAACCTAATAAAGATAGTAGATCAGTGTCATGTATAAATATTTATGCATATATCCTATATAAAATATTAGCAAATAGTATCCAGAGGAATGTTAAAAGAATACTACTATGCTCCAAGTAAATGAAGTTCATTTCAAGAATGTGAAGATGATTCAATCTTTGGAAACGTATTAACAGAATTCATATTAATAATGCTAAGAGTATAACACTGTGGTTATCTCAATAGTTATAAATATAAAACTTTTGCAAAATTCAATGTTGGACAAAGTTTAATATTCATTTCTGATTGAAATTCTTTATAAAAATAAGGAAAGAAGGAAACTTCTAAGCATAAAAAGTGTACATACCAAATCAACAGCTGTTATCTTTTCTGTTACCTTTTCTGTTATCTTCTCCGTTCTAACCTTTCTGTTACCACTATTATTTAACAATGTCCTGGAACTTTTCTGTTCTAAAAGTAACCTAAGTAACTATGATAGCGGAGGCTAAATAAAATAGGATCAATACAATAGTACTATGCATTTATTTATTATTTGTTCACTGTTGAGTGAACAAATATAGGAATCAAAAGAGCCTTTCTGGGCTTCCCTGGTGGTGCAGTGGTTGAGTCCGCCTGCCAATGCAGGGGACACGGGTTCGTGCCCCGGTCTGGGAAGATCCCACATGCCGCGGAGCGGCTGGGCCCGTGAGCCATGGCCACTGAGCCTGCGCATCCGGAGCCTGTGCTCCGCAACGGGAGAGGCCACAGCAGTGAGAGGCCCGTGTACCGCAAAAAAAAAAAAAGCCTTTCTAGGATATTTATATAAATGTAAATAATATAGAGAAATCTGGAATTATGTCCACCAAAATACTTGTAATGACCTAACTGTGAGGTGAGGTTTCAGATAAATTTTACTTTCTTTGTACTTTTGTGTATTTTAATTTTCTACAAGAATGTGTATTTTTATTACTTTAATTCTTAAAAAGCTGTTGCTAATAATAAACAGTTTTTTAATCAATAAAAGGCATAAGTAACTAGAAGCTAGAAAGGTGATCAAAAGCAATTAGGGGCATCTCATAGGGTGATGTAGAGAAATCGTCTTGGGGGTATTATCCAATCATGCATGGTTACCTCGCCCCCCAGAAGTCTTCAGTTAAGAATCACTTCAGTTGTGAGTCACTATTAACAGATTATAGTGTTAGCTGTCATTATAATATATTTTGGACTTTTAATATATCAAGCATGTATTAAGTCTTCTATGTGCATTAGTAACATTTATCTTTGCAACACTAACTTGACATTATTTTTATCCATATTTTATAAATGAGAAAATGGAGGTGAAGGTCACAGAACTAATAGCGGATAGCATCCTTGATTTTCTTTTAGCCTGTTCTTAACCATTTAACCATACTTCCTCATCTTCTGAAGAAGTCTATTATATTCCTCAAATGTTTAGGGGAAGAAAAAAGTTGAGAACTATTGGTCTAAAGTCTGTGTCTATTCAAATATAGACAAAAATTATAGTATCAGATAAAGTATATTTTATTTCAGAAGACTGAAACATATTTTGTAACAGCAGAATGATTAAAATAATGGATATACACCAAAGAACTTATGGTTTGTTCAATTTGGCAGTTGTACAAAAGGAAATAGAAATATATAATTATGTACTTTGACATTCTTTAAATCAGATTTTGACAAAATTTTTTAAATAAAGAATGAGCAAAAATTATAGAGTGAAGCAATGTGATATAATAGAATTGCTTGGCATTTAGGGCTGTATAAAAGAACATATTTTAAAATAAACATTCACTGGGAATTCCTTGGTGGTCCAGTGGTTAGTGCTCCAAGCTTCACTGCCGAGGACCCAGGTTCAGTCTCTGGTTGGGGAACTAAGAATCCCACAAGCCGTGTGGCACAGCCAAAAAATAAAAAGAATAGAAAAAAAAAGAAAAACCATTTGCTAAAAATGTATGTCTAGAAAAGTTCAGTGTGTACTAGAAGATGAAGATATTCATGGTAAGTATTCATAAAGACACAAATTCTACATTAATCTCTTAGAACACAATAAAGAAAACCAAGTAAAAGCAGAATTATATTTTCTTAGCTATTAGACATCAATTGAAAATGTGCCATTTGAGATACAGATCAGTATGTGTCATAGTACAAAATGATTAACAACCAAACTGAAACAAAGTCATTGAGTGTCCAGAAAGTGTGCCACCAGGTTGTGTTGTTTATAGTGTGTAAGTTTAGTTCTGAAAAAATCTTGGAGAACAGCACTTAACGGTGGTTTCTTAGGGATCCCTGTCTTCTTTTCACAGACAGATCCATTAAAAACCAGCTTTTCTTGTTGACTCAGAGTCTCCATTTTGCCTTGATAACGTTAGTGAATATGAAGACTCTGGTTTTACTCCTAGAATAACAAGTTGTTAACTTGACAGAGATGCCAGTGTTCTGCACTTCCGTACCTGTGTGAGGTACCTCTGATTGGTGATGGAAGTTTCCAGACCAGCCCAATTCCTGTCTTTCTCAAGATGCAGCTCCCTGCAGTCCTTAGTCTTCTACCAGAGTTGGCCCCTTAAATGAAACTACTCTGCCATCCCTGCTGTACGCCAGAATCATCAGTGTGCTGTTTCCCGTCGTGACAGAGCCTGGAGAACAGAAAGCCTCTTCAGGAATGGTTATCTCTGTAACACAGACATCTTGCTTTAGGAAATGTCAGTGGGGTTTTTTTTTGGAGCACAACAACATAAAACAAGAAGAAAAACCATGAGACTGTAAAACAAGGGCATGTTCTTTTAATTACAAACAGTTTTTTTTCCTGGGAGAAATAAAGCAAGAGAAGGCTATCGTAGTTTCAAACAATCAAATAATTATACTTCAAACAAGTATCTCATTGATCTATTTCATTGTTCAGCAG
>NW_006799055.1:3386787-3398474 GCF_000442215.2 Lipotes vexillifer | reverse complement strand
TTCAGCAGGCAGTAAAGGGTGTTCTGTAATCATTTCTGTGCATAAGATAACTATTCTCGAAGATGTTATCATGATGTTATAATACTTTTAAGTCATGTTGGACCTCTGCTCTCTATAGCAACAAATAGTTTAATGGAGTATGTGCCTCATCAAAATGTCACCAGCAAAGTATGTTTTTTTAAGGTGATTATGTCTGATGGCACATGAAAGATCGCAGACTATTTACCAAAGTCATGGTTATTACTGATTGTTTCATGAATTATCACCAGTTACTTGGATGCTTTGGCTCTAGAGCTTAAAACTGCTACCAAATTCTCCCACTGAAAAAAGAAAGAAAAGAAATTAGCTTTTTGGAGAATATAATATTGTTTCAATGTGGCATTAAGTACGAAAACAAAAATTATCCATCAAGTCTTTTGAAGACTTCCTTAAAACTGATTAAGCAACAAAACAAATACTGACAAAACTATTCATGATCTCTATGGCTTTTTTGCCAGTTTCTCTTGAGATTTCCGTTAGATCACATTCACAAAAGAAATTTAGTGTGAGATTTGTCTACTAAATCAGTATCACGCCCTGGGGCATATGGATACCACCATGGGAGACACCATGAGGAGGGACTCATTGTTTATAAACAGTTTTATTAAAACAGCACTTAAAACCATTCTCTTTTTGTTTATGACTACATAGCATGCCCAAACTGAACTTAAATCCATTAATTTAAATGTGCGTGGTGACTCTCGGCCCCAAGATCTACTTCAGATCATGCAATAGGCAGTGAGTTGTCTTGCAACGCAAGTTTTAATTATTAGCTGGAGCTTCGGCCCCAAACCCTAATACTAGGAAAGACTTTGACAGAGAAACTCTTCCCCACCAATGCTCAAACCCAGGCTTGGGACTTGGCCAGTCCAGTGAGTCTATAATAAAATGAAGACCAAGAGAGGGAGTTTTTCCCCCTTTACCTAGTAGCAGGCTGACCAGTACCACCCATCCCAGGGCTTCTCAGATCTGGGTCTGGCTGCTGAATGAGTAAGAAAGCAAAAGAGAGAGAGAGAGCTTTTCCACTCCATCTAAAATAGAAGGAGGAAAGTGATGCCCATGTGTGCTTGTGCTTTTGCCAGATATGGAAGTAATCTTTTAGGAGCACTTAAGTGCTAGAAAAATCCATCACAGCAAGCCAGTTAATCAGCTTGTAACTCTGGAGGAAGGAGTGGGATTTGGGATGTGGTGGAGGAGTGATGGGTGGTAAAAGAGCCTTTAACTCTTAACTGTATGTGGCCTCATAGTTTGAATTGTTTGTAATCAGAGTGTATTCATGTATTACTTACATCATTAGAGAATCAGGTTTTCCCAAGTAACGCAGAGGAAAGTTCTTAGGGTAGAAATAACGGGCTGGCACTGACATAGGTGTGTAAGGTCTAGTCACAGAATGCTGCAAATACACATGTGGCAGGAGAGTGGTGGAAGGCGGGGCAGGAGAGATCAGTGGGTAAGAGCTTGTAGGTGCCTGGCATTCCATCATAAAGACTTCACAGGCGGTGAGGGGCCACGTAAAGGTGAAATACTTTAGTAATAAAGCACGACAACAGCATTCAAAGAAATTTTGAAAAGGTCATCCCTACCTCTGTCACTCTAACCTTTTTTGTTCTTCTAGTCCTTACTCAACACTTTTTTTTTATAACCCAGTTGTACTCACCAGTCTATATATAATTTTCTGTCCCACTGTTTTCCTAATTATTTCCTCTGTTACTGTGGAAGATTTTAAACAAGGGAGTGACGATGTGATCGGCTTTGTCCGTTAGGAAGGTAGCCCTGGCAATAGTGCAGAAGACTGAATTGGCGGGAGGAGAATCAGTGGGGTTCAGGAGATGTCTGGGGAGTCCTGCCCCGAGGGACCATGAGAAGAGAGCCCTAGCCCGAATATCAGGTCCCCTCCTGAGCCACACGGTCGCTGAGAGCAGGCCTCTCCCTCAGCCAGGCAGACGGGCTGTCTCTTCTCTTGGAGGGCACCCCCCCCACGCTGTCGGCATTTCACACGAGTCTCTGAGACCTGGTTTCCTCTGAAGCAGGCTGAGCTCTGCAGTGTCCCTGATGAGCAGCTTTGTTGGCAGCTCCACGTGGCTCACAGGGAATGTTGTTAGTGCTGCACTTCCTCTCGGTGCTTCACCAGCTATCTCAGTGGGCAGGAGCCGTGTGTGTGTGTGATGATGGACATTCTGAAAACATTTTCTTGAACAAAACATTATAGTTATGGTAATCCACGCCCATTTAAAGCTTGCTACATCAATCACCTTCAGAAGGGTCTATTAGGAAGGGGCACTGCACTGCTCAGAGATGGGGCACATGCTGCTACTGCCCCCCACCCCCATCTCCGTGATTGTACTTGGGGCAAGTCATGCACTCGCTCTGGTGCCTAGTTTCCTCGTCTTAAAAACTGTAGGAATTTTCAGCCTTTGAAATGTATGTGCTACCATTTCAGCAGTGTCTTTTCACTGAGGATAAAAAAATAATTTTGATCTTTGGTAGTTGGTAGAATAATGTACTGTAAGTTACGTTTTATCAGTAATAGCATAGGGGCTGTCATTAACTATGGTCAGGGAAGCCTGTGAATTAGTTACCACTGTAAACAGCCTTCATTAAAATCTTTAACTTGATTCCAAGACTGCTTTGATGGGTATTTGAAAGGCGTCGTGATCTGGTTTCACTTTTGTCAGCAGACTGGCAGAACTGCAGTCAGACCAGGCGGACGGCAGGGTGGAAGCCTGAGAGACGTTTGGGGACTGCCCCTTCCTCCTTTCCCTCTCTCCTCCTCCTGGAAGAGGGACAACCCTTATAAATGTTAGTACAGTAGATAGCACTGTGACAGATTTTAGATGGCAGTTAATCTTGTTATTTTTAGAGACTTAAGAACTGTTTGAAATATTACTTTTGTAAAATCTCACTTTAAATGTTAGCTTCCTTTTTTATTTAAAAATGAAAACCTCAAAGATGTTCAGGTCATGGAAAATTCCTATTACTCTGCTAACTCATTTAGAAGAGACTTTATTAAATTGATTTCTCTATAATTTATTTGAAACATAGGTGCATATTATGCGGTTTCCAAAAAAGGGTATCAGGTGGTCCCTTCCCTATAATTAACTTGCTGCTTAGTGTTAAATTATATTTGAAGATACATTTTCCCTTGAAGTTGCAGGACATTTTATGTAACTGAAAGAGTTAGAGGGAAGCACAGCATTTTAACTTTCTGCCAGCTGTTCCGCGGTAGTGAAAGCAGACTGATAACAGGGCCAAGAAAAGCCTTAGCTCTGCCTGGAGAAAAGCACTGCCATATTTGGCCTTCATGAAGTTGCATATTGCTTTGCATATATACACATAAAGTTTCTTTGGTGACTTCCTGTGTTTGATTTTAATTTTTGAGTAAATGTGGTTTTTCTAAAGGTGGATTTATGTTATATTGGCATATTGTCTATTTAAAAGAAACCACTACTGTCTACTGAAAAAAACCACTATTTTGTTTCCACAGAAACCTGCTAATATTTTAGTTATGGGTGAAGGTCCTGAGCGAGGAAGAGTAAAAATTGGTATGTTATATCTTTGATAAGTCACAGTGTAGCACTCTTTTAAAACTTTTGCAGGCAGCTGTATCACTTCTAATTTTTGCTGTAATAATATGCATTTATTCATATAGTTCCATGTGATCGAAGCCATTTCTAAAGAGTATACATTAAAAGTGAAAAATGTTTCACACTCTTGAAAGGTGTCAGACAATCTTTGAGACTGAAGTGTTCTAATTATAAAATAAGCCATGCAAGTTTCTTAGAAATTTTGCTTTCATTAAAAATAGCCTGTAGAGGTGAGTGGCTTCTATCCATGTTAGAAGCCAGCCTCACCTTTAGTCACAAGGGCATACAGTGTACTGGTAATTACACCATCGGTTCTGTTTACCTGAGCCACATTAGATCAGAACATATGCCTCTGTTAGCCTCATCTAGATTAGGAATTACAAACTAAGGATACCACTGAGGCTGAGTAGGTTCTAATGAGCCTTTGCCTGAAGGGAAAAAATTAACAAGCGTTCTCTACCTCGGCATGTTTTCTAATAGCTCTGTTTTCTTATATATCAATGCAAAATTTTACCCATTCCTGGTCTGATAACCTATAAGGATAGAACTAGATTTATTTTTCCTAACTGGTTATTTTTTCCTTGTCACTTCCGAGTTGTGTTTGTCACATTTATTTAGTTTGTTTTGTGTGTGGATAGAAGAAATGTAGTAGCTAAATTATATTAATTTAAAAGCAGCAAGCAGGCTTATGGGAGTATATAACAAAGTAAATAGGAATTTCTGATTGTAAGATTTAATATGAATTAGAATTATCAGCTGATTTGTACCACTCCACCAACAAAGAAAAACCCAGGTATTCTTAACCCTTCTTCCCTCCCCTCCCCTCCCCTATAAATTCCCCAAATCTCATTTTCTACTTCTAAGTAGACTCTCGAAATACTCTTGATATAAATTTTGCAAGTGTTTTAGTAGTGCGAACATTTGACGCACCTCGAAATGCTCCTAGTCATTGACTTGCTTTGAGAACCAGGCCCTGTCAGTGCTTACCATAGTATCAAATGCCTGTTAAGTCCGTACGTGTGCTTTTAAAGGATTTCATCCAATCCACCTTGGTGGTTTCAAAGTCAAATGTAAGTTCAAAGCATGCAAAATCTAAAAGACCCAGCCAAACAGTATTTACAGATGTGTTCTTTACTGTAAGATTTAGGGGAATTTTATATGTTAAAAATAATCTAGTTTGGAATTATACTTCTGTGTAACATGTATGATGTTGTCAGGTTTGGGGGCCACTAACGGCTTAAAGTATTCACATTTAAGAAGAAATATTAGTTCTTCTGTAAACCAGTATTTAGTAATCCGACTCATGGTTTTAATTCTTTGCCAAATTTCTGTGGGTTTTTTTTTTAACCTCTGTAATTAAGTAGATTAGATTGGGGCCTACTTCATTAAAAATGTATATTAGGAGAGCAAAATTAAACAAATGGTGGATGAATCTTGAAATTTTCGAATAGGTGGTATGAATAGTGATTGTTCATTCAGCGTGTGTTTGGCAAAAGCAATGTGTAATGACACTGTACTTGATGCTAAAAGGGGGAGAGAGATGAAAAAGACACAGTTTTTGCCTGTAAGAAGGGTGCAGTTTATTAGGAAAAATGTCCATGCCCGAATTACCACACTACATATTAAACCGTGTGAAATGCCGTGAACTGTATCTCATTACAGCTCCAGCTCTGAGATACGAGTTTATGACATTTGTCAAATCACTTAATTTCTTCTAACCTCAGTTTCCTCATTTGAAAAAGGAGGTGATTGAATTATATGATCTTTAAAGTCTTTTCCAGCTTAAAAAACAAACATGATTCTTTAAAGAAAAAACTCCACCCAAATAAATGGGGGGAAATAGTGGTATTATTATACTGTACAGTCAGCTTCTGATTATACCAGTGAACATGCTTATTGGTGCAAATAATGGAAAGACTCACCCTAACTGATCTAGTTTCTTGGTGCTTGTGACCAATAAAAAGAATGGGAATGCAGCTTCACAGCCCTGTCCCAATGGTGGTAAGACAGATGGAAAGAAATCTGCCCGGAGGGGTAGGGTCACCCTTGACCTCTGGCAGCAGAGTGTGTGTGTAACCCAGTGGAAGAGTGAGTGACAATAGTTGGCAATGAATGAAGATCTCAAACTTGTTTTATATTTAGACTTCTGAAAGGGGTGAGATGTTGTGTTGGTTTTGTTGGTTTTCTCCCCCCGGAATTCACATTTTTCATACCTTATTAAATAATAATAGTAAAATTAGAGTAATCAATGAAATTTGTAAAAATCTGTGTCCTTAACATTGCTGTTATTTCTTTACAGCTGATATGGGCTTTGCCCGATTATTTAATTCACCTTTGAAGCCTTTAGCAGATTTGGATCCAGTAGTCGTAACATTCTGGTACCGAGCCCCAGAATTACTTCTTGGAGCAAGACATTATACCAAAGCTATTGGTGAGTAGAACTAATTAAAATTCCATGACATTTTAAAAGTGGCTTTGTTGTTGTAAAGTATACATATTTCTGTATATTTTTAAATCAAGTAATATATAAAATTATAAAAGTAAGAGCAAAAACTAACATAAAATTCTACTCTCTAGAAATACCGTCATTAGCATTAGGGGTGTACCATTCCAGACATCCCTTTCTGATAGATAAATAGATGCTAAAAAAGTTTTCAAATATATGGGACTATACTGTGAATTCTAAGTAAAAAGTATTTTAATTTTACTTGAAAAGAGAAATAAATACAATAAAATTTCTTAATCGTTGAACTTCAAACAAATGTTTCTTTCACCAAAAGAAATACTAGCTTCTGAAAGATCCCCTTAAAATTAAGGAAAAACGGTTATGAAAATAAGTAGGCGTTCAGAACATCTTAATTCACTTTTCAATTTTTGATAGTATTGATTATCTCCCTATTTTGAAGAATTAGGAAATGAGTGCTCTTCTACTTCGTCCCCCACCAACCTCTCACTTTATAATACCATTGTCATCATTATTATTATTACCACTTTGTTGATGTTTACAGCATTTATTTTCTGTTTGCAAACCATAATGCCCACTGTTGTTTATACTTAGGCTACATATTGTGATGGATTTGATGTTCAACTACGACAATCCTTTTATCACAACTTTTCCATTAATGACATCTTTATTCTGCTTCATTTTATTTGGTAGAATGTTATCATCATGTAGTTTTTTCTTATGTGTTTTGCCTTTCTTTTTTCCTTTTTTGTGTTCCTTTATTGCTTACTTAACTTGTTCTGTGTTCTCCAGGATGGTGTTAAACCCATTTTTATTTTTTTTGGATAACTCCACCCACAAGTCTTCTATATTTCGCTCTATTCTGGATTGGTTTTCATCCCAGTTTTTCCTTTTTTTTATTCCTCTGGGTGGGATCTATTTCTTTCTGGATTTCATTATTTCATCCCTTACTTCGCTACAGCATATTCTTAAGTAACCTATCTTAGAGGTAAATTTTCTAGTTCTTGTATTTCTGAAAAAAATGCCTTCATGATACTTTCCAGTTTGGTAGGGATTAAAATTATAGGTTTAATTCTGATTTTCCCTCAGAATTTGGTGATGCTCATCCATTGTCTTCTAGCATCAGTGTTACTAATGGAAAGTCTCACATTGATCTTGTTCTCATTCAGTGGTGAATTACCTGGGGTTTTGTCCTTTCTGAAAACAAATAGGATTTCTCACCCTTGTATTTCACAGTGGTGTGCTGGCCACTTGGTAGGCACATTCAGTTCGAAGTTTATGTCCCATGTCTGTGGGAAATCCTCGTGAGCTAGTCTTGATTGGCTCCTCTGTGTTTTTATTTCTCTTTCCTAAACTGAGTATAGGCAGATGTTGGATTTCTTGGATTGATCCTTTATACCACTTTTCTTCTCATGCTTTTCTGCCTTTGTCTTTTTTATTTCTAAGAACCCCTTCTTATTTGATTATTTTTTTCAACATATTGTATTGCTTTATGGAAAAAAATGCTTCTTAAATACACTGTGAGGACAGTGATAAAGGTGCTTTTGAATTGTTTGTAATTTGCTATATTTCTGGAATAATTATCTGTGTTTTCTTTGTAGTCGCTTTTTTTACTGATATGTCTTGTTCTCTCCCTTTCATGTGGCTGGTGTTCTTGAACTGTTCATTGACCCTTGAGGTCTCTTTGCATTTGAGAATCAGGTTACAAAAAGCTGCTTGGGAACTTAGTGTACATGGATCAGAGGGCTCATAGATTGGCAGGCTTTACTTCAGGGTGATCCAGCAGAGAACTACCATTAACTGGGGAATCCTAAATGCCAGTATGCACAAGTCTTTGCACTGAGGACGTTCAGATTCTTTAAGGGAAGACTCTCCAACTTTTGGCCCAAGCTTTGTGTACCTGGTAGCCCCAGGGCAGTAGCGGGTGGGGAGGGATCAAGTGTTCAAAATACAGACTTTGTAGCTGATTCTCCAAGCACAGAATCTCCCCCAGAGCTGTGCGGGGGCAAGTCTGCTTCCCACTCAGCAGTAATACTGCGGGCTGGGGCCTTCTCTGAACTGTTTGCAGAAATGTTTTTATTTGTATCTCTGCTAAATCAAGTCTGCATATGTCCAGTCTCTTTTCATCCATATCTTAGTCAAAATACTCCCTCTTCAGAGAGAACTTCCTTGGTCACACCATCAGCCTCACCCATCACACTTCCATCTTCCTGTCTGAAATCCCCTAAATGGGTAAGCCGTGACCAGCTGTTCACCACTGGAGGCCATTGCCTTCATGGTGAGAACTGAGTACTCTGCTGAGTGAGTGAATGGGTCTTGTCCCTGATGGTCTCCTCTGGTTCTCTCTATTCCTGTGGATTTGGACCTTTATTTCTTTGCTGTCATTTCAATATATACTCAAGAAGAGGAAAGGAAAAATACTTGTAATCATTCCCCCATATTAATCTTGAATCCAGCATGTCCTTTTTCACAAAACCTTTTATGTTCACTAATCTTTATACCTGCTTTGAGATCACATTTTATTTTATAGAAAAATAAAGGTAGATTAAGTTAGTCAGGTATAAGACTTTTCTGTACTATACCGTTGCACCTTTTCTAAAAATCGAAAATTATTCCAAAATAAAATATTAATGTTTTTAAAAGTTAGGAGGAAAAATAAAAGTTATTGAAGCTAGCCCTGTTTTTGAATGTATATTACTACCTGAGCACACATTTGGTTATCTTTTTTACAAAGGTATTCTAAATGGTTAAGCATGAAAACTAATATGATACATAGGTATTTTTTCCACCTAGAAAATGAATATTTAAAAGCAGTGTTACTTTTGGTAAGACATATTAAGAGGCTATACAAATAAGGAAATTATTACCTAATCTCAGCTGCTGTTAACAGAAAACTCAACACTGAACTGATTTAAATTGAGTAAAAAATAAACTATAACATAGGTTTGTGACTCTGGCTCATCATTTATTACTTTTTTCTTTTTTCTTAAGAAATCTATATTTTATTGTGAGCATTGAGAATTGTATAAGCTGTTATTCACCAGGACAGTCTGCAGTCCAGCAGTTTTAGGTCAGGGCTGTTTGTCACAAAGCTAGACTACCAGCTGTTAGATAGATTCCCTTGTTCAAATGGCTTTATAATTTAGCAGAGAGAAGGGCTTCCTCCTTCTCATCAGCATCAAAATTTATTGGATAACTGTTAGACTTTTTAAAACTTAAGAGAAACCAAAATGAACGCAAATTATGTCGTTTACCCTTAAGGGATCTCCATCCAGTTGAGAAAACAGTATAACTGTGTGCATAAACTATGTTGTCATCTTTGAACAACAGAAGTAACCAAGACTAACGCTCTGACTTGTAGCCTTAGCTCTGCCACTCGGGGCAGACAAGGTGTTTAGTCCTTTATGGCCTCATTTTTTGAAGATGAGAATTTAGCCTAAATCGTCTCTTAGATCCCCTTCAACTCTGAAAGTTCTGTGACGTTGGATAGAAGCCACTGCCTTCTGAGGTAGCGAGAGCACAGAGGGAACTGACTTGAGGGCAGATGACTTGAGACCAAGGTCAGTCCCAGTCCCTCCGCATATGCCCGGCCCGGCCCAGAGCAATACTGGAAAATGCTTTCTTGCTCAAAAAAGTGATAATGTAGATATCTTACAAATTGCTTTTTGTTCGAGAGACAGAAATCATATATAAGCCATTTTTAATATAAATTTTAGAAAATAGATCCAGGAGTAGAAAATGAAACTTCTTCCTTGCTTCCAGTCTCTCCCACACGGTTCGTTCCTCCAGCTGCACAGGTGGGTAGCCTGAGCGTGCAGTCAAGCACTCAGCACATCCCCACCACCACCCTGAAGGCACTCGCCTAGCGTTTTGACTTCCCTGTCTGGTAGTTGTAGTAGGCTCAGCAGATAGAAGAACCTTTGTGGTCGAATTTACCTATTATTTGCTGGATATACGTTCATTTTAGTGGTCTCATTTAGAAGGGTTAAATCTGCCAGTGGAGTTGGGTGGGTTATGTTAGACTGAAGGTGCCAAGAAGAAGCAAGAGAGCATAGGGGAAATCTGAGCACATCAGCCAGCATGTTCCCACCCTCGTGGCGAATAGATCTTAGTGCTGTGCTCATTCACTCCATTGTATGGAACTGCAAGCTGAGTCATTAAACCCAAGAGAGAAGATGATAGCTTAGTCAACACTGTACTCCTGGGGACAAAGTTTAATTCAGTTTTGACTGTTGGGGGTTTTGTTTGATTGACCTTGTGGAGAAGGCTGAAAGAGGGGTATCAATCTTTAATTAATAGTCAACTAGGGCAGTCTTAAAAGTTTTACTAAAGTCTGAACTTCAGTGAAACCGGGAGGATGTGAATTTACTCTTTCATTGAGATAGAGGCTAACTGTTAGTACACTTGTTGATGAAAACAAATTTAACACATCTTTCCTCCCCCCATTTGGTTCTGTGTAGCCCCTAGTTGCGGTCCACTTTGCCTGGTTAGCTCAGTAGCTACACATGAACATCACATACTTTGAGAAGTAGATGGGATTTGTATGTTTTTAATTTGGAAAGTCTTTCTAGAAGGAGTTTGACAGGTAGGTGAGCAGGAAGGGACTTTCCCTTGGCACAATCTGAAAAAATAGGCAAGATAGGAGAGACTTGTTTACAAAGATTTAGAAATTTATCTGAAGTAACAGCCTGATCAGCTAACTCAAATTCGTGGTTAATGTCTGGATTTGAAGAAGGGAAGGATGGTGAAATTGATAGAAGGTGAAAGATAATAGAAAAGATAGGAAGAGAGAGGTTATTTAGGGTAAAGTTAAGCAAGGTTCAGTAAAGTAATTATGGAAATCCTACTTTCCTGACTTTTTTTTTAAAGCAACATAGGATAGCTAAACTATTTACTTACCTCTCATCTTCCTTTACATGTTTTATTTTTTTGTTCGAGTTTTCATAACCAGGCTGAGTTGCTACAGTGTCTCTTGGGTGCTATGAGTAGCGTTTTACAGATGCAGACTGACCCCCCGGTCCTCTTGGTGACCCCACTCAGCTTGCCTATCTTCCCTTGGATTGAGATGATCAAAGGTCAGCTTCCTATGGGATAACCATGTAAAAAGAGTAATCACAAAATAATTAATTTTCCCGCTTACTCTCTGGTAGTAAAACGAAAATAGCTTGGCTTTTATTTCTTGATGAGACTTTTCCATATGGTAGTGTTGGCCAGACTTGGTTCTCTGATGGGGGAGAAAACTGATGGACAGACAGTGTCATTTTTAAAATCACTTGCTGTAGTCTCGTTTGTCATCTTAAAGTAAATAGATGTTTAACTTGTTACTTTGAAATGTAAGTGTGATAATTTTACATTAAATTAAATATCTATATTCCAGTTTCAGATTTGAGGAATTTTCAGTTATTTATAAATTAACATTTTTTCCCACTTGCTATTTAAGTGACCATTATTAACATACCTGAATAATCGGCCTTAATAAGGTAGTGATTTTACTTTGTCCTTCTATAGTTATTTGTGTTTACCACAGGTATTGGTTAGGTCAGTGAGAAACCACTTATTGAGTGGCTGCTGTGTGCACAGCATTGTGCTGAGTGTAGGGA
>NW_006799055.1:3347557-3386585 GCF_000442215.2 Lipotes vexillifer | reverse complement strand
TGTAGGGAAGTTACCATGGTCGATTTAGGGATTTGTTGAGTAGAAATGGGGTGCTTTCAGCTTCAGATTCCAGGTTGGCATGTATATCTTTCCACTGCCAATAGTTCTCTTAGTAAGAATTTAATGTGAATCAAAGTTAGCCTGTATCTTAAAGTGAGTGAAGGAAATTTGTTGTATAAAGAGGAATCCATTTACCTGGCTTTTAAATAATTCTTATGAATTTGTCACCTCTGTGCCTATTTAAAGGTAGTATTTTGCCCCATATTTTCTTGTCTTTATAAAACACTTAAACTTGCAAAGTCTGACTCTGCTATAGCATGGAGAAACACTTGAACAAAAAGCTCTTCCAGTATAAATACTGTTTCATTAGAATATTTGAGGCTAGGCATTGTCTTTTTCTTGTTGGAACAGTACCTTGCTAACTAGTGCTAACATGGCAGGATAATTGTTAAGCTTCACAAATTAATAAGTACATAAACTAGATAGGAATAAAAAATATTTTTTACCTCAAAAAATGGCGCTGATTGTTTTTGGCAAGTATGCACAATTTCACAGGCTGTTTGGGTTTTCTGTTTGTTTATTTTTTCGTTTCACTTTATTTGGTTATGGTTCCCGTGTTCCATCTGCAGCTTTGTATGTATTTCACAGATAAGGTAATGTTTGAAGCACTTAAACTCACCAAAATTTTTAGGTAATAAATTTGATTAAACTTGTACTGAGACCACTGGGTGGGATGGAGGTTTAACAGGGAATGAGACACGGGGGTGGGTGGGGTGGGAATATGTATGTACAGACAATATTCCTTGATATTTATAATTGCTAGGAATTAATGTGGCTTATTAGGGGAGAAAAAGAACTAAAAAACACTCCCTGCCAACATAAAAATGCATTTTCTTTTGGAAAGAACCACTTTATTTTCCTCCTTTCTTTTTCTTTTTTCCTTTCCTTTTTTTTCTTTTCTTTTCTTTTTTTTTTTCCTTTCTTTTTGTTTTAAAGATATTTGGGCTATAGGGTGTATATTTGCAGAACTACTAACGTCAGAACCAATATTTCACTGTCGACAAGAGGACATCAAAACTAGTAATCCTTATCACCATGACCAGCTGGACAGAATATTCAATGTAATGGGATTTCCTGCAGGTACACATTATGTTTTTGTTTTTGTTTTTAAATCACTGTTGTTTGAACTTAGATATCTTCATTGGAAAGGTGTATATTTTTAGCTGATGAAAGCTACTCTTACTCAGTTCTCTGTGTTGATGACTTGCATTAATCAAAGACCCATAGAAATAGCAAAATTTGTAGAGTTCACATATTAGCATAAAATATTTAGGGGTTTCTTGAATTTGCAGGGTGTATTTTTGTTTCATTTTGGTTTTTGGTTTTGTTTTGTTTCATATTCAAAATGATTGCAATATCTGTATTTAAAAGGTGCCTTTAGTTCTCTCCATTGGAGATGAAATAAAATTCAGCAGTATATATTTCTGTCTGGCAGTATATATAATAATGTCATTACTTGGTATTTGATTACAAATTTTGAACAGTATTTCTGTTTAGGGCACTGTGCAGTACATTGTATTGAATAATAGCGTTTTTTGCTATATAACTCTTGTCAGTAAGAACATTCTTTGAAGTTAGAACAGTCAGGATGTGAGTGAAGGGCTCACATTGCACAGTGACCGTGCCTGCCTGATTGCAGCAGGGAGGGAGTTGTTGGGTGTCCCGTCACAGGCTTTAGATCTGTAGCTGCATCCCAGTCCCTTGTGCCACAAGACAGCCGTTCATCACCCACCAGAAACTCTGCGCAGAGGTCCAGAATAAAGAACATTTGTTTAAAACCCCTACATAGTTCTGGCTAGTCAAGTACTTATTAGAAGTTATTTCTTATTATGAATTTTTCTTAGGTCAGTAACTCAAAACTAATACAGAAATATCTGGGAGTTATAATTCCACATCCCTTATAAGTGTTAATTAGCAGTAAATGCAGAATAACTACCTTTCTCCAAAACTGACTGACATTTCTACAGAGATTGCTTTGTTGTGATGGGAATTTCATTTATTCACTAAATATTTATTTATTGAGCACCTGCCATGTTTCAGGCACTGTGTTAAATATGAAATATTGTCCATATAACAGACGTGACTCTTGCCCTCTTGGAGTTGACGTTGAACTGCTCTAAGGAGAATGTTGAGAGAATGGGAGTAGTTTGAGTAATGGGGAGAATGGCCTTTTCTTCCCACCTCTGATGTACCCATCATATCAGAGGCCCCAGGGGAAAGAGCATGGCTTATAGGGGTGGAGTTGGGGGCAGCCTCCATTGGTGATGGTTCTAAAATGGTTCTTAGTATGTGGTTCCCCAGTTAGGGTAGGCTTAGCTTATAAGGAACCTAAAAGGCAGGCAGCAAAATTTAGACTTGTGCTAAAGAATGAGACTCTGTGATAAGTTCTTGAGAACTAGTGACATGGCTTATGTTCAATTTTAGACAGATTAGTGTGGCAGGGGTATGTAAAAATCAATTTAAGAAAGGTAACTCAAGTCAGGAAACCAGCTGCTTACCTGTAGCGGTACTCCAGGTATAAAGTGATTTGGATGGAGAAGAAAGAATAAAGATATAATTTTTGACAGGAAGCATGTAATTGAGGAAAGAATAAAAGATTATCTCAGCATTTCTAGGTTGAGAAATTGACAAAATAGAGAAATTGAACAAGGAAGTAGTTAAGGAGAAAATGCCATTTAGGAATTTAAAGTCCGTGTTTAGTTTACAATATGTGCTATCTGGAGGTTAGGTAGCAAATATTTTCGTAAGTCAGTTGAAAGGAAAGCAAGCCTCTGAAGGTCATTTAAAAGCTGAAGTGCCGTGAAGCTACCTGGTAGAGTGCGGGCACCTGTGGGCTCACGGTGAGGGTGACAGCAAGCTTCTAAAAAAAGCGTGTGGTGCCTGAGTAGCTCTAATGACAGCAAGACTGATCTAGGCATTTCCCACCTAATGTATCCAGTAGCTGGAAACTAGCCAAGGCACCAGCTGACTTGTTAATAGGCTAGTTGCATCCTACCCTGTTCCATTTCAAAGAGCTGCTACTGCTTACCTTGATGACCACATAAACCAGTGTATTTAATGAGGGGAAAGTGAGGAGGGCCATAGGAAAAGAGGTACAGCTTAAAGCTACTGAGGGGGAAGATAGTACACTTATTGTTGAGGAGATTGGGTGCTGATTTAACCAAGAAATTTGGTGGGACAAAAGTGGTTTTACAAATAGAAATAGAACTGTTAAATAACAGAAATATTTGTTTATAACTTGTTCCTCTGTAGTTACAGAAATTGAGGTAACTTATAGTAAAACATATAGAAAGTAGGCATTCAAAAAATAAAGTTAAAAAGAGATAGATTGAACTCAGTACAAGGTATGGGGAATTGCATTTACGTGTTTAAGATGTTTACTATAGCTGACCATTTATTTGAAGTCTGTGCTTTCCTGGAAGTTAAAAGTATAGGACAGGTAATGAAAAGTGAAGTAACCTTTATTAAAATTCTTGAGAATAGGAACCTAGACAATATAAAATTATATCAATGTATTTCACAGATAAAGATTGGGAAGATATAAAAAAGATGCCTGAACATTCAACATTAATGAAAGATTTCAGAAGAAATACGTAAGTTGGAAAGAAAATAGACCTTTTATTGATTTTTGCTTTTCTAGAATTCTCAGTATAAGATTGAATACTCAACACAAGATCATTCTATTAAATAATTTTACTTATTTACTCTAATAAATACTTTTGCATTATGATAGTCTTCATTTCTTAAGATGTTTGAATGGTGATAGAAAGAAGGTGAATATCTTATATTAATTAGCAGCTGATTTGGATATGAGAAAATAAGTCAGTTCATTTCTTTCCATATTTATTACTTTCTGGAAGCTGTGCATCCATGGAAAGTATCATAGCTGAAGCAGTAAGTAAGAGACTGAAATAAACAAACCTTGCTGGTAGCCACCTGCCTACCCGCCCAGGTTGGTTGTAAATTTAAGTACGTTTTAATGGAGAAGAAGGAATATTTCATTTATTCTCAATGTAGGATCAGGGGGATTGGGAGAGGGATTTTATAGACCTGTGACAAATTTTTTAAAATTTGTATTTATTTTAAACTTACTAGTAAGGCTGGGTTAAACTCTTGACCCATATGTTATTTAAGATAATTGTGGAGATAGCATTCATGTGAACAAAGCCAAACAGTGTGCATATTATTCATGAAATTATCTTGCATTTAATCCGTAGTATCCATTCAGAAGTGACTAGTGTGAATACTGAATGAAATATAAAATTGATTGAATACCATTTTCAATATATGTTCTGTGTCGGTTATCATTAAAATAATTCTGTTTGGAAAAACTTCAGCCAATGTAAAATTGACCTCATATCTAATACAGCTATTTCATAGTATTTCTCTTTCAGGTATACCAACTGCAGCCTTATCAAGTATATGGAAAAACATAAAGTTAAACCAGATAGTAAAGCATTCCACTTGGTAAGCATTAGAGAAAAGTACTAAACAGTAGTAATGCATTTTTTTCCCCCTGTTAAGCCCAACTGAGGCTTTTTTGAGTCAATTTCTGTGGTTACTCAGCACTCTTAGAGTTCTTTAATAGTAATACTAATGCAGAGATCTCGTTGGTGCCTATAGTAAAGATATCAAATACTTGTCTTTCTAAACCCATTAATTAGAAAAATTAATTAGAATTTCTAATTAATTAGAAAAATTAATACTAATTTTTCTAAACATTAATTCACAGACTTAATGTTTGGTTACATTAGATTTTCTAAAGAGAGTCAGTGTACCAAGTCTGTCAAGTCATTTTTAAAATTCCATTTATTGGTTTTCATCAGTTATTTTAAAATTTCAAAGAAGAATCAAGATGAAAACAATCCCACTGTTCAGAAATAAGTTTTACAGATTACCTCTGTATAAGTTTACCTCTTATAGACTTGGCTGTTAAAGGTCCTTCAGGGACCTTTATGTGCTTTTTCTGGAAGAATATAAGAAATGTAGTATATAGATAGTATATAATGGAAAAATGGTTTGACCTAGAATCTAAATGAATCTGCACTATCAAGGTAATTTGTGACATTATATTCAACTATTGTCAATTTAAACTTGTTTACAGTAAACTTTCCATTTTTACATCATAACAATTAAAAATGTTTTTCAGTTTTATGGTTTTCAAAAAAAGTAATATAAAGGGGGAATTTGGGGAAGCGGGTTATATTTTGCTTGGCTTTAAATTCTTTTAATCCTTTATTCCCAGTATTTTTAAATGAGTTCATTAAATGGGAATTTTTTTACTTTGAAAGGATTAAGCTTTCCTTTATTACAGTCCCAGGCCCCTTGGCAGATAGTTCTTGTATCTCTGCTTTTTCTTCTCCTTCTCCTCTTCTGCTTCTGCATCTTCTTCAGTAATTTTTTATCATGTTGTGTATCATACATTTCATATCTAATCAGCAATTTAAAAAGCAGTGCTTAACTGACCATATTACCACACAGTGTATTATTATCCAAATCATGGCTTCTTATAATGTACTTAAAATAGTACCCAAATTGGAAGGTAAGTTAGATCCTTCAAAGTTATGGCCTTATTTATTCTAACAAAATAATGATAATAGTGGTAGAACAAAAGTCACAATTTAGGGCAATTATCTTACGTCCCCCCAATTCACTGCTACTCAGTCTAGTCTGAGGAGACTCTCGCTACCGCCACCACTAAAAAGTGTAGAGAGATAGGCTTCCTTTACAGCTTACTTGGTTGTTTTTACTAGGGTGACCTATCTTGGGTGGTTCCATCTGAAAGCTCTAATACAATTCCATTAAAACGGTTGAGTATTTTAAGTAGCAAATGCATGCTTTTCCTTTCAATCTCAAAATAAATCTTGCTTCCACTGAAATATCAGCTCATTAAAATTAAAGTCTCAGCATCCCAGCATTTCATCTGCATTTAAAAATATTTTCTGTCCGTTTGTTCTCTGATTGTGTCATCTCCCACTGTCTCCACATGTCTGCTAGTTGCTTGGTTTTCAGAGTATGGTCATAGGTTGGCGGCACCAGAGGCATCTGGGAGTTGTTAGGAAGTGCTCCAGGGATGACTCTGGTGTACTCTAAAGCCTGGAAAACACTGCATTAGATCAGAGATCATAAGCTGAGAGACTACTGTTTAGATCTTCTCTTAAATCACATATTTACATCAAATACTCTAGTTCTTAGAGCCTTCAGTAAATTATATTTCAGCCAAAAGATACTGAGTTTTCACGTTAGTGTGACATTGCTTTATGTGATAATAGTCATGACAATGGCTAACACTTAGGTAGTGCTTGCTTTGTGCCCGGCACGGCTAGAATTGCTTTCCACATATTAACTCGTTTAATTCTGAAAATAAACTTATGATAAAAGGTACTGTTTTTAATCTCCATTTGAGAAATGGGGTTACAGAGTGGTTAAGTAACTTGTTCAGAATCTCTCAACTGATAAATTCATAGCCACACCTCTGCACTTTACGAGCTCTGTGCCAGCCACCACATTTATTCAGACCAGCGCAGCGCTGTCGGGAGGACTCGGACGCCCGCGCTGTCTGGTAGGGCAGCTCCAGCCACATGTGCTTGCTGGCATGACTGAGAAACTGATTTCTTAATTGGTTATTAATTAATTAATTTTTAATGTGGTTTAATTTGGTTGTAATTCATTTAGATTTAAATCTAAATAGCCACTTGTGGCGGGTGTATTATTTGTGTTATAATAAAAGTTTTCCCCTTAACAGAAAATACAAGAATTTTAGTCCCATTTTAAATTGGATATAGCAATTTAGGGAAAAGGTCATTGGTTTAGAGTGAGAAGACATAAGTTTAGTTACTTCTTGTAGGAGAACCAAGTGAGATAATGAGTCTTAGAATGACTAAAATGTGAATTATTACATTAAATGGAACAACTGGGAGATTTTTTTGTTGTTGTTAGTTTGGGGGAATAAATACCCTCCAAATTCTGGTGTTATTCATCAAAAAACATATGCCTCCCAAAAATGTGCCAAAGAGTATAAAACTAAGAGAAGTAATGCAGTGATGTGTTTATGGTTTGTGGTTTCAGCTTCAGAAGTTGCTTACCATGGACCCAATAAAGCGAATTACCTCAGAGCAGGCTATGCAGGACCCCTATTTCCTAGAAGACCCACTTCCTACATCAGAGTAAGTGATCAATTTATTAAGTCACTAGCATGATAGAGTTTTTTGGTGCATATGCTTTACTTTAGTTGTCAGCTCCAAGTTGCCATTGCTCTTACATGGGGACCCAAGGAAATCCTTACGAGAAGTGAAAAGTGAGCTCTGATGACTGAAGCATCGTCAGGGTTTACAGCTGTCAGTCCTTCAGACTCCCTGAGCTGGCTCACTGCTTGCAGTTACAGTATTGTGTTCCAGTTGCAAACTGCATTCCCAAATATATTTGTGTTTCCATACTCTCATTTTAAATGCAGTTTGGAGAGTAAAATAATGACATTCCAGCTGGAATCTGTCTTTTGGTTGTGGTGATAAAAAAGGAACCTGGGATCAAAGAAGAAAGCTGAGTCCTATCAGATGATTATTGATTATTTTTATACAATGAAAAGCCCTCCCCTGGCCTGCTGTGACGTCACTGCTTAGAAGAAGAGATTCATTGTGTCACAGCGGCATGAAAGGTGCTTAAATCACAAATAAGCAGGCAGAGAGTCCATCTGAAAAGATGAAAACAAAAACCATTTAAATGCAGCATTTGAAATATTGATTAGTATACCCGAAATCACTTTTCTTTTTTCTTATGATCAGCGTTTTTGCCGGTTGTCAAATCCCTTACCCCAAGCGAGAATTTTTAACAGAAGAGGAGCCTGATGACAAAGGAGACAAAGTAAGTGTTAAAGTGCGCTTGGCCACTTGTTTAATTCGGCGCCGCCCTGCCACTGCCCGGCGTGGGCGCGCTCCGTTCTCCTCCTGAGCTGAGCTTTATTCTTGTGTTTAACCACTTGAGAAGAACCAGCAGCAGCAGCAGGGCAATAACCACACGAACGGGACCGGCCACCCGGGGAATCAGGACAGCAGTCACACCCAGGGGCCCCCGCTGAAGAAAGTGAGAGTCGTCCCTCCTACCACTACCTCAGGTGGACTGATCATGACCTCAGACTATCAGGTACTTCCCATCTGTTTCGCATTGACCTGCCTTGTCAGTATTGCATGTGGGCTTGCGACCACTGGGAAATGCGACGTCGTTAAGAAAATACCGACCTTTACATGCCTGGGAAACACGTTGACGTGAAGAGTTATTGGCATTGAAAGCACTTGGTGGTACAGTAGAGGGGGCTTAGCCAGACTTGACATGATCAGACGTAAATTACGCCATTCATTAACTCTGTGACCTTGGACAAGGCTTTAGCTTCTCATCTGTAACATGAGACGGGCGAAGCCTAACCTGCCGTTGCCGTGGGAGCAGCTGTGGTGAACTTCAGCACCCAGCGTACAGTGGGCGCTCAGGAAGTGATGTCTGTCGTTTCTGAAACCACAGTGATTAAGGACTCAGGCTTCCAAATCCCAGCCCTGCCACTGACTTCTGGGCAACCTTGAGTAGGTGGTTCAGATGTTCTCAGTTTCCTCATTTGTCGGATGGATGTGGATAATGGTCAGCGTGAGGCTGTGGTCAGGATTCCATGAGCGGACGTGAGCTAAGGACAGTGGCCGGCCCGACTGACAGGCATTTAGTAGATGACACCACTCACCTCTTCGTTCTTACTATCGTCGTCATCATTAGAATTCTTAGTAGCGCTCACAGTGCACGGGACACACTTCCTGGTGCTGGTGGTGGTGCTGGTGGTGACTGTAATCATGGGAAGAGCTTGCTGAGTACTTACCATGTGCCAGCTCTTCTGCTAAGTATGAAACAGACATCATTTCCTCCAGGCGTTAACAACTCTGTGAGGTCAGCATTATTGTCGCTTCAGAAAACTGAGGCTCTAGAGGTTAAACCCCTTTCCCGCGTTCACCCCACGAGCTGGAGGTAGACTCAGGACGCAGGCTCAGATCCGCGGGGGGTGGCTCCGATGCCACTTGTGGATCCTCTCAAGTGACAGACCCATTTTGAACGTCGTGTACCACCTCCCTGCTGGTTCTAATCCTGTTCTCAACTGATCTGGATTTCAGTGTGGAAGCATACTGAAAACTTGACCAATTAGAGTTATTTCCCTACTAAAAGAGAGAAAGAGGTCTTAGTAAACTAATACGGCTCCCAGAGCCTGCGGCTACCCCTCAACAACTAGATATGACCTCTTTGCTATGGTTAACGGGAGGTCCAGCCCACCAAACCCTGGGAATCATTGCCTGAGTAGTAATTGTCCTCCAGTAAGCTCACAAACAGGCGTCTTGCGGGTTGATGTTTGCTCCACTACCTTTTCCTCCTCACCTGGAGGGAAAGAACGCACCTCTCGGCACAAGGATTGTTTGCACGCTCAGGTGGTGCGTCCTGAGCATGAGAATGAAGCAGGGTGGAGCATGTTGCTGCGCTTCTGTTTGTTGAAGTTATTATTGTGGTGGTTTTTGTGGGTGGTTTCAAAAATAGCATTTCTGACTACAGTTTCACATGTCCACTCTTTTTAAAATGTTATTTTTGCTAGGGTTGGCAGAATTTCAAATTACATGATTTATTAAACATGCTTTGAAAGAAGAAAGTATTAAATCATGGTTAATCTTTTGTAGTGTTTGTCTTGGGGAACTAACAGTATGAGAGAGAGGTGCAGGACTGGGAATAGCAATAGAAGAGATCAAAACTAGAGGACTCTGAACTCTGCCCCTTGCGCTGTTTTTAGAATTGAGAATACCACTCTTCCTACATTTTAATCATTGTAACTTTACTTTTGTATATCACTTGTAGCAGAAAGTAAGATTCATTAATGTAAAGGGCATAAAAATAGCTCATGCTGAAGAAATGATTCTGCGGTACCCTTTTTTGTCATATTCATTTTTGTTCTTTAGTCATGCGTGTGTGTTGAGAGTTTTCTATTGAAGAAACAAGCATGTAGTCTAGTTTTGAATTTCTTAATGTACACATCATTGAGTTCAAGAGTAAGCATCCCAGGCAAGTTAGTTATCATTTATCAGGTAGATACAAAACAGCATAAAAGGGAGTTCCTGTTATAGAAAAAAAAAAAATGAACTGCACAGCACAGTAGTAAGACTCAGCTTAGTGTTATTTTACCAGAAATACTTCTGACCTTCATAAAGAAAAGCTGATATTAAAAGATTTGGGGGTTTTGTCATTTTAATTCTAAAGCCAGTACATAGCACAAGACTTTTAAAATTCTTACTGCCGTAAAATAGAAGACATTTCAAACACACTTAAGCCTTGCTGGCTCAGGATACAGCCAGCGCATAGAACACCTGAGTCACATGTGCCCTCCCTCTCCTTTTCCAGCGTTCCAATCCACATGCTGCCTATCCCAACCCTGGACCAAGCACATCACAGCCACAGAGCAGCATGGGATACTCAACTACCTCCCAGCAGCCTCCACAGTACTCTCATCAGACACACCGGTACTGAGCTGCATCGGATACTGTCCATGCACTGTCGCTGTGCTGCAGGGCTGCCTGCGGCTCTCGGCGGGAACCTGGAATGGGCCATGAGAATGTACTGTGCAGCCACGTAGTCAAATGTCCGGTAGCCGAGTTCCACCACTTTTCACAGATTGGGGTAGTGGCTTCCAAGTTGTACCTTTTTGGAGTTAGACTTGAGGAGAAAGTGCTGTAGCACAGTTTGTGTTGTGGGTTTGCTACTTCCATAGTTTACTTGACATGATTCAGACTGACCAACGCATTTTTTTCAGTGACAGTCTGTAGCAGTTGAAGCTGTGAAACGTGCTAGGGGCGAGCATTTGTCGTTGTATGTGGTGAATTCTTCCAGTGTAACAACATTATCTGACCAATAGTACACACACACACAAAAGTGTAACTGGTACTTGAAACATACAGTATATGTTAACAAAGTAACCAAGACTCAAAATGAGATTATTTCGGTACACCGTTCATTTTAGTGTCTTAACAGTGGGTTGATTCGTTTTCTACATTAATCAGTGTTTTTTGACCAAGAATATTGCTTGGAATTTTTTGAAAGTACAAGAAGCCACATAGTTTTTCCAGGAAGGTTTCAAAACTCCCAAAGATTGATTTCCAACTTATGAGTTTGTTTTTACTTTTAATCTATGACTTGACTGGTATTAAAGCTGCTATTGATAGTAATTAAATATGTTGTCATTGATATAAACCTGTTTGGTTCAGCAAACAAACTAAAATGATTGTCATAGACAGTGTTTTATTTTTCCTGTTGGTGTTGCTGATTTGTGAGCATGCTTTAAAGATGAAAAAAGCATGAATGATAACTTCCTTAAAAAGGTGCGGCATCCAATTCAGATATTTTGTCCTGATTTTAAAGCTGGTTGGTGTAGTGCTACTAAAATTTTGTTCAGTTCATTTTCTTTTTAAAAACTTGTTCGCACGTTGTTTAGGGTGCCCTTACTTCAGCAAAGGAGAAGGAGTAGGAGAGCCTTAGAATTTTTGAGGAAAAGGAAAACCTATAACATACAATGTACTGTATCAAACTATTTTACATGAATGACACAAGTATTCTGAATTTAAAGAAATTGAACATTGTTAAAAACAAGGTGTTATGTAATAAATTTATTTTTCATAAATCAAAATATGGAGTCAGTTGTATTTTTATATACACAAAGGTGTTTTATTTTAAAATGTGCCTTAACAGGTGGCCTCCAAATAAATCTCTTCAGTTGTTTTCATTAATAATATCTATATCTTCTGCCTCCATAATGAAGTAATGACTTATGGTTTAGATACGGACCCGTTTCTCTGTTACACTTAGTGCTATAATACAAGATGTGAAATAGACACCTTTCTAATAGAAAGAAATCATAATGAGCCTTCCATTTCTAGAATAATGCCAAATTCTGTGATATGCTGAGCCTACTTTGACTCTTTTATCCCAAATAATTATTTTTACTCCCTCCTTCGACACAAAATACAGAAGATTAAGAAACTACCATTCTCCTTTTCTTAAAAATTCAACTCATTCATATAAAACTATTATAAAACATGTTAAGAACTGAGGAATTCCGATAGTGAGTGGCCTGACCCTAACGGTAACGGTGGTCTTTAGGAGCTGAACCCGTGTTTCCGTGTTGAGTCTTCCCGCCCCAGTTCACGCACACGATGCCCAGATCTGGCTACAGAGTTCCCCCGCTGGGTCACTGCCATCAGTCTTACCTGTATTTCCCTTCCACTCTGATGGTCTTCTGCTTTTTTCTCCCTGCCTTTAATGAAGTGCTTTTAAACTTAGTGTGTATGAGTATCATCTGGAGTTTTCTGTCTTCTCGGGGTCTGGCCCCCGAGGTTGTTTTGGTAGGGTTGGGGTGGAACATGGAATCCTCGATTTCAACAGGGTCCCCAGTTGGTTCTGATGCAGTAGTTGAGGGACACGCACAAGGAACGCTCCCAGGCTGCTCTAAAGCTTGAGCAAACTGTAGCAGTTAAGTGGCTCGGAGAGAGGGCTGCTCTGTTGACAGCCATCTTCTCCTGCGTGAATTTCAAAAAGCAAAACCCACAATAACAAATTCCACTTGAAGTGTTGGAAACGTCTCGGGCACGGTCCTCAGATTTCTTTATTCCTTTATCAACCCCCATTCGCTGAGCAGCCCTGCCCAGTCTTGCTGGTGACCATCAAATTCACAAGTCCAGCCTCTTTCCTCCCTGAGCTGCAGACTCATCACGTATTTAACTGCGTCTGTGACAGACGACAGACACCCACACCTGCCGTGGTTCTCTAGCCTGCTCCCTGGCTCTGCTTCTCCACGAAGCACCTCTCATCCACACCTGACTGCTTTCTGTCCCTTCCCTGTTCCATCCCAGGCCTCTCCTCTTCACACTTGCTCCCTGGCTGCCGAGTCCCAGATTCCCAGCCCAGACCTGCCTGGCACATCTGACCCATGACTCAGATTCTCTCTAGACTGAACGTATCGAGACTTGCCTCCTGCCTCGACCGTCCAGCCTGCTGTCCTACAGACTTACCCGCCTTCACAGTTGTCCGAGCCACAGGGAGACCTTGGCTCCATACACACGCACGCCCACGACCCCCTCCACCCCACACACGGCTTTTCCTTCAGTGGCTCCCACCTGCTGTCTCCTCCCCCTTCCCTGCACCTGTCTTCTTTGTCACAGCAGCCTGGGCGGTCCTCCTGCCGTTCCTCCTCTCACCCCCATCCGTGGCAGCCAGACCCCTTACTGTGCCCAACAAGGCCCTGCGTGTCCTGCCGTGTCTTTCCCACCCCGTCACCTGCTTGCTCCAGCTCCAGCGCTGTCCTCGCTGTTCCTGGAAGCTGCCACGAGCTTGTGGTCTCGAGACTTCTGCACTTCCTATTCCATCAGCGTCTGTCTCTCCCCCGCTTCTCGGCTTCCTCCCTCACCTCTTTCAGGTCTGCTCAAATCTTACCTTATTAGAGGCTCCCCCTTGCACTGTGTATAAGACTGCCATCTGTCCTCGTCTCCCCACACCAGCCAGCATCCTGCCCCCTTGGCCCGGCTTTATTTTCCTACATGGCACTGACCATCACTAACACACACTTGCTTCTTGTTTTTCCTCGGCCCGCCCCAGAAGGTAAACTCCACAAAGGCAGGTTTTTGGTTTTGTTTTTAAAATGGAAATATTATTGACATACAACACTATGTAAGTTTAAAGTGTACAGTGTGTTGATTTGATACTCATGATTCCACCTATATGACATTCTGGAAAAGGCAAAAAAACCATGGTGTCAGAAAACAGAGCAGTGGCTGCCGGGGTGCAAGAGTGAGATAGGGATTGACTGCAAAAGGACATGTGGGAGTTTCTCTGAGTGATGCAACCGTTCTGTATCTTGATTTTTGCTGCGCAAGTGAATGCAGAAATCCTCAGAACTGTGTAGGTGAGTCTTAGTGGTTTTAAATTCAGCCTTAATAAAAAACAAATAGAAGAAAAAAAAAAAAGCCTACAAAATCTAGTGTTGGCAACTGGAATGCTCATACATTATTGGTGGGAATATAAAAAACAGCCATTTTGGGAAACAATTTGATGGTTCCTTATAAAGTTAAACGTATACTTACCATATGACCCTGCAATCACACTCTAGGGTATTTACCCAGTGAGGATGAAAGCATGTCCACACAATAGTCTGTACATGCATGTTCAAAATACCTTTATATTATAGCCCGCAAATGGATGTCTATTAACAGATGAATAGATAAATTGTGAGATATCCATGCAGTGAAATAAATTATTCAGCAATAAAAATGAAAGTTTGGTAGAATCTTGATTGTAGTGGTGGTAACACGTGCACATATATACGTTTTTCAAAACTCATCAAACTGTACACTTTAAATTGGTGATTTGTATGTAAATTGCGCCTTAAACTTGATTTAAAATCTAGTATTTGTAAAGCTTTTAGCACATGCCTAGCTTTTAAGCGTGCATAAATGTTAGCTATTATTAGTGTTTTCTCCAAATGGAAATACGACTTTTTTCTTAAGACTTATAGTATGACCTAGTTCTAGCAGGTAAGTTAAACTTGGAGTCATTTCATGACCAGACGTTTCCTAGCCTCTCATGAATCAGCTTAAGAGTGTTTAAACGAGTGAAACGGAGAGCTAGTGCATTGATAATCCCAAGGCTGGAATATTCAAAGGTCCCCCTGAATTCAGTAGTCTTCATTAAGATTTTTTTTTTTTTAATTCTGCAAGGGTTTGGGGCTCCTGCTGTTCTAAAGTGTTACTAAACAATTAATACAGTTTTCATCTCACTTATGAATTTGCTCATAACCTGAATGTTCTTTGAGCGAGCAAGAGAGTTGAATTCACTAGATATTTACTGAGCATTTGGTATGTGTTTGATAGTCCGTTAGGACTTGCAGCCAAACAGAACTGAAACAAACCTCAATCGCCGTCCTCAAACACTCAAGCAACTACATTTCCATTTAATTGAGGAGTCAGGATACACACAGGAAACACAATAGTGGATGCCATGACGGGATCAAGCATTAAGCAAAGGGCTGGGAACCATGCATGACTCTCCCGTCTTGAGAGGAAGTGGCACCGTGGGAAGGGTTTGGGGTGGGGAGGATTGGTGTGGAGCATCTGAAGAACACGGGGCTTGGGGTCAGAAGACCTAGGTCTTGGCCCTGCCGCTTACTTAATATCAGCCTTGGTCAAGTCATTCACCTTTTTTTTTTTTATTCTACTGTACGCGGGCCCCTCACTGCTGTGGCCTCTCCCGTTGCGGAGCACAGGCTCAGCGGCCATGGCTCACGGGCCCAGCCGCTCCGCGGCATGTGTGATCCTCCTGGACCGGGGCACGAACACGTGTCCCCTGCATCGGCAGGCGGACTCTCAACCACTGCGCCACCAGGGAAGCCCAAGTCATTCACCTTTTCCAAGCCCCTGTCAATAATAAGAATTGTAATAGTAACAATGATGTTTTCACTGTCACAGAAATGCCAGAAGGCATTGTGTAAAGCAAACTGTGCATCACGCTTCAAAGTTGCATAATTAGCTTTATTATCTCACCTGGACCCTAAAGTGACAGCGAATGCCTACCATGTGACAGGCACTGCGTGCAGCATTTTACACATAGAATTACTCCTCACGAAAGCTTTGTGAGTTAAATTATCTTCCCCCATTCTGCAAATGAGAATAGTGAAATTCTGGGAGACCGTGCCCTGCTCAGGCTTATTCAGCTATGTGGCCAAGTCACATTTGCTTTACCTCCGCTTCCAGGACTCAGAGAAAGGAATAAGCCTAGGAATGTCATACAGGGTGAAGTGTGCATCTGTCCAGAGCACAGAACATGTCCTGGGCAGCAGTAGCCAGAGATGAAATATATAAGCTTATGGGCTGCCAGCAAGGCCTGTTTTATTTTCAAATGAAGTCATTTCTTGGTGTGCTTTCCCGTTTAAATTACAAAGTACAAAAAGAATTTGTATTTTACTAGTTACTGATAATGTCTCTTGAAAGCATACTCAACAATATAAGGGATTTAAAAACCTGACGCTCGTTCAGTAGGCCCTAAAATCTGCTTGATTAATATGCGGTAATTGCTTTTCCAGTTGAATTTCTGCACTGGCGGAAAATATGCTCTACATAGGCAAAAACAGACAACTAAAATTTTTCTCTGATGTCGTGAGAGGCTTTCACTGTGCCAAGTTATGCAGGACTCCTGTGCACGTCAGACTCCTCCGGGCCCCTTCTTCCTCCAGCTGCTATTACAGTGACTGTGTCCACGTGGGCTGCAGCCACGTTCGGGCAGGTGCTTTGCCGGGGCCCACGGCAGTGGAGCTTCTCTGATGCCTCATCCGTGCAGAATGCTCGTAGGACCCACTCTGAACTCAGGATACGAGGGGCAACTGATGCCCAGGGGGTTACCCTTGACGAATGGATTAAAAGAATCAATGGCGGACTTCCCTGGTGGCGCAGTGGTTAAGAATCCGCCTGCCAATGCAGGGGACACGGGTTTGAGCCCTGGTCCGGGAAGATCCCACATGCCACGGAGCAACTAAGGCCGTACGCCATAACTACTGAGCCTGTGCTCTAGAGCCCATGAGGCACAACTACTGAGCCCACGTGCCAAAACTGAAGCCCACGTGCCTAGAGCCTGTGCTTCCCAACAAGAGAAGCCACCGCAATGAGAAGCCCGCGCACCGCAACGAAGAGTACCCCCCGCTCACCGCAGCTAGAGAAAGCCCGCGTGCAGCAACGAAGACCCAATGCAGCCAAAGATAAATAAATTAATTTATAAAATTAAATTGAAAAATAAAATAGTTTAAAAAATTAAAAAAAAAAAAAGCATCAGTATGTAGATGCTTCCTCCTTTGATTTCCCAAAGCAGAACAGTTTGGAGAGGCATTTCGTAAGGCACTTTAGAAGGTCTTGACAGAATTGAGCACCAGTCACCCACGGTGGCAGCCAACCGAATAATGCATCCTTGAATTGGTTTTCCTTCCTTGTTCTCTCCCTCACCTCACACTACTGCTGCCTGAGATCACATTCACACGTAAATCAACTGTGCACAATGCTTTGTCTTGGCTTCTGCACTGGGGTGGCATGGAATCCAGGCTAAAAAAGTGTGTTCAAAAGATGTCAGCGGTGAGGAAGCCGTTGTTGGTCAAGAAGGTCGTGCTAGGCTGTGCTTCGCAGTGGTATCAATTTACTAAGATTTTCCCTGTGGTAGTTTGGGATGAGCTACAGGTGGATCATTGGATTGGATTATGAAGTTGGGGCCCTTGAACAGTATGGGAACAGTGTGTGTGTGTGTGTGTGTGTGTGTGTGTGTGTGTGTGTGTATACAAAGATGTGTGTGTATGTATATTTTTACATATATATGCACACACTCATCTCCTTTATCCATTCATTCATTGATGGACACTTAGGTTGTTTCCATACCTTGGCTATTGTGAACAATGCTGCAATAAACACGAGGATGCAAATGTCTCTTTGAGATACTGATTTCATTTCCTTTAAATAGATACCCAGAAGTGGGATTTCTGGAACATACAGTAGTAGTATTTCTAATTTTTTGAGGAACCTCCATACTGTTTTCCATAGTGGCCGTACCAATTATTGGGCTGGCCAGAAAGTTCGGGTTTTTCCATAAGATAATGTAACAGAAAAACCCAAACAAACTTTTTGGCCAACCCACTACACTCCCACCAGCAGGTGCACAGGGCCTCCCTTTCTCCACACCCTCACCAACACTTGTTATCTCTTGTCTTTTTGATAATAGCCATTCTAACAGGTGTGAAGTGATATCTCACTGTGGCTCTGATTTGCATTTTCCTGATGAGCAGTGATGTTGAGCACCGTTGTAATATACCTGTTAGCCATTTGTATGCCATCTTTAGAAAAATGTCTCAGTTCTTCTCTCCATTTTAAAGTTGGATTCTTTGGTTTTTTGCTATTGAGTTGTGTGAGTTCTTTAAATATTTTGAATATAAAACCCTTTCCAGAGATACGATTTGCAAGTATTTTCTCCTGTTCTGTAGGTTGCTTTTTCATTTTATTAATGGCTTTCTTTGCTGTGCAGAAGCTTCTTAGCGTGGTGTATTGGGTTGGCCAAAATCTTATGGAGAAAAACCCAGATGAACTTTTTGGCCAACCCAATACTTCCACTTCTATTTTGCTTTTGTTGCCTTTTCTTTTGGTTAGTGTCAAATCCAAAAAATCATTGCCACGACCAATGTCAAGGAACTTACCCTCTATGTTTTCTTCTAGGAGTTTTATGATTTCAGGTCTTAAATTTAAGTCTTTAATCCATTTTGAGTTGATTTTTGTGCATGGTATAAGATTGGGGTCCAGTTTCATTCTTATGCTTGTGGCTGTCCAGTTTTCCTGACACCATTTATTGAGGAGACTGTCCTTTCCCCATTCATTCTATATTCTTGGCTCCCATGTGATAACTTAGTTGACCGTATATGCACAGGTTTATTTCTGGGTTCTCTATTCTGTTCCATTGATCTCTATGTCTTTTTTCATGCCCGTACCATATCGTTGTGATTGCTATAGCTTTGTAATATATTTTGAAATCAGGATGTGTGATATCTTTAGTTTTTCTCTTCTATCTCAAGATTGCTTTGGCAATTGGGTCTTGCATGGTTCCATACAAATTTTAGGATTATTTTTTCCTTTTCTGTGAAAAATGCCTTTGGTATTTTGATAGGGATTGCATTGAATCTGTAGATTACTTAGGTAGTTTGGACATTTTAACGATATTAATTCTTTCAAAAAAATGATCAAAGTATCTTTCCATTTATTTGTGTCTCACTATCCTTCATCAAATCATATAGTTTTCAGTGTACAGATCTTTCACTTCCTTGGTTAACTTTATCCCTAGGTATTTTATTCTTTTTGATGCATTGTTATGGGATTATCTTCTTAATTTCTCAACCTAGTAATTTTTTTAATTGGATGCTGGATATTTTGAATTTTGCTTTGTTGGTTGCTAGACCTCGTTATATTTGTTTAGTGTTGAATTTTGTTTTGGCACACTGTTAAATTAACTGGATCCTTTTGATACTTGTTTCTAAGCTTATATATCAAGTCTAGAACTGCCTTTAAGTCTAGGGCTAAGTAGTCCCCACTACTAAAGAAATGTCCTTCTGAGAATTCTGCCAGAAGCCCCAGCTACCACTCCGACTGGTAGGAACACAGACTATTCTCAGCCCTGTGTGAACTCAAGGAAGTGGTTCTCAGCCTCTGGTAGAGGCCTCTCATGCATCACTTAGACTTGAGGGGACCCTTTTGCAGGTCTCCAAAGCTCGCTCTCTGTGCAGCTCTCACTCTCCAAAACATTGCCCTTGAATTCCAGCCACCTTAGCTTCCATGCAGTGCAACTTCCATCTGCTCAAAACACCAAGCACACTGGAGTTTATTCAAATTCTTCTTTCCTGTACTGGGAACTGCTTTCAAGCAGTAAGCTCATGCAACAGTAAAACTCACTTTGCTTCTCGGGGAAACAGTACTTGTGCTGTCCATTGTCTGATGTCTGAAAACCAGTTTTGAAATATATTTTGTCCAATTTTTGAATTGTTTAAGGGGGAAGGGTAAACCTGGTCCCATTACTCCATCTTGGCTGGAAGCAGGGGTCACACCCGGAAACAGTTTGTTAGGTGGGTAAAACGTTAGGCAGATTCACAAGATTTATTAGCGTCATGATATAAGTGAGTTTGAGCTTGATAAGGCAGTCCGTACATTTTCCTAAAATCTGTGTACTCTGTGTCATACATGACCAAACATAAGGCAATCTGGTATATAATGTGATCCTCTAGTCCCAATGAGAAGATTAAAAAAGGAAAAGCTTAGCTGGATAGATAGATGATATACAGATGGATGATAGCGATTTAGACATTGATACAGATATCCTTTAAGAGATGGAGATGGAATGCTTAAATATCTGCTTTCAGTTATAAGTATATAAAATTACACATTAGATAAACTAAGATGATTTTAGAATATTGCTTTTTCCTGCTCTCACTGAACATGAAATAATTTTATTCAATCTCTTATATGCGCCTTTGACTTTAGTAATTTTGTCGTTGCTATTATCTCTTTTTGAGTTTCCTAAAACATCATTTTATATCATCAAAGTTGTATGAAGCACAGCCCTTTTTGACTTTTAATATATGTTGCTCTCTCTGGAAATTTTACCCAGGCCACAAGGAAATGGCTTGCCTTTCTGTGCTTGTCTTTTTTTTGTTTGTTTTCACTTAGTGATCACCACATGTAAAACACTTACTTTGTGGCTTTTGTAAGTGATTTTTATAAGCCTTGTTAACAATATAAACAATTGTAATCGAGTGTCACAGCCCCAAGAATCATTACTAAATACTAAACCTGTTCAATTTTTTTGTCTCTGTTTTTAAAAATCCATTCCATCAAATGACCTCTATAATCATCCAAAACTAGTGTTTTAAGGTCGTTTTAGACTCAGCTTGCAAGATAAAATATAGGGTGTCCACTTGAACTTGAATTTCAGATAACCAATAAATACATTTTAGTGTAAAAATGCCCCACACATTGTTTGGAACATACTCATACTAAAAAAAAAAAATGTTGTGTATCTGAAATTCAGATTTAACTGGGCATACAGAATGCCCAACTACAGATTTTTCTTTGTCAAATCCGACAACCCTATTTTAGACCAGTGCCTACCTCAATTAATCTTTCTAAGATATTGCCTATCAGATGATTCCTTCTATTTTGAGTGATAATATTGAGAGACAACCTCACTTTATATTTAGACATGAACAGTAATTTCCTCCATCATTTTCTTCCTAAGTATGTAATACCATAAGCACTCTTAAATATATTTCCAAGCACTTTCCCTTGCTGGAAGGTGGAAATTAATTCAGAGAATAAAATATTAGAAAACTCAGTTCACCAATTTTCTGAATATGCCACCAGAACCCGTATTACTAATTAAAGCATGATGTCCTTAACATGGGTTTGGACTGGATGAGCATGCTCATTTTTCTTTTCATATTTTCAGCTTTATTTTCCCTGAGCCTTTCGGCACACCGACAGTTTTCAAAGGCAAATGTCCTCTTTCTCACCACCATCCTGACTGCACAAAGTGTAGGTAGGTATTTCCTAAGCCACACACGCTTGCGAGGCAATTTAAATAGCAAGTCGTAGGATCTAGGAAGAAATCTAGGATTAAAGAATCTCTTTAATCCAGTTGACAGTTTTTTCTTTGTTTGTTTGTTTTACGAAAACAGAAGTCTTGAGGACTGAGTTTCTTCATAAAACTAAACATGTTTTCTTCATTTATTCTTGGGCATGGTCACAATAATGCTTTCATCTTCCCCTGCTGTTATTATTTAGAAAGAGTAATTCAGTTTACCCCGGTACCGCGGAATCCTGGTGGGGTGTCAGATCTTTAATAACTTAACTCGTTCTGTCACTTTATTGAATTAGGAGGAAAAAATAATGTTTGCCACTTTGAATCCCATTTTAGAATCTATGAAAAACTGCTAAGTTCATCTGTGGTTCCTGAATATCCTCGGTTAATATCAGATTGTACCCAGCTTGAATCATTTCCTATGATTCAGAAAATCATTTTTGTTCCATCCCCAAGGATACAAATTGGAAGTAAAGTGATAAAACTTGGAAGTAACACAATAAAACATCCCTGGGAAGCATGAGAATCTTAGATTAACCACTTGGAGGGTTTAAGTTCTTGCCCAGATGTGCTGGAAATATCCTTTCCACACAGTGAAAATATTCACTGCCTTCTTTAATTCAGTGGTTTTCTCTTGCTTGCTTGCTGTCTCCTCCTCCTCCTCCTCCTTTTTACTGAGAAAAGCAGCTGCTGTTCTTGCTGGCAGATGACACCGCTGGTTCTGAGGAAAATTCGAGAGCTCCCCACCTTGGAGGCTGATGCAAGGTGGTAGGGGGAGCTGAGTGCTTGGGCCAGAAACGTCTTCATGCCCTGGCTTAAAAGGCATTTCTTCCAACACATTCCTATCCCTAAAGAACATCCCTGCTTTCCTTTCCAGCACAATTCTGCCCCTACCAGCCAGACAGCTGACATTAACCAGAGCTGTACCAGCCCTGTCACCCTCTCCCACACCAGTGACTCATTTTATACGATTGATTTCGTGTATGCTAAGCCGAGCATTCTTAAAGAAAGAATTTTTTAAACTATAATTTAACAAATGGCATCTCCTCGGTGCTCTGGTGTTTCCATTCTTAAGGGCAAGTGCGCCCGGGGCCAGTGTGTTCACAGCATCCCGTATGCTCTCATCCCGTAACTATCAAGGCAACTTGAAAAGATGCCCGATGGTCTTTCCTTTATAACTTGATTTCTTTATATTTCTTTATAACAGTAGTTTATACTGAATGATGACCTGTGGTCCAGAGTGAGACTGAAAATGGGCCGTCTGCTCCTTGCCCAAGGGAATGGCAAGTTCTGGAGGAAGAAATGTGGAACTGTGTTCTGACCTGTGCTGGTCTCTTGGGGGAGCACTGGGGCAGATCAGTCCGCTGCTCTGGGGCTCGGGTTTTCCTGCGTGAGATAGGGAGCGCAGAGAGTACAGGTCCAAACGGGGGGACTCCAGGGCCGCTCGGTGAATTCCAAGCTGTGGCTGGCGTCTCGACAGAGTCCCAGTACCCGTGTGCATGGGCGAGCTGAGCCTCCCAGAGGGTCTGGGGCAGGAGTCTCCTGAGCTCACAGCACCCCCTGTCTGCATGGACCGCCCACCCTCTGCGAGCTTCACAGGAGCAGTACCCAGCCTGATGTGCTTCCCCGAGGACTCTGGCACCCAGGGGTGGCACCCAGCGCGGCGGCAGGCAGAGAGGGGGCACTTGATGGTTAAACGCCAGTTTAACTAGTTCATCTATGAAGATGATGTTTACAGCTACAGTGTCTAGTTGACGTTTCCCCCTCCACTGAGCAGAACTCAGGATGGGGGGCATCGGGCAGCAGGGAGAAGGGAGCAGTAGATGCAACTACAAACTCTAAGAGGTCAAATGTCTTCACTTCTACGGTTATTTTAAATAGATTTTCATTGCTTTTTCTCTTCCTGGGGGAAGTTGCTTAAATATCAAAAATTTTGATTTTCGTTATCTACTAAAAGCATGGAACATTTCCAGGCACAGTTAAGTACTTGCCTAACATCGTCCTGAATAATTAACCAGGGACATAATTTCCATGCTCCTGTTACCTCGCGTGGCTCTGCACCACACAGGTTCTCTGGGCTTGAGCAGGGTGTGGTTGCTTTTGTCTCCAATCCTAGAAAATGTGTTCGTTTGTGTTGGGATATAAAAAAAAAAGGGTATCCTGGTCCCTTTGAGTCAAGAAAATTCTTTCTTGCTTTTTAAAAAAAAAAATTTATCTTATTTTTTTAAATTAAAGTATAATTGATTTACAATGTTGTGTTAGTTTCGGGTATACAGCAAAGTAATTCAGTTATGCATATGTATATATATTCTTTGTCAAGTTCTTTTCCATTTTAAGTTATTAGAGATATTGAGCATAGTTCCCTGTGCTCTGCAGTAGGCTCTTGTTGTTTATCTATTTTATAATCTAGCAGTGTGTGTATGTTAATCCCAAACTCCTAATTTATCCCTCCCCTGCACTCCTTTCCCCTCTGGTAACCATAAGATTGTGTTCTATGTCTGTGAGTCAGTTTCGGTTTTGTAAATAAGTTTGTTTTATCATTTTTTTAGAGTCCACAAATAAGTGATATATTCATATGATATTGGTCTTTCTCGGGCTGACCAACTTCGCTTAGTAGGATAATCTCTAGCTCCATCCATGTTGCTGCAAATGGCATGTTTCACTCTTTTTTTTAGGCTGAACAATATTGCACTGTGTGTGTGTGTGTGTGTGTGTGTGTGTGTGTGTGCGCACACACACACACACACACACATACATATACACTACATCTTCTTTATCCATTCCTTTATCCATTCCTCTGTCAATGGACATTTAGGTTGCTTCCACCTCTTGGCTATTGTAAATAGTGCTGCTGTGAACATTGGGGTGCATGTATGTTTTCAAATGAGAGTGTTCATCTTTTCCGGGTATATGCCCAGGAGTGGGATTGCTGGATCATATGGTGATTCTATTTTGGGGTTTTTAAGGAAACTCCATGCTGTTCTCCATAGTGGCTGCATTTACATTTGGCTCCATTTACATTCCCGGCAACAGTGTAGGAGGGTTTTGCTTTTCTAATTTCACGATACCAGTACAGGCGGACCTTGTTTTATTGCACTTTGCTTTAATGTGTTTGGCAGATACTACGTTTTTTACAAACTGAAGGTCTGTGGCGAGCTCGTGTTGGTCAGGTCTGTCAGAACCATTTTTCCAACAGCATTTGCTCCTGTCTTCCTGTCTCTGGGTCACATTTTGGCAATTCTCACAATATTTCAAACTTTTGCGTTACTGTTATGTCTGATTATGGTGGTCTGTGATCAGGAATCTTTGATGTTACCACTGTGACTCACTGAAGGCTCAGACGATGGTAAGCATTTTTCAGCAGTAAATTATTTTTAATTAAGGCGTGTCCATTTCTTTAGACATAATGCTATTTGACTGCACACTTCATAGACCGCAGTATGGTGTACACATTAAGTCACATGCACGGAGAAACCCCACATTCATGTGATTTACTCTCTTGTGGTCTTCCCTTTCTTGGTGGTTTGGGGAAGAACCCGTGCTGTCTCCGAGGTCTGGCTGTATTTGGTTTGTCTGTGCTGAACATAAAGGAGCCCAAAAGCCTGAAAGCAGCCCTGGAGGCCAGTGTCGCCTTCCCCCCTGCTTCCCTGCTTCCCTGCTTCCCTGTCCACTGTTCACCAGGTGCCGGCAGGTCCCCACTCATGCTCCTGTCTTGGGGGTGAGGGTATCGAGGGTAGGGCACCTGCCACACTGTATCCTGACAGCCTACTTCCTCCCCTGTGTTCTCCCTGGCTCTTGTCTCCATAAGCCAGCACAATGCCCCACGCTCTGTGAGCATTGAATAGGTTCCATAAAGACACAGTGGGCGCTGACATTTATAAGTGCCTTGCTCATGTCAGCCACCATCTCACCATCTCATTTAATGCTCACAGCCATCCTAGGCCACAGGCCCTATTATTATTCCCATTTTCCAGATGAGGTAGCTGGTGCTTAGGAGGTTCACATTTTACCCAGGATGCACAGCTCCGGCAGAGCCAGGATTCCACTGAGGCCCAGCTGCCTCTGGAGCTGGCGTCTTTACCTCCACAGTGAATCAGTGATGTCATATTGTTCCATTAAGTCAGTGGAGAGGGGGGCAGCAGTCTTGGGACAAAGCTGACCCCGAGGATGGCAGAGCAGAGACCACAAGAAGCCAGGGAGCTGGAGGTGGATCTACCACCCTGGAAGGCTGTGCCCTCACTGGACTTGCAAATTCCATAACAAATAGCCTTACTCTTGAAGCCATGTTAAGTTGGTGTTTGGCTATTTGCAATGGAAAGTACTCTTACTGATATACACTGGGCAAGCTGGGTCTGCGGTCCTTCACTACTGCTGCGTCTTCTACTTACTAATTATTTACAGAGGTGCTTCTTTTCTGCAGGAACATATTCATTAATGACATGTTAGCAAATATTTATCATATACCAATTGGAAATCAGACTACACCAATAGATGATTAAAAATGTGTTCACATGCTTTTGTTCTCGTGAATATATTTTTTTTCCTGTTTTAACTTCTGTGTTTATTTCATGCCCCTAAGAGTTTATGAAACTGTCCGACTCTACATGAAAAAAGAGGTAACATTCATTTCTTAGTGGCGCATCACAAGCTTGCTGTCTGGGCAGAAAGCCCTTTTACACTCACTTCCAGGCTGATTTATTTCTTTGCGAGCTGCACAATCGCAGGCTTGTGGGAAGAGTCCACCATGTTCAGATAGCAGTGACAGCTTTAGAAATGGTCTGTCTTTGTCCAAGCCGAAGTCTCTTCTGGATCCTTGATTCCGTCTAAGTGGTGCTCGTGTCCTTACACAGAACCCACCTTCTCAGTCCACCAGGAAGCACTTGATTTGTTTCCCAGCCCCGAGGATGGGAGAAAGCAGCGGTCTAAAGGGTAATCACACAGCCAGGTGAGCTGTGGCTTGGGAGAAAACGGGTTTGAATGCTGAAAGAGTTTGGTATTATGCTAACCTATTTACTAAGGAGTCTGCTCAGCCCTGCCTGGGAAATTGGATGGGCAGGCAGGGAAGGATTCCGGACACTTCCAAATGGGGACACTCCGGGTAGCTCTAATTGTCCTGGTTGGGGAGAGGGGGGTGAGCAGGCAGTCATGAGCCGGCAGTGCCTGTGGTGCGTGTGACCTGGAGAAGACAGGCCTACAGATGTGGGTGAATGAAGGTCTTCACAGCAAGCCCAGCTCTTGTTGGGGGAGCGCCTTGGGCTCCAGCTCCCACAGAGGACTGATTTCCCTGGTGCTGTGGCTCAGATTTGCTTAAGTGACAAGGACAGCCAGCGAACAGGACAACGGCGCCAGGTGTTTCCGGGAGGGCAGGCACCCTGCTGGAGTCTTGACCAGGCGAGATGACCCTGGCCCATGGTCCTGACGTGCCTGCACCCCTCTGTGGGTTTAGGAGGGCCCTGTCCCCACGGAGTCGGCAAGGTGAAGACTGAAGACAGACAGCGGCTGTGATGTTAGAGTCTCCTAGGGCTGCCCTTAAAACTTCATTCATTCCTTGGGGCCAGCCAGACATCGTGTTAGATTCCAAGGATGAAGGAGAATCAGTGTGTGTGTTTGTTGGGTGGGTGAGGGGAAGGTGGTCTGTGTTGCGAGTCGAATAATATTTTGCATGTGCTAAAAGTAGCTTCTTATTCTTCTTAGGTTGTCCTAATCCGTTCCTAAAATGAGAAATTTTATAACACAAAGTCATTCCATTTGTAAACACCAGGGGCTTGAGAAACAGGCCCACGGAGGGGCTGGGAAGCCTTAGAGCAGCTGGATTCAGCTTCTGAAATCATCTTCCAGATGTGCACCAGACCCCGCCCAGCCCCTGGAGAGTGCCTGCCACATGGCCTCCAGGCCCCCTCCCGGAGGTTTCCAAGTGAATCTCTCCCACTTGCTGTGACATGGCCTGCAATGTCCAGCTGAGGCCAGAGTCAGCCGACACCTCTGCGGATGAAAGAGGGTCGGGACTTCCTGGAGGAAGTAGACATGGCTTGTGAGAAGCTTTTGGAAAGAGAGGGTCCCCAAACCGGGACCAGGACAACCGCAGCCCCGCTGGAGAGGCCAGGCCTCTGGTCTCCGAGCCTTGCTCACCAGGTGTGTGCCCGGGAGCCTGCAGGACCGCTGGGCCCCCTGGTGCCTGAGGAGCCTCCAGTGCAGACCCTTCAACACTATTTCCCAATGTAGTTACACACGCAGCCCCAGTGAAAACTGACAAGAGTGGAAGCTGCTCATCCCACAACCTTAAAATTGCATCCCATCCCCACTCCTCACACCCACTGGGCCCTAGGAATTAATCTGTTTTTTATAGTGCAGTAATTATTTTGTGACAGGCACAATTAGATGCATTGTATCTGTGCAGGCGTGACAAATCTGTTGATTTGTTAAACTGTGAACTGTTAAAATACGCCAATATTTTTGTAACTGCTTTGGCATTCTTCATTTTAAAAAATATATCAGGTGATTTAATAGAAAGTAAAAAAAGGAATCGGGCCTGGCCTTTTTGAACCTCAAAGAGGTCCTGCCTGGCCTGGGTGGCAAGGTTCACCCAGGTGGAGAGAGGCCTTGCTCAGAGTGTGGTCCCTGGGCCAGTAGGTCTGCCTCGCCTAGAACTTGTTTAGAACTCGGACTGCGCCTTTGCATAAGATCACCCAGTGATTCCTAACAGCTGCAGGGAGCACAGGAGATGTGTCCAGCGCTGGGCCCCTCGCTGTTTGGGGTGAAGGGGTGAGCCCCCTCCAAGGCAGCACAGAGCCCCCCAGGGAAGGTGAAGGTCATGGAGACCTGGGCTCCCAGATCCAGCCACTCCTCCCTCATTCACAAAAAATTATACTGTTACCATTTATTGACTTTTATTTGTCAATAAAAGCTCTATGGCAGTTTGCTTCCTTTCTTGTTTTATATGTCAAATTCCTGGAGACAGAAAGTAGAATGGTGGTTCCCAGGGCCTGGAGAGCAGCGGAGATGGGGCCTTCATGCTTAATGGGGACAGAGTTGCAGTTTTGCAAGATGGAAAGAGTTCTGGAGACGGAGGGGTTGATGGTTACACAACAAGGAAAATATCCTTAATGCCACTGAACTGTACACCTAAAGATGGGTAAGATGGTAACTTTTATGTTACGTATATTTTACCGCATTAAAAAGAAGCATTAAGGAGGTACAGTCAGTGGGACGCAGTGGCTGGTTCCTGGACAGGAAAGAGGAAGGAGCAGCTGTCCTGCCCGGCTCCTCCGGCTGTCCTGACTCACGGTTACACCCTCCACTTTCTCTTCCCAAAGCCCAACACTCTCACGGTCACCAACAAAGCACCTACAGAGGCTGCACCCGGGACCAACGAGGGCCTGGGACCTGATGGAGAGGACAGTGCGGGGCGCGGCTCAGTGGAGCCCGCCGCCGCGGGAAGGATTCTGCCGCCGCGGGAAGGACTGTGCCGCCGCGGGAAGGACTGTACCGCCGCGCGCGCGTTTAATGGGGGATGCTGCCGCCGCGGGAAGGATGCCGCCGCCGCGGGAAGGATGCCGCCGCTGTGCGCGCGGAGAATGGGGGATGCCGCCGCCGCGGGAAGGATGCTGCCGCCGCGCGCGCGGAGGACCGAGGATGCGGCGGCGGCGGGGCGGCTGGGCTCCCGGCGGCCGAGGCCCGGGCAGAGGCGTGAGGGCTGTGGTTTGGCGCCACCACTCCCAGGCCAGGGCCCCGCGTCCTGTGTCTCTCCTTTGTGCTCGCGGGCTTCAGCAGCCGCCCTGAAGTGGGAGCTGGAGGAAAAGGGGCCCCGGGCTCCCCAGGGCGGCGTGGGGTCGGGGGGAGCGGCTCCTGAGGCCTGAGGGGCGGGGCTGGGGAGGGATGGAGAAGGGGGCGGGGAGGAGGGGCCCTGGGGGTGGCCGGGAATGGGGGGGTGGGGGTGGTGAAGGGCCCCTGAGGAGCGGGGAGAGCCCCGGAGAGGGGCGTGGGCCAGAGGACCAAGGTGGGGAGTCCGTCGCTTAGAGGCCGGGACAGCTATTGGACCTTGGCCTCCAGGAGGGTCAGACACAGACGCTGCCCTACGGGGCTACTGAGGGGAGTAGAGAACGGAGAGGAGCGTGTGGCCCTAGCTGAGGCTCTGCGCTTGGAATCCGGGCCGGGAGAGGAGGAGGCAGCGCAGAATCAGGCAAAGACGCAGAGGGTTTTGCCAGCTGCTCGGAATCTAGATGGCCTTCCCTTAGGCTAATGCAATGCGGCTGTCGAGAGAACCCTTTCCTGTAACCCTTGGGGTCCCAGGGCAAGATCCAGGTCCACAAATCAAAGAACAGGTCACAGAGCTCCTACGCTGTCACAGGCCCTTGGCCCGCGCTCACCTCCGCGTCCCCAGCCATCTCCCAGCCAGTGTTCCCCGGGCCGCGTGGTTCCCACTGAACAGTTATCTGCCTGCTTTGCAGAGGAAACGAGAGCACACCACCCTCCTGGTGCCGCCCACTCTCAGCCTTTGTTGGGTCCGGTGGAGCCTGGCTGTTCCCTGAGTCCAGCGGCCGTACCTCCTGAGCTCCCACACCCTGTCTGTGTCACACGTGGCACCCTTGCCCAGCATGCTGACCCCTCGGCCCTTGGTCCTCGCCTTAAAACTCCTGGTGGAGCTTGAAGACACTTCTAGCACTTCTGTTCCTGACCTTGGTCACCCCACCCCTCCCCCCTCCTGTTAGCTCAGCACCAAGTCACCGCGTTATAATGGATTATAAACCCACCTCTCTCCCTGCAGACTGTGGGCAGTCCTTGGGGTCAGACCTACTTCAGTCGAGCCTGGCGTGGGGAGGTGGCATTTCTTGCTTCTGTGATACGCAAACCCCAGGGCCCTCAGCCAGGCGGTTTCAAGGGCAGGCACCAAGGGACACTGTGATGGCCCGAGCCTCACAGCTCAGCTCAGCAGGCAGGGCGGCCCCAAGCACTGTATAAAGTAGCTGCCAGTGCCCCCTTTTGCAGATGAGGACCTGAGAGGTGCCACTGAGCAGCTGCAGTGCAGGGATTTGAACACGGGTCACCCACAGGTGCTGGCTGGGAATCCAGCATTTGTGTCTGGGCGGGGGTTGGTGGTCCCAGAACCTGCAGGGTTGGGGGCGCCCGGATGCCCACTGTCTGGGCAGTGCCCGCCCACCCTGCAGGACAGATGCCTGGGCGCTGGGGCAGGTCTTGCTCTTTCCGTGGTTGCCCAAAGCTCTGGTCGTGGCATCAGCTTTTCCATGGCCTTAAGATGATTGCTATGTTCAGTTTGTATTTCAGCTCGTGGAAATGAGGAAGAAAATCCTGGTTGCATCAGGCTATAAATCTAGTGTTGTTCACTCCTAATTGCACACGGGGGCAGAGATGTTTCCACAAGTAAAATTCACAGGTGATCACCAAACCCAGGGGTTACCGAATACTCCAGTGTCAGACCCTCCAGAGTTCACGAACACTAAGCAAAACAAAACAGGCCCACAGGGAGCGAAGGAAGAGTAGGGAAGGGTGTGAATCAAATTCCTAGTCACCACCCCAGAGATCTGGCTTCTAGGCTGCGCTCAGGAATCTATATTTTAAATTCCCCGGTGATTTGGATGCACCAAGGCTTGGAAGCCAGTGGCTTGAATGGCCCAGAAATCAGCCCCGCACCCCAGTAGGCCTTACCTCCCCATAAAAATGTGAGCAGATGGCCCAGGCTACACAGAGCAGCAGAAGGAGTGCGCGGGGAGTCCAGCCCTGGGGTGGGGTGGGGTGAGGCGGGGGGGGGGGGAGGGCATAGCGCTGACGCAGCCGGTAGCCTCGGGGGACTTCGGTTTTCCTATCCGAGAGAGAAGAAAATTAGACGAATTTTCCTGTTAGGAATTTATCTGATTCTATGAGACTTGAATTTCTTATTATTCACTGAGGGTGAGGATATTTTTAAAGGAATGGGGATCAGTCCCCAGAGGGGAATTGTCATGTGTTTAGTATCTCTTCCAGGTTCTGCTGAGGAATCTGGCAAGACCTTCCGTCCAGCTCTGTCTTCTTCCTTCCCTTCTGATCAGAGGGCCGGTTATGCTGGTGACCCCTGACCCTCAGGCCTTTCACTCTTTGCCCGAGTCTCAGAAGTCTTTCCTGACTTTCCTGCTCTTTCTTTCCCTGGAAACACCAGAATGGCCATTTTCAAACCTGGCTGTATACTAGGGTCACCTGGGAAGTTTTTATGAAATATTAATACTGGGGCCCTACCCCCAACAATTGAATCCAAACTTTGGAGGCGAGGCTGAGGCATCTGCATTTTTAAAGCTCCCCGACTGTTTGAGATGCACAAGATGGTTGGACCAGCTCCCCAGGGCTGGTCTGGAAGCAGGGTGACTGGGTATCCAGCCACTTCTTTACCCAAGTAAGAGGGAGCGAAAGTGTAGGGTTGAATTTGCTGTGTTGCCAGGTCCTCTCTGCCCAGGTCCACATGCCACCATTTTAGATACACCAGATCAATAGTTACAGGATGACGCATCACATATACTGTCGACGTGAAATGAAAAAGCCAGGCCAACTGGCGCCACCACATACCCAACCAGCTGACCCGAGTCAAGCCTCCCGAGGTTCAGTTTTCTCATTTGCAAAGTGAGGCCAGCATTTTCCTCTGGTTATGTGATGGATCAAATAGGATAATGTATATGAACTGGCTTTAGAAACTATCAAGTGCTATAAAAATTGAATGGGTTTAAGCACCTCACATGTAGAGGGAGTTCACATATTCAACTAATATTATGTCAGTTCTTCCCAGATTGACTGACATTATGTATTGAGTGCAATACCAATACTAATCAAAATCCCAGCAAGATTTTTTTTTTTTATAGAAATCAACAAGCTGATTCAAGAATTTGCATGGAAATGGCAAAAGACCCTGAATAGTCAAAACAGCTCTGAAAAAGGAGTACAGACTTGGAGGACTCACATTCCCTGGTTACAAGCAACAGTAATCAAAATAGTATCAGCGGGGCTTCCCTGGTGGCGCAGTGGTTGAGAGTCCGCCTGCCAATGCAGGGGGCACGGGTTCGTGCCCCAGTCCGGGAAGATCCCACATGGCTCGGAGCGGCTGGGCCCATGACCCATGGCGGCTGAGCCTGCGCTTCCGGAGCCTGTGCTCCGCAACGGGAGAGCCCACAACAGTGAGAGGCCCGCGTACCGAAAAAAAAAAAAATAGTATCAGCGTAAAGACAGGCAAGTAGTTCAATGAAACGGAATATTGAACTCCAAAATAGACCCATAGATATCTGGCCATTGGATTTTTGACAAAATTGCTAAGGCAGTTTAATGGAGAAAGAATAATCTTTCAATAAGTGATGCTGGAACAACTGGAGAACCATATATGTGTGTGTGTGTGTGTGTGTGTATATATATATACATATATATATATATACACACACACACACACACACACATATACATACACACACACCTTTATCTCATACCACTGATAGGAATTAACTTGAAATGGAACACAGATGTAAATAAAAGGCAAAAGAGCTGAAACTATAAAACTACTAGAAGAAAACAGGAGAAAAATCTTAGTGACCTAACATAGGCAATGATCTATTAAATAGGACACAAAAAGCAAAAACTAATAAATTAGATTTCATCAACATTTAAAACTTCTCCTCCTCCAAAGATAGTGCTAAAAAATTTAAAAGCAAGCCACAGGCTGGAAGAAAGTATTTCCAAAACATGTATCTGACAAAGGACTTACATCCACAATGGATAAAGAATGCATACAGCTAAATGAAAACAACCCAATGTTTTAATAAAATGGACAAAAGATTTAAAATATGTTTATAAGTGAAGATATGTGTGTGGCAAATGAACACGTGAAAAGATGCTGTAACCTTACTAATCAATGAGATGCCTACTAGAATAGCTAAGGGTAGAAAGTCTGTGGCAAGGATCTGGGGTGACTGGAACTCCTGTGCATCGATGGTCAGAATGAAAAACATTACGGTCACTTGGGAAAACAGTTTGACCATTTCTTATAACGTTAAATATACACTTACCATGGGATCCAGGACCTTCACTCCTACCGTATGTCCACAGCAGCTTGCACTCAAATGTTCTCATCAGCTTTGTTCATAACAGCCTCAAACTGCACATACCTCCAATGATCATCAACCTGTGAATGGATAAACAGATTGTGGTACATCCATACAGTGGAATACTACTCAGAAAGGAAAAAGGATGAATTAGAGATGTGTGTGTTAGCATGGATGAATCGCTAAAATATTCTAGGTGAAAGAAGCTGGACACAAAGGCTATAGACTATTTGATTTCACTTACGTGAAATTCTAGAAAAGGCAAAACTCTGGTGATAGAAAGCAGATCAGAGGTTGCCATGGGTCAGGCAGTAGGAGTAGGGGGATTGAATACAGAGGGGCATGAGAGCACTTCTGGAGAGATGGAAATATTCTAATGATTGGGCTATTAGTACCCAACTGTATACATTTGTCAGTACTCACTGAATTGTTTAATTAAAAATGGTGAGCTTTGTTGTATGTAAATTATATTTCAAGGAAGCTGACCAAAAAAATTATTGAAGTCTTCTGCCTGTGCTGCAGATAGAGATCTGTACACAGGATGGAGAAGCTGTTTCTAACCATGAGAGGGAGAACAGGCTGGAGGGTGTTTGATCCAAGTCATAACGATTTGCCGAGTAATAAAGGAGAGAAAACAATTTTAGGCAGCGAGGGCAGAAGAACAAAACCGCACAAGCTGGAAATAGCCAGACAGATTCTAGGAAATGCAAGTGGTTGGTTGAAACCTAAGGTTCCAGGAAGAGCATGTCCAGAGGTGAAAATGTGGGTGGCAGTACAGCTTGAAGGGTCTCATACCACATGCTAAGGCACTTAGGTTATATCCTATAAACAAAGAGAAATTGCTGAATAGTTTTAAGCTGTAATAAACATATTCAGCTTTGTGTTTTGTAAATATTACTCTGGAAGCAGGGAGGAGGACAGATTGGAGTGGACAGCAAGATTGAAGGCTGAGAAACCAATCAAAAGACTAATAAGACGAAAAAAGAAGCAGACTCACAGATACTGAGGACAGACTAGTGGTTACCAGTAGGGAGGGGAGGGAGGGGTAATATAGAGGTGGGGGAGGGGAGGTACAAACTGTTGGGTGTCAGATAGGCTCAAGGACGTAGTGCACAACACAGGGAATATTTTGTAATTGCAATATTTTGTAATAGCTGTAAATGGAAAGTCACCTTTAGAAATTGTATTTAAAAAAAGACTATTGCCATCATTCAGATAAGATAAACCATGAGTTTTGTTCTGTGGAGTAGAATGATGCAGAGGGGAGAGTGATGAGAGGCATTAAGGGGGTACAACTGGACAGAATGTGTCTGAGGGTGCTGCATAACAGAAGGATGAAAGGCAAAGAGAACTCCTTGGATTCTGGCCTGGGTGACGGGGTGGCTCGTGGTGACTTTTGTCAAGATTGTGAATACAAGGAAGAGTGAGTTTGGGAGGGAAAGATGAGTTCAGTTTGGGGCATGTTGGGTTTTATACGGTCCGTTCTAGTAGAGTGTCTGAGAGGAAATTGAATACCCAAGAGTAAAATTCAAGAGAGAGATCCAGACTCGATATGTGGTTCAAAGTCATCCACACATAGATGGCAGCTGAAGCTAAGGGGTGAATGAGGGTGATCACAGAGGGGCAAGTTATGAAAGGGATGAGTGGAGAATGGGAAGCCTTCGTAGGAGCTGAGAAATGACGGTCAAAGAAATAATGGCGCAGCTGAAGCAGGAAGAGTGTGGTGGGGAGAAGCAGAGGAATGAGGGAGACTTTAGAGAAAGATGGTCAAACACTGTCCAGTGCCACCTAGAGGTCAAACATGATGAAGACAAGAAAGAGGCCATTGGAACTGCCGAGCGGGAGGTCGTTGGTGTTATGTGCCAAGGTGGTTGCTATGACGTGGTGGCAGAGCCTGACTGCAGCAGGCCAAGCTATGAGTGAGATGGAAAGACATGCGGACAGTCAGCAGGCAGTTTGGCTGTGACGTGAAAGAGAGAGGAAGGTAGTGAGTAGGGAGGGAGAGCTGTAGGATCAAAGTAGTTGTTTTCTAAAATATTGGGAGACTTGACAAACTTCATTGGCTGTTGAGGAAAAGCCAGTGGAGTATAAGAAGTTGAAAATATACAAGAGTGGTCCAGTGAAGGAAGGTCTTAGTCAAGGGGGAAACTGCAGGGATAGAAACAGGGAGAGAACACCTTTTCCTCTGGAAACGCAGCAAGGAAGTGGATGGAAGGCAAGCAGGTAATTTTGGAGGTTTGAGGGCCGAAGCTGAGGGAGTTCATGGCTGAAGACTCATTTCTCAGTGGGTTTGAAAAAAGTGAAAGTGGGAATGGCTATTGCAAGGTATTTAAAGGGAGGGAGTCTGTGTATTGACAAGGACCCAGAAGGTTGGGCCCCATACGTCTACAGTGTCATCTGTCTGTAAAGGTTATGATTTTTCTGCCTCAGCATTGAACTGCCTACGTGTGACAGCTAGGAAAACAGATCGTTGGATCGATCCAACGTTTGCATGTAACAAGGAGGATGGGGTAGAAGGGCGAGGTGGTGAGGACACTTAGAGATTTATTAGCAGAGTCGAGGAAGTGATGAACTCCAGGAACCAGGCTGGATGGTGCCAAGGTGCTAGAAGGGATGGGAGAGGAACAGAGAGGTTAGAGATTGAGAGAGGGTCATGGTGAGCGGGGCAAACAGATAAATCGGCAGAGCAGGACGACAGTAGGTTATGGCCCAGAGCAGGGTGCTCAAGTATAGACTTCAGAGGGAAGACGGCTCTGGGCAATGCCAAAGTCCAAACTCTGGCCACGGGAGTGGGAGCCCAAAGTGAAGGAGACGGAGGTCATGGGTGCCCAGGCGACGATGTTACCCGAGTCTTTCCGTGAGTGTCAACGTCCCCAGGATGACGTGGGTAGAGAGAAGAGGACCGCGAGCCAGCTGTCCAGGTCCCCAGTGAATGGGGACCTCTCAGAGGAGAGGTCCGTGCACAAGGCTAGCAGACTGATGGTCTGAAAGAAGCAACAGGAGCCGGGGTGCCACTGCCACCCGAGGGCTCTGCAGAGAGACGGCGGGGATGTCCTTGGGGCTCAGCCAGGTTTCCTGTGAGACCGGGGGGGTGGGGGGGGGGGGATGGAGGTGGGGGGGGGGGGGGGGGGTGGGGGGGGGTGGATGGAGGTGACGATGTTGGTACAATTGCTCTGGGTGAAAGCAGGGCGTGGTTAGGAGGGAGGGGGGTGGCTGCCGGGGAGCTGGGGAAAAGAACGCCCAGCCCAGTCTGGGGATGCGAGGACACCCTGAGGACCACATCTCAGCTGGTGACTTCGGATGGCAGGGATGAGAGACACAGGCAAGGCTTGTTGCCCTCCAGGTTCTGGGCAACTAAAAATGTGGAGCCCTCAGCGGCCTGAGATCCACGTAGAGTGTGATGAGGGGTTTTGTCAATGCCTCAAAGGAAAAAGAACAGAAGACTTCAGGATCACAGCTGGAAAAAATTCCTACCTGCAAGGTCGCAGAGCTCCTGGGACATCACCACCTGCTGGAAGTAGCCGTTGCTATGGGTACTCGGAAGACAAAGATTTTACCTGCGGGCTCTTTAAAGGGCAAAGTTATTTAGGCCTACACGTCCCTCAATAGATGTTTGTTTAGCTGATGGAAATACAGAGTTGGGCTCGCCAGTTCCTTGTGGAATGATGGAACTTGGAGCTGGGAGGACCCACAGGAAGGAGTCCACCCTCAGGTGCACTTTTGTGGTCCACGCTCTGGACCCTTCTCCCTCCAGCTCGCCCCCCATCACTGCTCCATGGCCCTTCAGCAATCTCTGACCATTGTGTTCCTGCAGACTAGACTGGTCTAGCTCCTTCTATCTCCCCGTACATGCTCTTCTCTCTCCTTGGAAGGGTCTTGCCTCCAGGCAAAGCCAAACCTTCTGTTCAGCATTTTCTGGCTCTACAGGCATGCCTGGGGGCTCCCTCTGCTACGTTCCTCCTACACTCTCTCCTGCTTCCGTTACAGCAATGATCTTGTCACAGTAGAATTTCTTGCTGTGATATTGTGATTTATAAGAAATATACATTTGGTCATTCAGATGACCAAAATATATTTCTCATCTATACTGTGATTTTCTTCCATGGTTCCTGGCTAACAGCTTTGACAACCTTGGAATTTCCTGATCAATAAGAGCCATGCAAGCATCTTTTGTTATAATATTTGGTCTCTTGTCCTCAGTTCCTGAAATTGCTTCAGAGCCATCAAGGTGAAATGGGTATCTTGTTGTTCATAATAAGCCCCTTGCCACCAGAACTAGGTTTAGGTTGATGAGGTGACTTTAGGAAGGTACTTAGGATGCGGGCTGGTTGCCAGGGGAACCAACCAGGAAACGGGTGGAACTTTCAGCCCCACCCCCTGATTTCCAGGGAGAGGAGAGGGGCTGGAGATTGAATCAGTTGCTGATAATTTAATCATGGTTTGAGCAAACATGCCTATAAAATGAAGATTCCACATAAACCCAAAAGGATGGGGTTCGGAGAGCTTATCGGTTGGGGAACCCAAACCCTTCCATGTGCCACCTTGTTGGGGACTTCACCCTCCTGTATCCCTTCATCCGGCTGGTGGTTTGTATCCTTTAATATCCTTTTTAATAAACTGGTAATCTAGCAAGTAAACAGGTTTCCTGAGTTCTGTGAGCCACTCTAGCAAACTAGTTGAACCCAAAGGGGGGGTCGTGGGAACCTCTGATCTATAGCCAGTCAGTCAGAAGCACAGGTAACAACCCAGACATCTCCGGGCAGATAGGGTCAGAATTCAGTTGAATTATAGGACACTCAGCTGTTGTCCAGAGAATTGCTTGGTGGTGTCGGGGGGAAACCTCCCATCCACACATTGGAATTGGGTCCAGACCTCATTACTTGCATATCTCTTAACTAGACTGTAAACTTTTGAAGTTAAGGACTGTCTTTTCATGCTGTATCCCTAGCTCTTGGAACAATGATAGGTTCTTATCTTAGTAACTTGATGAATGAATGAGTGAATAGATGAATGAACGCATGAATAAGAGAATGAACAGTGGAGAGAGAGACCCAGGATTCTGACGCAGTGGGCCAGCACCTGCCCGGTATCCCATGAACAAGGCGTTCTGTGAGTGTTGTTCCATTTAATCCCCACAGTAACTTCGAGGTCAATACAACTAGCTTATTAGTTAGTCCTCACTTTACAAGCAAGGGAACCGAGGCTTAGAAAAGTGATTGTCCAAGGTTATACGGAATCTCATTTGCAGAATGGGGCTCTGAACTCTGGCCTGTGAAGGTCTCTGTCTATTCTGCATCTTTACATCCAGCGCTTTTGAGCCTCACGGTCTCAGTAAGTGATTAAATGCTTGGATTTTTGAGCCAAATAAGCCCCGGGCTCAAATGCCAGCTGTGCCACTTAGGAGCTGCTGTCCTTAGGCATCTTCCTCAGCCTCTTAAAGCCTCAACATTATCTGTACGTGGGGGTGATGAGATGGTGGTGAAAGTAGAGGGGGGAGCAGCAGCGCTGCCCTGAAGTGTGAGACCTTGTGTTCAGAGCTCTTTGCACGGTGCCTGGCGCGGGGAGAAGCCTCCGTACATATTAACCATCGCTTTTATTGCTTTTAAAGGGAAATAGATTCAGAAGTTTTCTTACAACCTAGATCTATTCAAATCCTGGTGAACAGACTCACACCCCTTTATAAACCAGGGTAGCAAATTATT
>NW_006799055.1:3339480-3347547 GCF_000442215.2 Lipotes vexillifer | reverse complement strand
GCCGAGCAGATCAGACACCAAGTCACCCTCCCTTTCTCCCCCCGCCCCGGGGATAGTGGCGTGGACACACTGAGAAACTCTTATTACCTGCTTCGCAGTTTTTCAGATTCTGTTATGACTATTATTCCTTTCTTTGAAATGTCATCCTGGCTTCTTTTCACAGTGTCACATTTCCGAGTTCATTCACATTGAGCTGGTAGTGAAAGTCTCCTTAATTTAAACCTTCAATCAAAGAGGATGACCCGTCCCTTTTGAGCCCAAGATCTTGGGCTCTGTCTTACTTTGAGAACGAAAGTCCCTCCCCCGTCCCCTGACGACACTGTTTATCCTCAAAGGAGAGAAAAGCAGGTTTCCATTTATGGGCCAGACGATGTACCATATAGAGTTGGGAAGACTTCCCCGCTGGAGGGCCAGGCGTGTAGTCAAAAGACACCATTGATGTGACGGGAACAGAAGCCAGTGCCCTCAGCTGCCCTGAGGATGTCTTTCCGGAGATGTTTGTGTGGTCTGACATTTCTGACATTTGCAAGGGAGCCAGTGGGACTGCCATCTTAAGTGAGGAAGCAGCTGGTAGCTCTCTCCTCCAATCGGCCCTGAAATGGCATGAAATCCCTTTGTTTTCAACAGCCCACAAGGGGACCCGAGAGATGTGATGTCCTTACAGGAAGCTCTTTTTTTTTTTTTTTTTTGGCCATGCAGTGCGGCATGCGAGATCTTAGTTCCCCGACCAGGGATTGAACCCACGCCCCCTGCAGTGGAAGTGTAGAGTCCTAACCACTGGACCGCCAGGGAAGTCCCACAGAAAGCTCTTAAATCACAGCTGGGTCCTGGCCTGAGAGCTGCCAAGTGTGTTCTGTTCTGTCCTCTCTGTCTCTCTATTTTTGTCTTTCTCTGCACCCCCCCTTGTTCTCTCTTTGTGTGTGTGTGTGTGTGTGTGTGTGTGTGTGTGTGTGTGTGTGTGTGTGTGAACCTACTCTTTAATAAAACCTACCATGTAGGTTAAATATATTTAGGATAAAATGTACTTTTATCGTAACTCCTTTTAACATTAAATAAAAATTTGGAAAGGTCAAGGAATGTGACATGGGAGTATCAGGAAAGAGCAAATCTCAAACATTGTATCTGAGGAAAGATGCTTCCAATCTGGATTTAGGGGTCCAGTCTCCACAGAACCAAGTTTCCCATCTTAGCCTCACATTCTGATGATTTTTGGACTGTTCATTTTCCCCTAAGTAAGAAAACACAGAGCGTGTTATATGTGAGGTCATGTTCGCTCAGACCGTACTCCTGGTGATGGGACTGAGGGGTCCTATAAGTTCAGAGATTCCACCACAAGCCTTCACATTGACAGTGATGACATTTCTAAGGCATTAGACACAACAACCCAAGATATACCACACCATAGTGAAGACGTGGCTTTCCAACTTCAGGTAAAGGTATTTTTCCTTCAAGCATAATTTCTTTTTCAGTTTGACCTAATTTCTTTCTTGGCTGAGCTATGGAGTTGAAGCTTACTAGCCCACCAGCTGGGTCAGGTGGGTTAGGGGATATATTCACTCCTTCATCCAAGTCCATGAGATGATGCTTCCAGCATCCTGTCCTCACAATCCCACATCCCCCATAACCTCTGTATCCCCACCTGCCCTAGTGACACCTGGGGCCTCACGAGACCTTGGGAGTGCTTCCCCTCCCTTGGCCCACCTCCTATCCCTCTACCTTGACCTGCTTTCCAATCTCTTCCTGCATCATATTCATCTACCCAGTAGAAACATGCTCGCCTTCCCATCTTAACAATTGGCGGTGGGGGGCAGGGGGGAGGTGAGGGGGCGTGGCTGATTTGTAGTCTTTGCCAATTTCTGTAGTGTAAACACTCCCATAGTGAGACTGTTTCAAGCCAGTTGTAACACGGATGCTCATGGAATTCCTGAAAATTTAATAATCAGCTGTCCCCAAAGTAGGGGGGTTCTGGGACATCACTGTGGCCTTCCCTTGGCTCTGCCTTACTTGACCCATCTTTCCCTCTTGGTGATGAAACGCCTCAAAGAGCAATCTACAACCATCACTTATACCTCCTAACTTTGTGCTATCCCACGGCCTTTACAACTGGAGAGGTTTTAACCTGGTCAAGATCATTAGTAATTTCTGTTGTTATTACGAAAGTTATCCATGCAAAATCCAAAAGCAAAAAAAAAATTTCATCCACAAAAATGGAGTTTGAAAGAATTACTGTCGATGAGCTTTGAATCGCAAGCCTATGTTCTTGTTCCGCATTTTCTTTAGCGTCTCTGCACCATCGGTCACTAGTGACCAGAGGTGCCCTCCTCCTCTGCCAGGGGCTGTCTTTTCTGTGGCCTCCCCGAGGCTGCACTGTCCCTTGCTTCTTCCTCCCCCACTCCCACGATGACCTCATCCCAGAGCTCTGACCTCTGCCGTCTTTTCCCTTCATTAGCTCCATCGACCTTGACGTTGGTGACTCAAAAGCACATACTTCCACGCGGGACTTCTCCTGAGCTCCAGTGCCGTGGCTCAGCTGCCTGCAGGTCCTTTCTGAATAGTCCAGAATAGAATCCACCAGCTTGACATCGTCATCTTCTCTGCTGTCTGCATTTCCTCTTTCTGTTCAAGGGGCTCTGTCCTTCCAGTCTCTCAGGCTCCAGTATCATAGGGCTCCTCTGCAATCCTCACCCACACATCCTGCTTGTGGAATCTCCCAGCTACCTTCTATTCAATTGCACCTCCACACCACTACCTACTGGCATACCTTCTGGCCTCTAGAACTGGTAAGATTCCTCTCCAATTGATAAGAAACCCAGCTCTAAGATTCATAATTGTAAAGCATAGCTCTGACCAATCTCACCTTCCTGCTCAAATACCTTTGATTACACCTGAGGTTTAGCCTCACATCAAGGCCCTCGATGGATGACCCCGGTTACGTCCCAATGTTATCTCCCACGCCAACGTTATCTCCCATGCCAGCATTCACCTGCCCCTGGACTTGGTCCACGTTGGTCCCTCTGCCTGGAGCTCCTCGTCCCCTGTTTCTCCATTTCTAAATCTACCCATCTTCAAGTTCAAAGGCCACCTCTTCCGTGAACTCTTTTCTGAGCTTCCCCAGCTGTAAGTAATTGCACCTCCATTCTCTGAGCTCTCAGAACACTTTTCTTTTGTGACACATCACTTTCTGCCTTGCATTAGAGACGTTTGTGAAAGGAAGGAGGAAAACTTAACATTTATTAGATCATTCATCGCGTTAAGACTTTTTATTAGTTCCTTCAAGGTTTACACAACCCTGGGAGGTGTATACTATTACTCCTTGTTACAGAAGACGAAACAGTTGCTCAGAGTGGCACTATGAAATTGAGTTCTGATGGCAGCCTTCATATCTGTGCTGTTTCCACTCCATCGCGTGTTATGTCTAACCTCCTCTGGATGGTAACCTCCTTGAGAGTAAGGACCATGTCTTTTTCATCTTTACACACCTCGAGACTCCTGGCGCTGGGCTCGGCACCCGGCCGGCACTCTGACGGCTGCGGGACTAGGTGAAGGCTACTGCCCTTTCCCAGCTGTGCTGCGCATTGCAGCTGTGCATTCCAGAGTTACACGTGCTGTAATGACCTCATAGCCCATCCAGTTTAAGTGTTTTTCCCTGCTCTCTGTGTCCTGCTTATGTGTCTCTCTTTGATTGGCAAGCTTTGAAGGAGGCAGACATGGAATCTGCGGTACTCTTTTGTCCAGATCCTAAGCATAACAATCAACAGATGATTCCTGGGGATGGAAACGTTGTTTTTCAACTTGTTGATGATGATTTTGTGCTGCTTTTTGGACCAAGTCTACTTGCATTTCCTCCACCTCATTTTTTAAATTATTTATTGATTGATTTTGGCTGTGCTGGGTCTTAGTTGCGGCATGTGGACTCTTAGTTGTGGCATACATGCGGTAGGGGATCTAGAGCCTCCATCTCATTTTAACAACAGAAATTGTGGCTAGAGTCCACTGTGACATCACTTTTGTATGAACATTATTAATGCTCAAGACCCCCAGCCTATTACGACCTATTTTACTCCTCCCTCCGCATTCTCCCCCCTTCCCGTCCCCCCACCCCCAGTGGCCCAGAGCCCTCCCTCCGTCTCTGCGTCTGAGCAGGCACAGGGGGAGGCGTCCTGCCAGCCACACAAGTGGTCTTGACTTCCTCTGCCGAAGCTCCCCTGCCCTTCCTCTCTGCTGCTTAACTCATCCTACAAGCTAACTGGGACTAGACGACTGTTCACGGAATTGCTGCATTAACTCCTTACTCCTTCCAGTTGGGCAGTAGCTTTATGGCATAATTCAATTGAAAAAGTAACTATAATGGCGGGAACTCAGGCACCACGGTGTCCTGTTGAGAAAGATGTTTTAGGGCAAGGGGACTCTCCTGAGGGCCCTCCCGTGGCACCGGCTGCCTGACTGGCTGGTCCCGTCCACACACCGTCCTCCGCCTCCAGCACGCTGCGCTTGATTTGCGGCAGGAAGTGGCGACGAGCCAAGGTCCCATTGCTGCCCTCTTACGCATCTGACGCACAGTGACTCACACATCGGGTTGATAACACCAATGACAAACAGAAAGGTGATTCCCACAAGAGCAAGCGTGATCCATGGGCCCGTGGGGCTGCGAACTCCCCCGGCCTCAGGGCGTGCTGTCAGAGACGACCAAGGAGCCTCCAAGACCAGGGCTTCTGCTTGGTTGACTTCTCTACCAGCGACGCCCCTGACAGAGTGACATGCTGCCGCGTCCTGCGACCCCCGCCCCCAGTGCTCTCTGAGGCCCACGATGGGGCCCCCCAGAGATGCCAGGGCCCGTGGGCGGGACCAGAGGGGGAAGGGGGGCCCACGCTACCCTGTCCTGCCCAGGGTGGGTGAGCATGATCCTGCAGGTGCTTTTGCTTTTCCAAGAGCGCCAAAGAGTCTCTGACTCCCTGGGTGTGTTGCTTTGATATTAGAAAATCCTTGTCTTGCCTCCAAATTCCTGCATAAATCCCATCCAAGGCCCCGGGTTGATGGAGGGTGGATTTCCTGGGCATCAGTGGCCCTGAGCAGCTGTCATGGGATTTCTGACTTCTGAACGCACGTTCGTTCCCACGGAGAGCTCCAAGGACATCTAAGCCCTTGGATGTCCCTCCTCGCCTGTCCCCTTTCCGTCCCCAGTATGCAGGCTGTCACGGATATTGTTGCATCTGTTAGGGGCTCGTTCAATAAAAGGTTGTCCTTTTTAATCCAAGGTTAATGCATTGTGTTCTTGTTTATTTGTATATATTTATCTGAATCTCAGTGTATCGTGGGATGAAATGAAACACTAAGAAGTAAAATTGGTCTGCGGTGACTATGGATAATGCGGTTTCTAGCCTCTTTTTGGATATGAGAAAATTTTTATTTGTGTCAGGTGACATACTGAAAAAAAGTGGCTGTTCCTGATGGAAGGGTTAGGAACTGGCCAGATAATTGTTAGACGTTATAGACAAGAGACGTAGATAAATAGATAGAAATATATATACATTACACTTACATTTTATGTGCCTATTGTATCTATCTATCTATGTAATTATAGAGAGATGCTAATTTCAAGTACTAAATGATGGCAGTTCAAAATTTCTTTTTCTTTAAGGAGAAGGCAAACCCAGGCCAGGCTGTGAGACAAAGGAGTGTGGGCTGTTCTCCCAGTGGAGGTGGGGTCTGATCTCCTGCACGATTAGGAACAGTTGTCGCGTGCTGGCTCCTGGCCCTGGCACCGAGGAGTCACCCACAGGCTCATGAGTTCAGGAGGGAAGCAGATGTTCAGGACTGTTTCCAGCGCTGGCAGAGGCAGGCCCTGGCCAGGGGTGTGCTCACAAGGCAAGGTCATGCCAATGCCCCAGGGGAATTCCCCCAGCCTCTGGCAGGGCAGCCTTCGCCAAGGTCTGGCATTCGTGCACTTGACCTTTCAGGTGTATGTGAGCAGGAAGTAACCCCAGCAGCCGCATCCCTGAACGGGCAGAACAGCAGTGCTGACTCTGCCGGCAGTGTCAAGGGGCAAGCAGCTCTGAAACGCAGCCTTTGAAGCTCTAACGTTTTGAACAGTATCTTGATCTCTCAGAGGCATCATTATAAAAAAGCATAAATGTGATCTTCAGAGGCAAGATCATCTAATTCAGATGCCAGTCTCAGGACCAGCTGCATCAAATAATCTGGCAAACTTGCTGAGAATACAGATTCCTACCTCCCATGCTGGATTCTGACATGGTAGGTCCGGAGCAGGCCCTGGGATCTGCGTTTTGAAGCTGCTGTACAGCCAGATTTGGGGACACTGGCCTGGTCTAACTCCCCCCATCGAATCATAGAAATCCCTTCCACGATATTCCTGAGCCAACAGCATTGTTTCTCTTACTGAGCTGAAATCTGCCACAGAGAACTGTTTACCCATCTGCCCTGGTTTACCCCTTGGCACAATAAATGAAAGCCTTCTGAATGTGAGGGTTTGGGAAAACAGCCCAGGGCAGGGGAGTCGGTCAGTTGTAAGAGGAGTGTGTGTGCGTGTATGTGTGTGTGTGTACACAAGCGTGCACCCTTGCATGTGCTGGGGGATTGGCCAGAGCAGGCATGAGGCAGAAGGGAAGCTGACATTTAGAGATCAAATGGGGGCTTGGTACATCCAGGTCCAGCAGCCACTGAGGTTGGGGAGGATGGACAGGACAGGTGTGCACAAGCTGAGCAGCGCCGACACCAGACCAGCTTATCCAAGCGACTCCATCTGGTGGGGAGAGCCTGATCTTCAGAAATGGGGGCTGGAAGAGAGAGGCAGGCAGCCAGCCTTGGGTACCAAATGAAGTTAAGGAAACTGGTCCGAGGAAACCTCAAAATACCCAGGAGACCTGAGCAGAAAGAAGTCAGCCATCCCTCCATGTAGGAAAAGAAAAGGAGCTACTGGCTTACAGTGTCAGAATAGTATCAGAATAGCTTTCAGCGCGGAGCTGTAAAAACAACTCCTAGATCCCTACATGTAGTGAAAGAAAAGGAGCTACTGGCTTACAGTGTCAGAATAGTATCAGAATAGCTTTCAGCGCGGAGCTGTAAAAACAACTCCTAGATGCCATTCATTCGTGGGGCAAGGGCGGTCATCAGCATGGGTCCCTTCATTCTTGCAGGGGCAGGCAGGGACTACGCAGAGGGTTGGGTCTCACTGGGGGCTTCCGTGCTTCCAGGATGGGGCCGGCACCACGTCCTCGGGTCTCCAGCTACCTCTCAGTTTTCAAGGGCTCTTTGCCACCTTGGTTGAGCACCTTCAGTCAGTAACACAATATTCCAGAAGCTATCTAATCAGTATGGAGCAGAGTGGAGCCAGTACCTTCTTTGTTCTGGACACCACTGCTAGCTTTGTAGCCCCCAAATCTCCCAGTCAACGTAGCGGTCCTATAGTCAGACTGGTTTACGCTGACCTTGTAGATGTCTAAACCCTCTAGAACATTGTCACAGAACCTCTCTTAAAATCACATCTGAATGCAGGTAGAGACTTTACATTTTTCCTTTCTCAATTTCATCTTTTAGTTTTGACATAGCTTTTCTAGGTTTTGGCGGTTTCTCTGAATGCCGGTCTACCGCCGACATCTTTGCTGTACCCCACAAGTTGATGTCACCGGCACACTGGATCAGAATGACTGCAGTGTCCTCTTGTAAATTCTTAAAAAGAGTTTGGACAATGTAGAATTGATATAAATCTTTGTGGTGAGGCAGTGTAGAGACCTCCCTCCACCTTGATGTTGAAAATGTAATGTTCTTCCACCAGCTACAAAGTTCCCCACTTGGACTGTGGAGCACTTTGTAAATGACTCAGTTACAGCATTTATCAAACTGTATCCTTTACACAGCTGTCTCACTCACCAGGCTGAGTTTCTCCAAGGCAAGGACCGTGTTTGATCCGTTTTCGGGATTTCAGTGTCTAGCCCCGCGCAGTAGGTGTGAGGGGTATGTGGTGTGGATAACTCGTCTGGCTGACATTTCCCCAACTTGTCTAGAGATAAGAGGAAGCCTAAATCATCCTCTTGTCCAAATGAAGACACT
>NW_006799055.1:3309342-3339439 GCF_000442215.2 Lipotes vexillifer | reverse complement strand
CAAATGAAGACACTCTTTCATCCCGCAGCCTTTTGATCTGGCAAGAAATGTAAGGAAGTGTGAGGTTAGCTGGACACAAGTGAATTCCCCAGAACCATTCATTCCTCTCCTTAATGTACATGAAACATTGGCTTAGTAACATGACATTCGTTTGTTAATCTAACCTCGACGTATGTTAGGCTCAAGGTCACACTCACTGTCTGTGGTTTGGTGTCCACCTTGCTCTTGCCCCCCGACCCCACCAGTATCTTTAGTCCTTTGCCTCTCACCATCCCTGTGATTTCTCAAAGACTCCTGTCTCTGTGCCGCCAACTAAACCTCCCCCTGGCTCCCCAGAAGGGCCTCACTTGGGCCTGCCTATCTGACTTGGTGGAAAGCCCTCAGTGCCAGGTGCCTATTTCCTCTCCTTTCTTGGACCCCACTTCCCTGTTCGCCAGGACTGGAAGTGGGTCTCTGGGGCCAGGTCTGGAAGTAGGGGGTGGGGATGTTGCCTGGGGGCCTACGCCCTCTCATGCGTGGCCTGGGGCAGGGGCAGGGCCAGGAGACACGGAGAGGGGCCTGCAGGGCAATTTTAAACACCCCCTGCCAGGACTCTTGAATGACCCTGTGGGGAAGAGGCCTCCACAAGATCACGGAGACTGGGTTTCCTGCTCACGCTGGGAGCGGGTAGGAGGAGGCTTGACGTGATGGAGAAAACGTGAAGAAAGTGGCTTGTCTCCCCTCACGAGCGTCTCAGAGCTAACTTACGCCATCTCGTAAGGCTTCCTCCCCTTCCGGCTTTAAGATCATTTTCACTGAGAGAGAAGACAAAGGGAGAAAACTAGGATTGAGTATTTCTGTCTTCTCCAAGCTCTCTTCTGCCATCAGGCCGCTGGCCAAGCACAGCGTCAAAGATTCCAGGCTTAGGCTTCCTGAATCCAGTCTCACAATTTGCATTACTCCGTCCTGCAGGTCCATTCTCAACTGTATGCTTTGATCTCACACATTCACTTAACAAAGATTTACCGAGCACCTGCTGTATACGCTGGTGGTTCAGCCCTGAACAAAATGGGGGAAAAAACCCCAGAAACCTAATCTCATCTAATGGATAAACAAGGCAAACAAGTAAATACTTGACGTGTTGGGGGCGATAACTTGGTGCAGGAGAGCACAGCAGAGGGGGGACTGGGTGCTGGATCTCGAGGCGCAGGGCAGTGGAGATTGGAAATAGCCCATCTGGGAACATCTCACGGGGAGGTATTAAGTCACCTCACAGGTAGGGGAGGTGGGGGGCAGGCCATGCAGGTGCCTGGGGGGAACCACAGACCTGGGGTACAACACACTTGCTTGTTCAAGGAGGCCAGAGTGCCTGAAGTAGAGAATTAAACACGTCCCAGTAAAGTTAGAATTTCCCAGAGACCCTGCTGGCATCTCCTTCTCTGTGTCAGAAGAGATTACCCTGAACTCTGGTGCAGGAGTGCTTCAGGGGCCATGGAAGTAAGTGGCTAGGGCTCTGTCCCAGTCTAGGCGGCCCCAGATGGCTTTCTGAGTCAGGGTTCTCCAGAGAAATATATACATTTTATATAATATATACATTTTATATACATTTTATATAATATACATATACATTTTATATAATAGACAAATTAGCTTATACAGTTATGGAACTGGCAAGTCCAGATTTGCAGGGTGGAGACCCACATAGATGGCTGAAAATCTTGCCATATAATGCTGTAGTCTGTGGGGAAAAAGTCAGAAAGAATTCTATATTAATATCCTATTACATGCATTTTATATGTAAATATTTAATGTACATTAAAGAAGACTGAATACACAAAGAAATTTAAGGTTTTTTATAGTTACATTTATAAATTTATATGTTATATTTGACCTTTACATCTTAACTTATCACTTTCTAACCCTCATTATGGGATGGTAAGAAAATTATCACATTTACAATGCTTTCTACATATTCTTCCTCTAATTCTTCTTCTTGTTAATTATTTTAGTAACTACACATCTAGTAGTGGGTGAATAATTGGTTGGTCAGCATTAAGTATTATGTATTTGAAATCATGCTAACTAAAGATGAGGAAAACCAAAATTTCACTTCCTCACCCCTTCTCTCCCCAGTTTTTTAACATTAGTAATTTTTGTTATTTCCACCCTGTTGAGGTCCATTTTATTTAAAATATGTTTCATGAAATCAACTATACTTCTCTTTCTATATACATATATGTGTGTTTGTACATATATGTACACACACACAGAGGGCGAGAGAGGTTAATATCTATCTGTATATATATCTCATGAAATGATTCCCAGATAACAGTGATGTTCAGCACTATTACTTTCCTAAATATCTTAATTTTTCTCTTGGTTTCTGGACTTGGTCACCATATTTTTTTAAGAAAAACAAAAACATGAATTTAAAAAATATTTATCTACTGTTAGCATCACATACTTTGTAGAATTTTTTCTCTGTGATTTCAAAGAAAGAATTTCACTGTCATTGGATCTTCTAACACTGACTTCCCATCCTAATTTCCCCTCACCGTAAAACACACACACTCACATTCACACCCCCCCCACACACACACATTCACACTCATACATATATTCATATGCACACCATTGTAAGAGACTTGATTCTTTTTTCTGATGCCTCGATATATATTTATTCTTGTAATTCAGAATGCCTCACATAAACATGTGCTTTTTTTTTGTTTTTGGCTGCGTTGGGTCTTCGTTGCTGTGTGTGGGCTTCCTCTAGTTGCAGTGAGCGGGGGCTACTCTTTGTTGCGGCGCACGGGCTTCTCATTGCAGTGGCTTCTCTTGTTGCAGAGCACGGGCTCTAAGCGTGCGGGCTTCAGTAGTTGTGGAGCACAGCCTCAGTAGTTGTGGCTCGCGGGCTCTAGAGCACAGGCTCAGTGGTGCACGGGCTTAGTTGCTCCACGGCATGTGGGATCTTCCCGGACCAGGGCTCGAACCCGTGTCCCCTGCATTGGCAGGCAGATTCTTAACCACTGCACCACCAGGGAAGTCCCGGCTTTCTGAGTTCTTGATGGCAGGCCATCCACTGTCATTTCATTCATTGGTTACAGACTTAACTACTGAGTGCCCATTGTACAGCCACGAACAAACATTCCCAGCCCTGACCCCATGTGCTTGAGAATGCCAAAAATACGAAGAATTGTTCTGATGGAGACCATAAGGGGTGAGGTGGCACACAGAGAGGTCTAGGTGGCTTCTGGCGGGAAGAGATGCCCAAACCCCATCTTGAAAAAGGGACAGGAAGGAGTGGGCCAGGCAAAGGGATGGGGAAGAGATTTCCGGTGGATCGTGCCCAGGGCACCAGGGGTCCTGCACGTATTCAAGGCACTGTCCGAATGGTACTGGATGTCCGGAGGGGGTGATGGTGTGGGGTTGCTGGAGGAGGGGGGATGGCAGGGGGATGAGAGTGGCCTGGTCGTGTCTGGTCCTATCACAGAAGACTGCAATATGAATGAAGTGGATGTCACCCAGCAGTGTGACAAGAGGAGGGACACAGCAGGGGAGAGGCATGGCCCGATTTGCCCTCTCGGATCACATGAGGGGAACAGACTGGAGAGAAGCACAACAGGCAGCAGCAAGACCCGTGGGAAACGAAGGTGTCCTGAACGGTGGTGTCCCAGGGCATAGACAAGTGGACAGACTCAAGATGAGGTGCCTGATTGGGGGGGGAGGGAGGGACAAAGATGACACCCAGGTGTCTGACTCGGAAACAGTGGGAGGTGGAGGTGCCATTTCTGCTAACGGCGCATCTCTTCCAAGCTCTCACTTGTAGCTCAGGTTTGCTGGAAGCACAGTCAGAGGATTCTGATGCCCAAGCCGTGCGGAGGGCGTGTGCTCTCAGGAGAAGGCAGCGCAGGGAGGAGGGCAGGGCTGGTGAGAGCTAGGAAGGCTGTGGTCTCGGCTGGGAGCCCTGAGGCAGAACCGCACGGAATTGTTTGCACCTGGAGGCAAAGGGTACCCCTCTGTCAGTCGGTCATTGGCTGTGGGCTGCCTGGGGGAGGGACGGTGGATGCTTCTTATCCCCCGGGGTGAGTTGGATCTGGTTCTGCCAAAGACAAGTCTCCCAAGTAGGGGACACCTGTGAGTCCCTAGCAGCCAATATTCCTGGGAGCTGGGGGGCGGGGTTTTGGGGAGCCGGGTGCCCCGGTCCAATAAGAGGGGCCTGGGAGGGGCGTCCACTCCGCTCCCAGGCTCTTCTGCTCTTCCATTGGCTGGGAAACCAGATGACCAAACTGACTTGGGGGATGTCATGGCATGAATGTTTATGTTCCCCCCAAGTCTATATGTTGAAATCCTAACCTCCCACGAGACGGTTTTAGGAGGTGGGGCCTTTGAGAGGTTATTAGGTCATGAGGGTGGAGCCCTTGTGAAGGGGATCAATGGTCTCAGTAAGAGGGACCCCAGAGAGCCCCACACACATGTGAGGAGACAAGGAGTGTGCAGGCTGCAACCCAGAAGAGGGCCCTCATCAGAACCGACCGGGCTGGCACCCTGATCTCGGGCGTCCAACTCCCAGAACTGCGATAAATAAACTCCTGCTCTTGTAAGCTGCCCAGTCTGTGCTACTTTGGTGCAGAAACAGGGGATGTACCAGAGCAGAGCGGGTAGCTCTCACTGGGGGCCCGACTGACTTGCCGAGGAGCGCTTTTCAAGGCTGGCTTTAGAAATCGCTGTTCCTACTTCGGATTTTTCTGCTTCCCATCCAGTTCTTGGCTGTGTTCGGTATGGTTGAGTTTGCTGAAAAGGTGCGTTCTGAGGAAACGAGCTGTTGTCTGGGTCCCCAACAGACTGTCCTGCTTTTAGGATGCAGGGTCGTTATGGGGGTGTGGGGGCCCCCGTGGCACAAGTCCCCAGAAAGCGCCGTTCCCGTCGTGGTCTATGGGGACAGCGCCCCCAGGAGTCGGGCGCCGGGACCTGCGCCACCCCGGAGGGCGGGGCAGGGTCTGGACTCGCCCCGCGGGGGCGGGGCGGAGGGGTCATTGGGCGGGGCTGGCTGCTCTGCCCGCCCCCCGCCCCCCGGCCTCGTGCGTGGCCGTGACCTTGCCTCCAGCTGGGCTGCCCTTTCTCACTGCATCGCTGGGCCGTGTCCAGGTTGCCGTGGGAACCAAACCGGAGCCCGCGGAGCGGCCGCAAAGTGAACCAGTTGTGCAGGGCGGGCAGGATGGGAGGGACCCGGCTCTGTGCCAGGGGCGGGGAAGATGGCCTCGCTCCCTCCCCGGCCGGGCTCGGCTCGCACCCCGGGGTGTCACGCACGGGGCGGGGGCGCGCGGAGAGGAGGCCTTGGGATGAGCGAGGCTGGAGCATCCTGCATCCGCGCGGCAACATCCCCGCCCGGGGTCATCGCCAGGGCCCGGCCGGCGCCTCCCATCCCGAGATGCCCGCTTCGGGAGCGCAGGAGGCAGATTACTTCTCCCCGCAGCACCCCGCGTTTGCGGTTGGTTCCCAGGGTCCTCTGGCATTCGGTGACCACCGGCGACTCTGCGGCTCCCCTGAATGCCTCATCTCTTGATGTTAAGTCTAATTACCGCCTTTTCAGTTCACCTGCAGTGACCCCGCAATATACACAAGAGCTCAGTCTGGCAAACACATTTCGTCTTTGCAACTGGTTTCTTTTGTGGGCTCCTTTTCATGCGCCAAAACAAGAGATTTAAAAACAAACAAACAATCAAACAAGCAAAACCTCTTGTAATACATAATCACTGTAGAAAAATTAGATAATACAGGTAAGCAACAACCAGAGATATGATTAAAATAATCCAAATCTTTCCACCCAGGGACAACCACAGTAATATTTTAAGGTAAATATGTATGTCCTTTTTAAACAGATTTCATTCACATTATACACATGGCTCTTTGCTTTCCCAACACATATATGCTGAACATCCTTCCCAATAAGTAAAGATAGAACTGTGATCCACGGTATCTTTTTAAATGGCCATATAGTACTCTTTTGCCACTGTAGACAGATTCAATGTGTTTTCCAATTATTTAGGAGGTTTGGATTACTTTTGCTGCTCTAAACAACACTGTAGTGAGTAATCTTGTGCGTGTGTCTTGGTGCACGTGTCTGCTTATTTCCTAAGAGCAAACTCCCAGAAAGGGAGTAACATAGATTGTGTATCTTACGAAGACTTTTGCTGCATCTTTCTGGATTGTTCCTTAAGTGTACCTGTTTATGGTCCTTCCAATCTGAGAAGGTGATCATTTTCCTTACACCCATGCCAACACTAGTTATTATTCTTTTAATTTTTTTTCCAAACCAATATATGAAAAATGCATTCCTGTAATGTTTTCTTCCATTTGTTTGATTACTCATGAGAGTTATCACTTTTGTCAGGTTCCTTCCCCAGGACCTTTAAAGGAGAGCGGTTGCTCCTTGAATGCAGGGGGTGGAGCTGCAAGGCTCCTTGTGTTTACTGTTGAAATTGGTGCTAACAGAGAGGACCGAGCTTGGGGCGCAGCAGACACAATGTTGGTCCTTGGCTGGACCAACCAGCCTAGAAGCCGTGAGGTGGGGAGGTCGATTGTGCTGTACTCACCTGTGTCGGCTACGCTAGAGGTCCCCGGGCAGGCAGCATCAGCATTGCTCAGGAAGCCTCCCTGGCAATGCAGATTTCCAGGCCCCGGCCCAGGAGACTTGTCAACACTTGTAAGACTTGGTAAAATATACAGGCATAATATTTACCATCTTAACTGTTTTTAAGGATACAGTTCTGTGGCATCAAGTACATTCACATTGTTGGGCACCCATCACCACCATCCATCCACAGAGCTTTTCATCTTCCCAAACTGAAGCTCTGTCCCCATTAAACACCAACTCCCCATTCTCCCTGCCCCACCCCCAGCCCCTGGCAGCACCCTTCTACTTTCTGTCTCTATGAATTTGCCTACTCTGGTACCTCAGATAAGTGGAATTGTACAATATTTGTCCTTTTGTGTCTGGTTTACTTCACCTAGCACAATGTCTTCAAGGTTCATCCACGTTGTAGCAGGTGTCAGAATTTCCTGCCGTTTCAAGGCTGAATAATATTCCATTGTATGGATGGATCACATTTTGTCCCTCCATTCATCCGCTGATGGAACTGACTACGTTTTTTTAAATATTTATTTTATTTACTTATTTACTTGGTGGCACCAAGTCTTGGTTGCAGCAGGCATGCTCCTTAGTTGCGGCCAGTGAGCTCCTTAGTTGCGGCTCGCCGGCTCCTTAGTTGTTGCATGTGAACTCTTAGTTGGGGCATGCGTGTGGGATCTAGTTCCCTGACCAGGGATCAAACCTGTGCCCCCTGCATTGGGAGCATGGAGTCTTAACCACTGCGCCACCAGGGAAGTCCCCTGACTACATTTTTAGGTGCAAGACACACAGAGTTCCCTGGGGACGGGGTTCAACACAAATTGTAATCAGCATTTCTGGGATGGGCCTTGGGCCTCTGCAGCAAGTTCTGGACCACTTGCCCTACAAGCCAGGCCAATTCTTCATCCGCTGTGTCCCATCACACTTGTAAAAAATAAGCCACAGCCCCAAGGGCTGGTCTTGGCGTGTGAGTCCCACAGATCTTATAGAAAGCTTTTGAAAAACACAAATTCTCCATTCCCCGCTTTCCAGCCAGTTTTACCCTCCACCCACCACCATCCGACAGCAGGACTGAGTGGGTCTGAGTGGATCTGAGAGCCTCTTGGCCATGGCCAGTCTCCCTTAGCAGGTTGAGTTCTCAACCCCCTATGGGACTCTCCCCTGCTTCATTCATTGCCCCCTACCCTGATAGTGTTTTTATCTGTTATATATATTTGACTTCTCTCATTTGGAGTAAGGACTCTGAGGCTAAAAGCCTGTATTCTGTATTCACTCATTCCACAAACATTTATTGAGCATTACTCTGTGCAAAGCACTGTTATTTCTGGGTACAGAGGATACAGCCGAGAACAAAAGAGACAAAAACCCTGACTTTATTAGCTTTCCTGCTGTGGGGGACATGGACCGTAAACAAGGTGGACGAGCACGATTTTGGCTAGAGATACATATTAAGCATGAAAAATAAAGCAGGGGAGAGAGATAGGAATTTGGGAGGTGATGCTCACCTTTTAGAGAGGGAGGCCAGAGCAGTCATCACCCTCATGGAGGTGACCGTGGGGTAGAAACAGGAGGGAAGGGAGGGAGCCGGCCACACAGGGTGTATGTAGGAAGAGCAGCACATGCAAAGGTCCTGAGGCAGGAGCCTGCTGGGTGCTTCGTAGAAGCGTCAAGGAGGCCAGTGTGGTGGGGAGAGAACAACTGAGGCAGAGGAGGGAAGATGATGAATCCAGAAAGGCAGCAGTATCAGATCACATAGGGCCCCACAGACCAGCAGTGTCCAATAGAAATACGCCAGCCACGTGTACTTTTCCATTGTCTAGTTGCCATACTAAAAAAAGGCAAAAAAGAAGCAGGTGAAATTAATATATTTTATGTAACCCAATATATCTGAAATATTATTATTTCAACAGGTGTTCAGATTACTGATGAGACAGTTTACTATTTTTTGTACTGCAAGGATGGAGGCTCCGGGGGTAGGGTAAGCGGTTGCATTCTAAACAGAGACAGACAGACAGATCCCTAAAATGATTCCTCACATAAGCACCTGGATCCTGAACTAAATGAAACTAGGCACTTTACAGTGTCCTTCTGAGGAAGAGAGGATAACACATTTGCTGAAATACTTTCGTATTCAAGAAAATCCCTCGGGCGTTTAGACAGTGAAGTCGTGGTGAAAGAGACACAGAGTTACTCTCCGCTGGCCGCTCAGCACATCGGGACGGTCCCTCTGCCTGACCTGGTTGGGTCATTACATTTCCCAGGTCAGAGCTGAGGGTCAGAAGCAGGGTCTGTCCCCAGAGTAGGTTAGAACCCAGAAGAGGGAGAGCAGAGCTCCTCTGGCTCCCTTTTGTCCTTGTTTACACAGGCTGTCCCAGGCCTTTGCGGTAGGAAAGACCGTTATCAAAGGAGCCATTTGTCATTCAATGCTTGCTTCCCGCTGGCCCAGGGTCAGCGTCTCAGGACTCAGTGGGGCTCATTCTGTCTTCACCCCCATCAGATTCATCCAGCATCCAAGTGGGAGACACCAGGATGACTTGTTCATGTTTTCTTGATAATCTAAACAGAATGCTTTCTAAATTTTTTTTTAAATATTCGATTTTTACTTTTTTAATCAAAGTATAGTTGATTTACATTTCAGGTGTACAGCAAAGTGATTCAGCCATATATATATTCATATATATAGTCATATACATACATTCTTTTTCAGATTCTTTTCCATTATAGGTTATTACAAGATATTGAGTATACTCCCTGTGCTATACAGTAGGTCATCATTGATTATCTATTTTATACATCTATATGTGTATCTGTTAATCCCAAATTCCTAATTTATCCCTCCCCCCTTTCCCCTCTGGTAACCATAAGTGTGTTCTCTATGTCTGTGAGTCTATTTCTGTTTCGTAAATAAGTTCATTTGTATCATTTTTTTAGATCCCACCTATAAGTGATATCATATGATAATGTCTTTCTCTTTGTGACTTACTTTGCTTAGTATGATAATCTCCAGGTCCGTCCATGTTGCTGCAAATGGCATTACTTCATTCCTTTTTATGGCTGAGTAATATTCCATTGTATATATGTACCACATCTTCTTTATCCATTCCTCTGTCGATGGACACTTAGGTTGCTTCCGCGCCTTGGCTATTGTAAATAGTGCTGCTATGGACACTGTTGTGCATTTAAGCAGAATGCTTTTGATTTTCCTGGAGTCTGGCCTCCTTCATGCCTTGTCACCACCCCCAGCCCAGCTCAGGAAGCACAGCCAGTGGGGACATTTCCCCTTTGTATGAAAAAATGAAGGTGGGTCCGGCCATTCCTAGAGCTCAGAGAGGCAGAAGGTTAAGACAGAAGCATTGAGTCAGACAGAAACCACGGCTTTCCTGGAGGGCAGGTGTGGGACGGGGACTCTTTCTTTACCATGTGTGCCTGTAGGTAATGTGGCTGACCCGTTAGCACCTGTGCCGTGTCCCCAGATTTCAGATTCGGTAGGTCTGGGGTGGGACCTCAGGGTCTGCTTTTCTAACAAGTTGCCCCGTGATGCAGATGCTGCTTGCCCAGGGACCACGCTTTGAGAACCACTGCTGAATGGCGTTCCCCTGTGGGAACATCCCACCACTGATGTGTCCGTTCTCATGCTGATGGGCGGTTGGGTTTCTGGTCTTGCACTGTTGCAAACAGGGCTTCTCTAGACAGCCTTGTGCGTGTCTTTGGGGGAGCTGTGTAGGAGCTTCTGTTGAGTGTACCCCTTGGAGTGGAATTGCTAAGCCTTAGAATATGCACATGATCAGTCTTAGATAAGTGCAGTTTCCCAAAGTGGTTGTATTCATTTACATTCTCACCAGTAGTTTACGAGGGTCCCTGTTGCCCACGCCCTCACCAACACTTGACGTTGGCCATCGTTTTTCTTTCAGACATTCTGGTGAGTGTGCACTAGACTCTCGTGGTGATTTTAGTGTGTTTTTCCCTGATGATGTGCCTTCTCCCCCTCTGTGGGCGGCCTTTCCACCCTCTTCAGTGTCTCTCTTCTTAATTTTAATATAGCCCAATTTACCAACTTTTTTCTTTATGGGTAGCACGTTTGAGTTTTTCTTAAAAGATCTTTGCCTGCTCCAAGCTTCCACATATGGCTATTTTGAAGTAGGCATCCAACATTCACTCAGAAATATAAGTTTGAGTGCGATCATCCCCAACCTTTTGGATCCAGAGCCGTCAACCACGGTGTGTGTACTTCTTATCACGCGTGGTCCCCGGGTTTTCCCATTTGTGCTTTATCCACATCTTCGGTGCTCCTATCCTGCTCCCCTCCTTCCCTCTCAGCCCTGGTTCTTCCACGTGGCCTCATAGAGCTCCAGCAAGAACACGCCCCCCCCAGCTGGCAGCCCCCTCCTCTTAGGTCCCTGTTGGGCTGTGGTCCTGGGCATCCTTTCGTGAGCATCCCCTAGGATGACGATGGCGGTGGCCTGCTCCACGGAGCCCAGGGGACACAGCAGCGACCCCAAGATGACCGACTTGCCCACGTGTTCCTGGGTCAGACATGGCCCCGGGGTCTCCTTCTCGGGCAAGGAGGCCTCCCTTTCAGGGAAACACCTCTGTGTCTACTGCCAACTAGTTCACTGCTGCCCCATCTGGATGTCTGAAATCCCGAATGTCAAGGCTGGATTTTAGAATGGACATCAGCGTCCTAAAGTTGGATTAGGGTCGAATTCAGTTCTCCCCGTTTACACGTGTCCCCAGCCCCCCGGGCCATGGCAGTGTGGGTCCTGGACAGAGCCTGGCCCACACAGGGAAGTGGGTCCAGCACATGTGTGTTTGGAGGGAGGGTGAAGTGTTGGCCAATGAGAGTGCCCAGGTGGATGCCGGGGCTGGGAAGGAGATACTGAGAGGGAAGACCACAGAGAGGTGTCGGGACCAGGGACACACAAGTCAGGTACCGGCACACGTGGCTTGAAAAGGCCCCTTGGAATGTGCTCCGTGTACTTAGGACGCACTTTATTATCGCGTGTGAGGGGTTCACCCACAGGAGTCATGTCTTGTTTCTGACACAGGAAGCATCACACTTTGAAGGGGTAACAGAGTTCTTGAAAACACACTTCCTTCCCTGACAAAGTGATAGGTGAGGAAATGGCCTGAGTACATTCCCATTACAGATAATTTTAGATTCCCCCTACTAATGGGCAACCAGAGGTATGAAACAGAAAATTCACACTTATTTAGGTGTTACTGTGTAAAGCATTAGATGAATTTTCTTCCCTTAGCAGATCTGCCAAGTCGAGTGTTAACACGCGTTTGTAACGCACCCATGGATGGGGTGCTTGGGCAGCAAGCACGAGGAAACCAGCCAGGGTGAGAGCCACGTGGGGCTTTGCCCTCTTCACAGGACACCTGGCAGGCACTTCACCTGAGTCAGACGGCCATCAACCCTGCAAGAGGCCCCTTGGGAGGTAGGACACATGTGTAGAGAACAGATGCTCAGTGGTACCAGCTGTTTAACCTTCTCATCAGTGGGGAAGCTTGTTCCCAAGTAGCAGCTGTAGGAATCAGCGAGGGCCACCGTGACAAATACAACACGCCGGGTGGCTTGCACTGCAGATGTTTATGTCCCACAGTTCTGGAGGCTGGAGGTCCAAGATCAAGGTGAGGGCAGGGCCGGTTTCTCCTGAGGCCTCTCTCCTTGCTTGCAGATGGCCGCCTTCTCCCTGTGTCCTCAGCTGGCCTCTCTTCTGTGCACCATCGTCCTGGTGCTTCTTTGTGTTATAAGAACACCAGGCAGACTGGATTAGGGCCCACCCCAAAGGGCTCATTGTAACTGAATCCCCTCTTTAAAGGCCCCATCTCCAAACACAGCCACGTTCTGAGGCACTGGCGTGGGGCTTCAACATAGGAATGTGACATGATTCAGCAGCCGCTCTTCTGTTTCCTGCGAGCTCAGAGGAGCACGGAGGCAAAGCGCAGGAATCAGGAAGGCATAAACTTTTCTAGACATTATATGCATTTCTTCCTCTTTCCAGTAGAGGGCAAACTTTTAAAGTGCTCATTTTAAACCATTAGCCTTGACGTTTAACCCTTTATTGCGTGAATAGTCTCTTTTAAATAAAAAAAAAAATGCTCAGAGACAGATAAGATTTGCGCTGTTTATTAACATCACGTATTAACAGTTCAAGTCTCAAAAGGCCATTCTTCCCTTTCTTTGAAAGGTCGGCATGATGAACTAAGATAATTTTCCATTCCTGGGTGAGGATGTCTTGACAATTTAAAAAGCAGTTGAAAAAAGAAGCTCTTTGTTCCTATCACCTTTTAGTATAACTCATGTAATTTCAGTTTCATGATTTCATCTTCTAAAACCTTATGAGAGTTAAAGAGTCATCAGGCAAGAGTGGAAAGACAATGCATTTAAGTCAGTACTGAATTTATTGCTTGTTTTATTTATTTATTTATTTATTTTTGGCTGCGTTGGGTCTTCGTTGCTGTGCGGGGGCTTTCCCTAGTTGCGGCGAGCGGGGGCTACTCTTCATTGCGGTGCGCGGGCTTCTCATTGTGGTGGCTTCTCTTGTTGCAGAGCACGGGCTTTAGGTGTGTAGGCTTCAGTAGTTGTGGCACACGGGCTCAGTAGTTGTGGCTCACGGGCTCTAGAGCACAGGCTCAGTAGTTGTGGCGTACGGGCTTAGTTGCTCCGTGGCATGTGGGATCTTCCCGGACCAGGGATCTAACCCGTGTCCCCTGCATTGGCAGGCGGATTCTTAACCACTGCGCCACTAGGGAAGTCCCTATTGCTTGGTTTATTCAGTTATTCATTCGGTCAACAAGCATTTGCTATTGAATGCAAGGCAACGAGCTGGGTGCTGGATTCAAGTCCTAATTTTGCCATTTGGTGGCCGTTAGGACCATGGGCAAGTCAGACTTTCTGTATTTCCACTTCCTCATTTGTATAAGGGGCCTGATACCGACCTTCAAAGATGTTTTCAGGACTCAGTACAGTTAAATACTTGGGAAAATTTGGAAAACTTCAGGATGCAAAGCCCCTGTGAGTTGTTCCACACTTGCCAAGTTTAACCTCCACCTTGTAGAGCAGTTTTGGGCCGCCTGCTTCTGTATCTCTGGCTGTGTATGCTGGGGCGGGGGTCTCACCTGAAACCTGCCGACCAAGACCCTCTGGGGGTCATGCCCAGCACAGCCTGCCTGGTAGGCTCACCAGCTAAAGCTTTTTCAGCCGGGCTTCTCAACCTCAGTGCTCCTGCCACGTGGCTGGGTAATTCTCAGCTGTGGGGCTGCTCGGTGCATTGCAGGGTGGTGAGGACCATCCCTAGTCTCCAGCCACTAGATGCCAGCACACCCCTCCCCCATTCCCACTCCCCACCCGTGATGACAGTAACCACATGTCTCCAGACATCACCAGATGTCCACACTGCCCTGGTGGAGGAGCCCTAAGCTGGAAGCCTGGAACTGTCACATTGTCGTCGAGCAGAGCCACAATCCCACCCAGTTCCTTTCGGGGGTAGCTCGCTCGGTCCAGCCCATGGCATCCACACTGTCTACATGTCACGTCTAACCTACTCGCAAGCGTGGCTACCCTTCATCACATGACCACGTGCCAGCAATGCTTTGCAGAAATGAGCTCTGGGAACGCTTACAGGCCTTATTATGCGTTTATAAGCTAGAAGCCCACGTCACAGGTGAGTCCGGATCTGCCTCTGAACTCCTGGCTTTCAGCATCTCTACACTGCTGGCAATTAATTACTCCCACCTTGTATCACTCTCCTAATCCGTTGACAGGCTCTTCAAGGGCAGGAGAGGCGCTCTGGAAGCCCGCTGTACCTGCCCACGAGCTGACGTCTGGCCAGTACTGTCCGTGGGTTGCCTTAGCAGTTTCTCTCTGGGTACTTACCTTTCAAAAACTGTTAGTGAATTAGGGGCGTTGGTCTCCTGTGGACCCTGTGTGGCTCCCGCTCCTAGAAAGGGTCGTTATTAACGTCAGAATCATTCAGCTATATTTAGGGCGACGGCCTGCATCCTGGGGAGGCTGTGGAAATCTTCAGCTGTTAGGGGTCCCTTGGGGGGCTTTCTTATTGTTTAGTGGGCAAAATGGAGGTAGCATTAACTCTGATGCCAGAGCTTCCATCTCTTGATACTTGGGTACAGAATGCCCGTGTAACAAACGTATATCAGGAGAGAAGCTAAGCACCAGTTGGAATTGACTGTCGGCCAGAATGAACAGGCTGAAAAGAGAGTAGACACTCCAAGAGCTTCAAGGGGGTTAAAGGAGCTGAGAATCAGTGGGGAAAGTTCCACAGTCAGCACAGAGCACCAGAGCTGCAGAGGCTAGAGAGGGGGTGAGCAAAGGGTCCCGGGCCTCAGGGTTCCCATCTGTGCAGTGGGCACAGTGCTGCACCTACCTGGCGGCTGCCGCTAGGAGGGTCCCTAAGGGAAGCAGCATCTGCGCATCACCGAACAACGCCGAGCACGCAGTATGGACCCATGGTGGTTTCTCTTCCCTTCTTTCATCTGCCTTCTCGTGCTGGGTTTTCCCCTTCAGCCCAGGAGAGCCTTGCCCCGTGTTTGTGCCCTGGAAGGAGTGTGTGGGTCAAGCATCCTGTTGCAATGGTGGGAGGGGGTGGGGGGTGTCGGGGGGATGGGCTCTCCCTCCCAGTATGGGGGCTCCTGGGCGCTGGGGCTTGAGGCAGACTCGGGCAGATTGGTGGCGGCAGCTCTTTTCGAAGGCGAGTCCCGGGCCCTGGCCAGCCCAGCAGGGACAACAGACAGGCTGCCCAAGGCCCCGGGGGGCATCCTGGACCCCAGACCCAGTGGCACTGGCTGGGCCCCTTCACTGTGGGCACCGAGGTCAGAGGATGGTTCTCGTCTCACCCTGGCTCCCAGCCGGCTGCTTTGTACTTTCAATCACCTTTGCCTGAAGAGCCTTACTTTTTGGGTACTGTTTGAAAATATTTTATCAGTTTGCACATAATCTAGTGCTTATTTTCCTTATCGTTCTAAGTCTTTACATTTTCTTCCGGTCTTTGGTTTATAACTTTATCCATTTTTAACTGCCTTGCAGCCACTGTTTAAAATTTTTCTCTTCTCTTTATTTTACCTCAACTTTTATCTTTTTTTTTTGGCGGTACGCGGGCCTCTCACTGTTGTGGCCTCTCCCGTTGCAGAGCACAGGCTCCGGACGCGCAGGCTCAGCAGCCATGGCTCACGGGCCCAGCCGCTCTGCGGCATGTGGGATCCTCCCGGACCGGGGCACAAACCCACGTCCCCTGCATCGGCAGGCAGACTCTCAGCCACTGCGCCACCAGGGAAGCCCCGCAAATGCATCTTAAGTCATCCTGCCCAACCCGCAGATTTCACCACTGTCAGGCACCGTGCTGTTCAATAGGGTAGCCGATAAGAGTCTCCATTTCATAGGTTTGTTTGGGGGGGATTAAAGGGATAATCCTCACAAAGACTAGCACATGGTAAATATCCAGTAAATGCCAATCAAGACATTGCTGATTTTATTAGTCAAACTGACAGATAAGGAACCGGGAGCTATGTAATGGGACAGCACAGCCTGTAATCCAGGATCGTGACTTTGTACCGCCTCACCCTGAGTAAGAGGCTAAGGGGTAGAGCTACTGGGGCAGGGGATTGCAGGGGCACATAATCCAGTTTTTAAGAGTGAATCAAGTCTCACATTGAACACAAGGAGAGGGTTCAGTATTTCCCTTTAATCCGTGTCAGCTTTATTGGGTTTGAATCACCACCACCTTCCCGTCTTCCTTTCTCCCAACTCAGCGTGTTTGGCCTTATGGCCCCAGCAAGTGACATGCTGATTTTAACGTGAAATCTGTCGTCCTGGCAAGTTAAGAGGACATCGGGAGAACAGGCTTCTCACAGAAATGGGCACATAGAAAGGGAACAGCAAGTCCTCAATCAGTGCAGAGGCAGAAGGAAGCAACATCCTGCTCTCAGTGAGTCGGGGTCTCCCGATGGAGATGGTGGGGGAACCGTCCCTGTGATGCTAATGGATCTGCAGGTGTCACCTGTCAGCCTCCATCTCGATCCTCGAGAAACACACCGGAGAGGATGGGAGGACAGAAGGACTGGACACTGAAACCGTCGTAGGACTTTTCAAAATGCGGAAACAGTGAGGACCTATTGACCACTAGGCTGAATGTAACACGGTCTCTCTTTGATGATCCAGAGGACCATTTAGGATCGTGCATTGATTCAGGGTCCTTGCACAAAACGAAAGTCACTGTGTGCTGGAAATGGACAGATGTTCCCATAAACACATGAACTGTCAACAGTTCACAGCTTCCTGGGCAACAGGGATTGAGTGGTTAATAATCTCTTCTATTTATCAGGCACCCTCCGTGCCAGGAGCAGTGCAAAGTGCTGTCCTTACATTTTCTGATTGAATCCTTTCGGCCACCCAAAGAGGTTTGTGTGATGAGGAAATTGAAGAGACCAGATACCTTGTATCCAGCCACACAGGTAAAATGACAAGAGCTGAGACTGCAACACAAAAGTCCCTAATTTAAAATCAGTTGCTCTTAATTGCCGCACTGCACCGCCTAGAAAAGACCAGATGGTTATGATGAGTGAAAAGAAGTGAAGAAAGAGGCAGAAATAGGCCCTGGGGTGGGGTTGGGGGGCAGGGGTGGGAGCAGGCCAGCAAGGCCTCTGTGAAATTCCTTGCGCACTGGCTTCACCTCCAGGGAAGGCTCTCCACGTTGGAAACGATGATATTCACACAGGACAAACGCTGTTCCACATGAAAATGCCAAGAGCTGCTCTAAACCAAGGGTTCAAGCTCATGTCAGGTGAGGGGGACCTGACTGCATAAAGAAGATCTAGACACTCGCCCTGTTTACGTTGTGGTTATTGTTTCCCATCGATACCCATCCTCTGAGACCAACCTAGTATTTATATTCTGTTCACAAACCCAATCCCCCAACCTCCCCATGGTCTACTTTGGATGACTTATACTTTGTCCGTCACATGCCCTGGCAGGAAGCAAATGGGACCCTCAGACTAGATGATTGAGGCGAGTTGTTGGGGCTGTCCACAGAGATTTGGGCAGGGTTGAGGGAAACCAACGAGATTATGGTGAAGGTGTCAAGGCTTCTTGGGTCACCTGCCCTAGAAGGATGGGGAGCAGAGAGCAGATTCCAGGGCCCGGAGGGGGTGCTGTGGGCAAGGCCGCCAAACCTGAGCCGGCTCCCACAGGGGGTCAGCAATTATTCCAACTCAGTTCCGTCCCCTGAACCCTGCCATTGTCACCAGGCGAGACCTGCCATTGTTCCCACGACCCAGGGCGAGGTGGGGAAAGATGGAAATGGATTGGGGTGGAGCTAACAGAAGGACACACGACACAATCCTCTACTTCCAAGAAGAAAAAAGGAAATTAAAAAAATTAAAACCAGGGCTTCCCTGGTGGCGCAGTGGTTGAGAGTCCGCCTGCCGATGCAGAGGACACGGGTTCGTGCCCCGGTCCAGGAAGATCCCACATGCCGCGGAGTGGCTGGGCCCGTGAGCCATGGCCGCTGAGCCTGCGCGTCCAGAGCCTGTGCTCCGCAACAGGAGAGGCCACAACAGTGAGAGGCCCGTGTACTGCAAAAGAAAAAAAAAAAATTAAAACCAGAGCAAAAAGAGAAAAGGGATAGGGGCTTCCCTGGCGGTCCAGTGGTTAAGAATCCGCCTACCAATGCACGGGACATGGGTTTGATCCTGGTCGGGAAACTAAGATCCCACCTGCCTTGGGGCAACTAAGCCTGTGGGCTCTAGGACCTGCATACCGCAACTGCTGAGCCTGCTTGCCACAACTGGAGAGCCTGAGTGCCACAACTAAGACCCAATGCAGCCAAATAAATAAATAAATAGAAAAAGAAAAAGAAAAGAAAAAAGGAATACATTTTTTTTTTTTAAAGATCAAAACAAAAACCACAGATTTAGAGGTTACAAACAAGCCTTGAGCAGAAAAAATCCCGAAGACTATTGGATTGAGCCTGGCACATACCTTATACACATTTTAATTTATTGCCAGTAGTTAAACATTGGGAGATTTTACACAGAAGTCTGGATTTCCTGTTTTCCTTGAACAATTCTAAAATCCTACGCAATGGTCCCACAGCTGGACGGAAGACGGAGACATGCAACATCGGTTCCTGAGGTCCCCGCCTGCCCATCTGCTGTGTCCACTCGCCTTGGGCCCCAGTGGGCAACTCACACCTGCTCAGAGAGGCTGATGGAGCTGAGTGGAAAGATGAGTCTATGCTTTTGGGAAACCGTTCAGGGCTCTGGCATCATAAAGGTAAGTACACCAATTCATCAGAAGAGGAAAGTCTTTCTAGTTCCAGTTTCTGAAAGACACAGCAACTCCTTTTTCTCCTGCAGCGTTTGATGCCCACAAGAAGCTCACCCTCAGAGGAGGGAAGGGAGATGGGGAGTGACAGCAGAGGAAAGGACTGTCAACTCATGCTGCAGACTTTCCTGCTCTCAGGGTCTTGGGGCTGCTTGAGACCCTTCCACACTCCACACGGCCCCTGGAGCAAGGGTCCTCAGCAGGGGGAGGTTTTCCACCCCCCGACAACCAGGGGGCCATTTGTCAATGTCTGGAGACACTTCTTTTTTTTTTTTTTGCGGTACGCGGGCCTCTCACTGTTGTGGCCTCTCCCGTTGCGGAGCGCAGGCTCCGGACACGCAGGCTCAGCGGCCATGGCTCACGGGCCCAGCCGCTCCGCAGCATGTGGGATCTTCCCGGACCAGGGCACGAACCCGTGTCCCCTGCATCGGCAGGTGGACTCTCAACCACTGCGCCACCAGGGAAGCCCTGGAGACACTTCTGACGGTCATGACTGGGGAGATGCTGCTGGCATCTTGTGGGCGTGAGCCAGAGATACTGGTGAGCATCCCTCAAGGTACAGGACGGCCACCTGCCCTGCCCCACAATACACTCATCCAGCCCCAGATGTCAGTAGTGCCAAAGCCGAGAAGCCCTGCTCTAGAATAAAGTCCAGATTCATTCATTGCACTTTCAAGCTCTCCAGTGCCTGACCGGCTTGTCATCAGACACCTCCTCCCTCACCTCCACTCCCCTCTACCCCCGGCCCACACTTTGCTCTGCTGCCCACTCCTTCTGTGCTCTCTCCTACGTTGGGGACTTTGCATATACTGTTCCTTCTGCCTGGAGCACAAACATACCACCTTCATCTGCCCAGGGACAGTCTACAGCCCTCAGGTGTCACCTTAGGTATCACAGCAGTTCCTTTGCGGTGCTCCTACGGCATCTCCAGGCTACTAATAATCACCCTCCGTTGTCACCTCTGGACTAAATCTCACCTACTGTGTCTGCGGTACCTGTACCTGATGGCCACTCAACACTGTTGGATGAATACATGGCCACACCCTCATCTCTAACCATCTTACAGAAACCAAGTTCAAGTCCTATAGGGCTTGAGTTTTGTCTCTAACATCACCAGGAGGAAACAAGCAGCTCCTGGGAGGAAGTGAATGAGTTTGAAAGATTCACTAGGTCACTTCCCAGAAGGAGCGGGCGCTGGCACGAGCCTGCAATTCCCCCTCTCACGAGAAAACATTTGTTTTATAAGTTGTTCCAACTTGGCTTTGAAAACCCAAGAATGCACACAAGTTAATTACCACTTGGCATTAGTCAGCCTGGATTCACAGAAGTCCTCGCTCTTACATATTTATGAAGAAATCCATCGACCCGCATTTTTCTAGACAGGGCAATTTCAGACACTTCCCGTCTCCAAGAAGTCATTGCTAATATCGAATTCCAATAGTAGATGAAACTGTGGCTGATAGCCAGTAAAAGATGCTTTAAACCCCAATCCTCCCTTGATGGCCCAGCAATTTGTGAGCAACCTAACAGGCAGCAGAATTCATTGAACTCAGAAGCCTGTTTCCTTTCTGGTGAGGAAGGATGATGGCCCTGAAGGAACCACTTTTGGAACCAAAGTTGCTTACATTCATTTGCCCTGTGCTCACAACGGAATATTATTTTTCCAGAAGACCTGAAAATGTACCTGAAGTGACAGGGGGAACTGCTCGAAGGCAGTTGCTTTCTCCAGCTGGAAGGCAGATGCCATTTATAGACCTGAGCCCAGCAGGGCAGGCTGGGGCTGGTGGCATCCCTGCCTGGTGCCAGTCAGACCTCAGGTCCTTGGAGACGAGAGAGCCTCTGGGTTGAACGTGGTCCCTAGAATTAAGTCCATTGTGCAATTAACAATCGGTGTTGCAGACTCATGGGCTGTCCCAGCTCCAAAACAACTTGAAGGCCACATCATCCACCACTCTACACAGTGTGTTTCATAGATGAGCACCCCAAACCCCGCAGGCCTGAGTGATGTCCTCAGGGTTACATGGGATGTCAGAGGCAGAGAGGGGACCAGTCCAGTCTGTTACCCTCCCACCCTGCCCCCCGCCCAGCACTGCCCTGAGGACACAGCCCTGCACGCTCAGGGCTTAGGCAACCAGCCCTGGTTTTAAGTGTCTGTCTTAGTCTGTCTGGGCAGCTATAACAAAATTACTAGGTGATGTAAACAACAGACATTTATTTTTCACAGTCTGGAGGCTGGGAAGTTCAAGATCAAGGCACCCACAGATCCGGTGTCTGGTGAGAGCCTGTTCCCTGGGTCGCCAATGGTCACCTTCTCCCTGTGACCCCCACCTCTCTGGGACCTCTTTTATAAGGGCACTAATCCCATTCACGAGGGCTCCCTCCTCATGACCTTCTCACTTCCCAAAGGCCCCACCTCCTCACATCATCATCCTGGGGGTTGGGATCCAGCCTAAGAATGTTGTCGGGGCACAACGTCCAGTCCCCAGCACAGGTGCAGGAGGGACCTTGGCCGTACGGATGCTCAGCAGGAGACACTTAGGCACCTCCCAGGGCTGGCTCTGCATCCTCCCTGCTTCCCACCCGCCCTTCTCTTCTCCTAAATCAAAGACAGAAAAGCAAAGGGCAGGAAGGCTTCCAGCATCACAGACAGCGCTGTGATGGCCTGTAAGTCACCAGGCTGCCTGAAGTTCCTGGCACCTTCAAGTCCCGTGTCCAGCCCATCCTGCCTGCCTCTTTCAGACAGTGTGACCCGTGCCATTTCCTCTTGCCAAGATAAATACCTGTGAGGGGAACAGTGTCAAGGGGCCTAAGAGGCCTTTTTTTGTTGTTGTTGTGGGGAGGGAGTGTCTAGACACCCCTGGATGAAGGGCCAGAGGCACAAACGGTGTGACAGCTGGTCCCCAGTCTCCATGACCCTGTTTATTTCCATGGGCATTGAGGGAAGGAACTCCTAAGTAATTAGAACCATCCCTGGTGTTGGGACTGTAGGGGATGAGCTTTCCTGCAGCCCAGCTTTCCTACCCAGTGCTTGGGGCGGGTGGGGGAGAGGGCTGAGGTCTGGGAGGATGGTGCTGGGCAGGGGAAGGGTGATGCGATCCCCAGGCCTTCCCGGGTCTGGAGGCAAAGCTCCAACCCTCACGGCAATCCTGTCCTTCATCAATTATGCTGACACTCATTAAAATGGGCTCTTGATAATAAAGTGGGGGAGGGCTAAACGGCGAGGTGGACCCACAGTGTGTGTCAATCCTGCTTCCTCTGCAACTGGGCATGAAATACAGATGATGGACCTCAGGGTGTTAAGAGAGAAAAGGCCATGTTCACCCTCACTCCATTTACTAGTCAGACGGGAGGGCCGCCGAGAACCTGCTCCAACTTGGAGCCAAGAAGCGTGGTTCCCAGATTCGTTGAATTCTGCCTCATCGTTAGCTTCCCTAAGAATATTTGCTTTCTAAAAACTTTTTTAAAAATTGGGCTTCCCTGGTGGCGCAGTGGTTGAGAGTCCGCCTGCCGATGCAGGGGGACGCGGGTTCGTGCCCCGGACCGGGAGGATCCCACGTGCCGCGGAGCGGCTGGGCCCGTGAGCCGTGGCCGCTGAGCCTGCGCGTCCGGAGCCTGTTGCTCCGCAACGGGAGAGGCCACAGCAGTGAGAGGCCCGTGTACCGCAAAAAAAAAAATAAATAATAATAATAACAATTATTTTAGGGCTTCCTTGGAGATGGCTAACTTGATTTTCTTGAAAAACAGCTTAGTCTATTTGGTCCTTGGTAAAAAGGTCAATCTCTTCCCCAATCCAGTGTGCAAGTAAGTCTGCCTCTGGGAATCCACCTCAGTAAATAATCCTAAATCCTGAAAACTCTACGTTCATGACTATGCTTATTATAGCACTGCTTACTAGCATGAAAGAACAGTAAACACTTTAAATGCTTAATGACAGGAGAATGGTTACATAAACCCTGTAAATCCCATGTAAGGAATATTATTCAGCCATTACAAAAGACAAGAAGATGGTCAATTCATGGGGAAAACTTAGGATGTAAAATTGATAGTATTCGTGTACTCAGTAGAGATGGAAAAACACCTGCCATCAAACTTGCTACAGTATAACAGTGATGGCAGAAGGGCGGCAGGATCATGGATGATTTCTTTCTCTTCTAAATTTTTAGTTCCATAATTAAAATTTTATTTATTTATTTATTTGGCCTCTTGGATTGTGGGATCTTAGTTCCCCAACCAGGGATCGAACCCGGGCCCTCGGCCTTGAAGGGGGAGAGTACTGACCACTGGACCACTGGGGAATTCCCATCAGTTCCATAATTAACTTTTTATAACAGAAAATATGAATATAACTTTCCAAAGGAAAAATATTCCACTGACCGTCTAAGACAGTTATAGCTCTTCCAGACCTGGGAGGCGGCTACCTGACTCGAAAGGAAGCCAAGTGTAGGGGAGTTGGTGGTTTAGTGATTCAGCGGGAGTCTCCCAGGATCCACCCGTGTGAAACAGTCACTGTGACAGCTGCTGCTTGTTAGGCGGTGTTAATAAAGTGTGGTTTCTAGAACTCCTGCTGTTCTCTGTGCCAGGCTGGTAGCATGCAGAGTCTCCCATCCAGAACCACGTGTTAAGACAACCAGAAGGTACCTAGGAGTACTTTCAGGGCAGTGAGGAATCTGAGAATCATGTGATGGGGCAGCTGAAGTTGGAGCTGGGTGTGCAGAGCTGGGGAAAGAGGTGCCACGGCCAGCTGGTTGTCCTCAAATGTTTGGGAAACTGGAACCTTGTTTTGTTCTTAACATCGAATCCCTCCTTCCTGGGGAATTGATATCTTTATCCAGGAGTGATCGAGGAAAAGTCACTGCTCTTATCTGTTGCCCTGGTTTTGATGCTCTATGTGCCGTGTGCTCTTTCATACCAGTGCCAGGCCGCAGTGGGACCTAACTCCCTTCTATCAGCATGGATTTGCCAATCATAGACCGAACTCTTCCTTTGTAATTGCTTAAATTCAAATATTAACTATGCAGCTCTCGGCATTATTTCGATAGCTACAGTTGCTGCCCTTCCTACTGTGCTACTGCACAGATCCTTGCTATGCTAGAATTTGTCATTCATTCATGCTGCAAATATTTTCATGAGTGCTCACCACATGCCAGCCCTGGATAGGCACTGGAGCACTGCATTCCCCAAAAGAGACCACATCTTTGCCCTCAATAAGCTTAAGTTCTAGTGAGACAGGAAGAATTAACGTTTACTAGGTATGTGAATGTATTAACTTGTTCAATCCTCATCCCAACCCTACTGGGTAAGTACTACTAGTATCCCCATTTTAGAGATGAGGAAATGGAGGCACATAAATGTTTTGTGTGTGTGTGTGTGTGTGTGTGTGTGTGTGTGTGTGTGTGTGGTACGCGGGCCTCTCACTGCTGTGGCCTCTTCCGCTGCGGAGCACAGGCTCCGGACGCGCAGGCTCAGCGGCCATGGCTCACGGGCCCAGCCGCTCCGCAGCATGTGGGATCTTCCCGGACCGGGGCACGAACCCGCATCCCCTGCATCGGCAGGCGGACTCTCAACCACTGCGCCACCAGGGAAGCCCAAGGCACATAAATGTTGAGCAACCCATCCAAATAGAATGAGGGTCCTCCCTCTTCCCCATGGGCTAGATTTGCCTCTGTGGGGTGAGATTCCCGTGTTTCTCCTCCTGCCTGGAAATTACTTCTCTCAGACTGCAGTGAGGTAAGAGGTGTCAGAAAGACTGGGGTGTGAAAAGAATGACTTCAAAGTTGAGTACTACTTGGAAACTGATTACCTCTAAATGACTTTCTGTGTCGCATTATCATACGGACTCAGCATAATAGCCTCAGTCTTCCTTGGGCCAGCTTGTGAGAATATCAGCTACCTTTTTTCGAGTACACGAAAATATAGGATTTCTTTTCTTTTTAAAAAATTTATTATTATAATTTTTTATCTTTTTGGCCACACCACGCAGCACGCGGGATCTTAGTTCCCCAACCAGGGATCGAGCCCGTGCCTCCTGACAGGGATAACAGCTAAATGCAAGGAATCAGCACCGCGATCAAAGGGCCCCTGCTGCGTACAAACCAGGAGAACGTGGGCAGCTGCCTACAGATGCTAGAGGGGATTCAAACTTGCCAGTGAGGAAAGCTGAATTTTCAGTGACAGTGTAGATTTCATAATAACTGTTGTTACACTTATTAATTCAATTACTAACTTTTTAAGGACATGAAGCTAGTAGGAAATGCTAGATGCCCTGTTAATATTACGTTGCCTGCAACATTTTGATGGTTTTCTGATACACACCCACTCCAAGATTTTGGAAAAAAATCCGTAATGAGGAAGACAAGTTTTTCCCTAGCCTTTGGTTTCAAACTAAGCAAGAAGGCTTCCTATTTAGTGCACTCCTATAGAGCTGTTTTTCTCTTAAGGTTTATATACATTCCTTTGTTTTAAAAATGAATTTATTTTTTTACATTAACCTCATATTTCTTGCATGCCTACTATGTATCAGGCATTTTTCCGGGCACTAGGGATCGGAGATCAATAAGGCAGACAAAACCCCTCATGGGGTTTATATACTGGGGAGGCGGGGAGATGGCCAGTAAAAAGAATATGAGTGAGTGTATAATGCGGTGTGGGTTGATAGTAACCACTCTGGAGGAAAAGTGGTTACGCTTTGGAGAGCGTGAAGCATTAAAGGTGGTTGTAGATGGGTCACCAGTGTCTCTGGGGGAAGTGATACCCTGTAAGTTTGAGTGACAACAACATAAGGTTCACACTGGACAGGCACCAAGGCCACTTCCATGCAAGCTGTGTGACCTTGGGCATCTTACAGAGCACCTCTCTTTTCTCATCACGAAAATGGAGATAGTAATATAGTATCTACAAGTTTTGAATTCTCCTACTTTCCTTGCCTGCCATTTTTTCTTATATATTTTCTAAACAGACAGCAAATGGTGAACATGTGCTTTTCCAAATAATTTTTCTGAATTATCCCAAGCGAACTTATCCAGTTGGGTATGTGAATGCAACTCTCACAAAAGGTACAACAATCAGTTCACATTTTGATGTACATGTAATTCATCATTTTATATATATAAATATGTATAAACTTTTTATTTTGAAATGATTATAAACCTCCATGAAGTTGCAGGAACAGGACAGAGTCCCATGTATACCCTTCACCCAGCTTCCCAGTGGTGACAATCATTAGCTTAAAGTGCTCATGGGGGCGGGGGCTGTGGGCGTCAGGGGCATGGGGCGTCTTCTGTGGTTCAGTCATGCCCTATATTTGGGCCTGGCGATGGTTCCGTGAGCGTTTGCCCTTTAGGTGTCAAACTGTACACATCAGCTTTGTGTCTTTTCCAGTCAGTTCTATTTTGCCGTTTGTTCAGGGTTAACAGGGAGGGCACGAGGGTTCAGGGATGAAATCTCCTGGTGATTTTTTCTCCATTCCCACCGTGAGGCCACTAAAATGACAATAAAGAAATTGTTTGAAGTATAAACTCACAAGGAGAAAAAAATGAGAGCAGATGACAGAGTATTTCAACAAGTATTTGGAAGATGAAATGAGTGGAAACCAATTTAGCAGAGTGGGAAGCCTGACACCTCACCATAAACCTCCCCACCCCACCGCCCCCACCCAATAAAGGCGGGAGGGAACTAGGACAGGTTGGGAGATGCAAAAGACCCATAAAAATAGTTCCCTGTAGAGGAAAGGGGGATGGGTGGGAAAAGAAGGAGCCAGAGGTAAAAGGCGTCTCAAAGTACACACCTTTCTACAAGTACTTGGATTTTTTTATCACTGATTTTTTCTTTTTTTTAATCGAAGTGTAGTTGATTTATAACATTATATTAGTTTCAGGTGTGCAGCATAGTGATTCAACATTTTTTTATATTATACTCCATTTAAAGTTATTACAAAATAGTGGTTCTATTTCTTTGTGCTGTACACTGTATCTTGGTTGCTTCTTTATTTCATTCACAGTAGTTTGTGTCTCTTAATCCCCTACCCCTTATCTTGCCCTCCCCCGCTTCCTTCTTCCCACTGTTAACCACTGGTTTGCTCCCTATGTCTGTGAGTCTGTTTCTGTTCTGCTATATTCATTTATTTGTTTCATTTTTTTAGATTCCACATACAAGTGATAACATAGAGTATTTGTTTTTCTCCGTCTGACTTATTTGCTAAACATAATACACTCTAGATCCGGCCAAACAAGTGTCTGGATTTTGATACAGGTTAAGTGGCCATCTATTCACAAAATGAAGGCGAGGGAGACGGGGTGCGGGGCAGGTGAAGCAGCAGGTGATTCCTGCCGGCGGGGCCGCCTGCCAGGTGCGTGGGGGCCCCGCCGCCCTGCGCCTCGCTCTCCGCAGAGCCAGGGGTCTCAGGGACGGGCCCCGGGAGCGGGTGAGGTGACCCTGAGAGCAGTGGACCACGGAAGCGCGCGGGCATGAGACCCTCTCCGGCCTCCTTCCCCACCTGGGGGGGGGGGCCGTTCGTGCCCCCCACCACAGCCGGCCCAGCGGAGGGCTTCTCTCCAGGAGAAAAGGGCTGTAGAAGCGACAGAGTCCCAGCTCAGTAAGCGGCCAGCGTGCAAGGGGGCCACTGTGACCGCCGGCTCTGCATCGCTGCGCGGACCCACCCGCCACCAGGGCACGCCTCCAAGCCGCTGCACACAGGCAGGCGGGGGATGCTCGGGGGCTGAGTCCGGTCCTCCCGCAGCCCTGCCCACCCACGTTCTTCATCCACTCCTCCTAATGTGAGCCTTCCAAACAGTGTCTAGTTTCCCTCCTTGTCTTTGGGGTTAATTAATATTTTTAATAATTAAACTCTCTTTTACAGTGGTCTTAGATTCACAGCTAGATTGAGCAGGAGATGCAGAGATTTCCCATATACCTCCTGCCCCACGTAGGCAGCGTCCCCCGCCCCCCAATAAACATCCCCACGGGAGGGGTGCATTTGTTCCAGTCAATCCATGAACCCACATTCACACCTCCTCATCCCCCAGAGCCCGCAGATTACACCAGGGATCACTCGTGGTGGTGTACGTTCTATGGTTTGGACAAATGTGTAATGACATGTATTCATCAATATGGTATCATGCAGAATATTCTCACTGCTCTAAAAATCCCCTGTGCTCTGTCTGTTCCTCTCTCTCCTCCCCCAATCCTTTTACTTCTGATCCTTTTACTTCTTCATAGTTTTCCCTTTTCCAGAATGTCATATACTTGGAATCTTTGTTAATACTTAGCAGGGTGTGGGAGAAAAAGGAGATTAAAAAGTTGGTGTTGGGACTTCCCTGGTGGCGCAGTGGTTAAGAATCCGCCTGCCGATGCAGGGGACATGGGTTCGAGCCCTGGTCCGGGAAGATCCCACATGCCGCGGAGCAACTAAGCCCACGAGCCACAACTACTGAGCCTGTGAGCCACAACTACTGAGCCCACGTGCCTAGAGCCCATGCTCCGCAACAAGAGAAGCCGCTGCAATGAGAAGCCCGCGCAGTGCAACCAAGAGTTGCCCCTGCTCGCCACAACTAGAGAAAGCCGGCATGTAGCAAGGAAGACCCAACACAGCGAAAAATAATAAATAAATAAACTTATAAAAAAATATAAAAAGTTGGTGTTTAATATATCACGTTTAATCATTAATCATTAGAGAAATGCAAATCAAAACTACAATGAGATATCATCTCACACCAGTCAGAATGGCCATCATCAAAAAATCTAGAAACAGTAAATGCTGGAGAGGGTGTGGAGAAAAGGGAACGCTCTTGCACTGCTGGTGGGAATGTGAATTGGTACAGCCACTATGGAGAACAGTATGGAGTTTCCTTAAAAAGCTACAAATAGAACTACCATATGACCCAGCAATCCCACTACTGGGCATATACCCTGAGAAAGCCATAATTCAAAAAAGTCATGTACCAAGATGTTCATTGCAGCCCTATTTACAATAGCCCAGAGATGGAAACAGCCTGGGTGTCCATCATCGGATGATGGATAAAGAAGATGTGGCACGTATATACAATGGAATATTACTCAGCCATAAAAAGAAACGAAATCGAACTATTTGTAATGAGGTGGATAGACCTAGAGTCTGTCATACAGAGTGAAGTAAGTCAGAAAGAGAAAGACAAATACCGTATGCTAACACATATATATGGAATTTAAGAAAAATAAATGTCATGAAGAACCTAGGGGTAAGATAGGAATAAAGACACAGACCTACTAGAGAATGGACTTGAGGATATGGGGAGCGGGAATGGTGAGCTGTGACAAAGCGAGTGAGAGGCATGGACATATATACACTACCAAACGTAAGGTAGATAGCTAGTGGGAAGCAGCCGCATAGCACAGGGAGATCAGCTCGGTGCTTTGTGACCGCCTGGAGGGGTGGAATAGGGAGGGTGGGAGGGAGACGCAAGAGGGAAGAGATATGGGAACATATGTATATGTATAACTGATTTCACTTTGTTATAAAGCAGAAACTAACACACCATTGTAAAGCAGTTATACTCCAATAAAGATGTAAAAAAAAAATATGTCACGTTTAAACGGATGGTAAGTGAACCCCATTTTTCTACTAATTTTTCTTTTAAAATTGAAGATGAATTCCGTAGGAAGAAAAAAACTCTTCCCTAGGTTGAATTCAAAACCTACGGGAGAGGGTTGGATATGGACAGACCCAGGGCCTCTGGAGCTTTCAGCCCTGGGGCCTTCGGCAGTGCTTCTGGAGATGGGCAGGGTCCACCCTCGGGGTGGTCACAGCCTCCGGTGGAAGCAGGTCAGGCCAGAGTATCATGCCCCCATCCCCGTTCTCACCCAAAACCCTGTCATATATTAAATTGTGTCCCCCGGAAAAGATATATTGGAGTCCTAACCCCCCAGGACCTCAGAATGTGACCTTGTTTGGAGACAGGGCCTTTATGGAGGCAGTCAAGTTAAAATGAGGCCATGACGGTGTGCTCCAATCCAGCGTGACTGTGGCCTCTTGAAAGTGGGAAATTTGGACCCGGACACACACACGCAGAGGGAAGATGACCTGAAGACCCAGAGAGAAGATGGGCACCTGCAAGTCAAGAAGCCCTGAGGCCACCGGAAGCCCAAGGAGGGGATGCGTCCTGGAACGGACTCTT
>NW_006799055.1:3282867-3308856 GCF_000442215.2 Lipotes vexillifer | reverse complement strand
ACGGCCTCTTTCCCACAGGTTTCAGAGGGAGTGAGGCCCTGCTGACCCCTTGATGTTAGACTTCTGGCCTCCAGGACTGTGAGACAGTAAATTTCTCTTGTTCTCAGCTCTCCAGCTTGTGGTACTTTGCTCCGGAAGCCCTGGGAATCTAAAGAAACTCCTACAGGTGGAAATTCCACGCCATGAATTTCCTAAAACTAGGTTTGTTAGTTTCTGGTTTGAAGACACCAGATTAAAGAGGCGTTTGTTTTGCTTTGTTTGAATGGCATTGGCTTTTCAGATACAAACACTGACCCGGACAGCACCCACTCCAGCCAGTCTGGACAATTCCCTACCATTTCGGCTAAAGCAGGGGTCTTCCCCTCTTTGGGAAAAGGAAGAAGAAAAAGACAAGTAGTTAAATATCAAGGCCTGTCTCCTGGGCTTTGAAGATGAAGAAAAGCAGCTTAATTGGCTCTGGCCTGTGTTGGGGGCGATTTGACATTCCTTTTAAAAATAGATAGCCGGGAACATTGTCTCATACTGAAACGCAGCTCTCTCAGCCTCTAGTTTTAAAGGCACCCCCTGCTTCCTGAGTGTCCCCCGGGCTTATTCATATGCTCTCCAGGACCAGCTGGAGACTCAGCCTGGCTTCCCCTCTGCTTATTCTCCGCCAGCGCCTTCTCTTTCTCGCCATCATTTTTAGGATTTTGCCCCTTTCCAGATGGCTCTGATACAGCACAGGGAACTCTGCTCAGTATTCTGTAATAGCCTATGTGGGAGAAGAATCTGAAAAAGAAGAGACACATGTGTGTGTATAACTGGATCACTTTGCTGTACCCCTGAAACCAACACAACATTGTAAATCAACCACACTCCAGTATAAAATAAAAATTTTTTAAATATATTAACATTTGGGTAAAAGGTACATGAAAAATCCTTGTATTATTCTTGCAACTTTTCTCTGTAAGTGTGAAATTTATTTCAAAATAAACATAAAAAAAAAAGATCTACCTGAATCCTGAGGAAGTTTGGAAGAGAACAATGCACTGCTCTGTCTTAACCACACTGTCCCTAAGTCCTGTCTCCACCTTGGCTGGAGGGCACCTACCTTCTCTTCCACTTCCCTCCTCAACACCCCCGCCCCTGCCCAAGCAGCAGGCAAATCCCTGTCTCTGAGGCTCCCTCCAAAGGCTCAGAGCTGACCCGGGAAAGGCCGCAGACCTCCTGTAGTCCAGTCCTCCTAAAACGTGTTTTTCCACATCATCGGCATCTGATTGCCCTGGCTTTGCAATTCATGGCATTTATTCCAAACCATCTCCGGAGGCTTTAGGGGAGCATTCCCCTGGAATTTGAAGAGGAAGGGGACATTTTGAAATCTCCTTAGCCCTCGGCATGTTTTCTATTAGAAACCCTAGGCCATGAAATTACCTCATCTGGGTATTTTTTAAACGCCAAGTTCTTCTGTGCCCTGATAGCTTTCAGACCACGGCTCTGTGTACACAACTGAATTGTACTCTGACGAAACATAGGAATGATTATACGACCAGATCTGTTTATAACAAAAGACCACCAAAGACATGTCCTTTTCACCTCAGCTTAATTTAAGGCTGTCCCAGAAGCTTCTGGAAATAGGGTCTATCTGCTGGGCTTAGGCACTTGACCCAAATGGCGAGACTGAGGGCTCCCGAGGCTGACTGGACAGCATCCTTTGTAAAGGTTTGTGTTAAAGGGAAGGCGGTATATAAGGAAACAATCAGAGTAACAGTACCGTTATCACAAATTACAGACCTCTTTGGAATTGTGTTTGATGTGAAATTATAGTCTGTCTCCAACTTCCTTTTTGCAGCTGGGAGTTGTTTACTATTGAACCATGCAACCTTAAATTACAGAGAAGATGGAAAAAAAATCCTTGTTCGGGGCATAGTCTGTACTCATCTTTGAAGATATCTTGAATTGAGCATCACATAACATTCCTGTTAGTTATTATACAGGTTAATTCTATCCTGGTTGCTTGGGTAGTTTTGAAAGTGATGTATGTTCATATATAAGAAAAATCTGGAAATTCCAGAAAAACTTCAAAGCTGAAATAAAATGGCAGTGATCTGAAAACTAAAATCAAGGTTTTAACCTTAAAAAAAAAAAAAATCCATGTCATTGTTAATTTCCCTTCAGACTTCACCCGGGATCTGGCAAAAGAAAACTGCTGAAAGGTCAGCCAGATGGCAGTTGGGCAGAAAATCTTCTGTAGAATCTATTATTACAACCGACTAGCACTATTTGGAAATCAGACATAAATAACGCCGAGAAGTTAAGGAGGTGGGAAGGACTTGGCCATCTCGCAGTGCCCACCCCGGACCCTGGCTGCTGTGGGGGCCCAGTGGGCACCACTTCCATCACCCAACAGCTGGCGGCCCTTGGAAAAGCATCTTCATTTTGGAGGTTTCTGTTCCCTTTTCTGTAAAAAGAGATGATCTTTAAGGTTCCTTCCACTTCAAAAAAAGTTCTGTTTCTCGGCCAATTTCTGATTCATTAGCTGACATTGGGTGCTTATAGGAAGTCTTCAAGGAGGAACTGAAAGTTCATCACTGTCATGAAAATTTGATTCAAGAGTTCCCAGGTATTCTGGGCTAGAAACTGATGCCTTCAAGGAAACTTAAATCAATCAGTTGTCCTCAAGCAGGCAAGGATGGCTCCTGCTCTTATGGGACACAGTAAACATTGAGTCGTTGACAGGCTAAGTGGACGGATGGATGGACGGATGGATGGTCCTTGAAGTTAGACTGAGAGGCAGGAAAGGGCTGAGTATTTAAAAAGGCAGAAACATGTCTGGAGAAGCTCCATCGTTTTCCTCTCTGACTTCTGATCCAACAGCCTCCTAAAGGCTCTCTTCATCCAGGTTCACCCCAATAGGAGCCACGAGACCAGTTAGCATCCCTGCTCAAAAGCTCTCCAGGGCCCTGCATTGTGTACAAGGTAAAGCCCTGTTGCTTTGTCTGACGTGCCAGAACGTGTCCTGGCCAAAGTGTCCACGTGAGTCTTCTCGTTTCCTCCAGGCCTGTCAGAACACTCTGTCCTCAGACCCCTCCCCGCCAGTGCTCCCGTGCCTGTGTGCTTATGCTTTTCCCAGGCCAGCAAAGTCCTCGGTCCTCCCCCACCCACCAGCCTCCGGGGGCTGATGTGTGCACCCTGTTCACCTTCTCACTGCCCCTGGCCTTCCTGGATTTCATTCATCCACGTGTGAAATGGCGATTATCCCCCCAATCCCCACTAGACGATAAGCAGCTTGAGGGTTAAGTATTCCATGTAATATTCCCTTCCCCACAGGACACAGCATTGTCTGATTAATAGAAAGCTTTGTTGCCATCAGTGAGATTTCAGAGGCGCTTGTAGATTTACAAAGTCATTTCAGATAAATTTTATTAAAGTGAAGGGCGGCTGCCTTTCTGAAGGCTATATAAAAATAGACTTTTAACATCAGAATTCCCATCTGAGTAATAAATTGAATTACATATTGGGATTAAAAAAAGAGATGATATTGGTTTTTCATTTCTTCCGCTCTCTGTTTCCAGGCAACATTGAACTCGTCAAATAAAAAAGCCTAAACAGGGCTTCCCTCGTGGCGCAATGGTTGAGAGTCCGCCTGCCGATGCAGGGGACGTGGGTTCGTGCCCCGGTCTGGGAAGATCCCACATGCCGCGGAGCGGCTGGGTCCGTGAGCCATGGCCGCTGAGCCTGCGCGTCCGGAGCCTGTGCTCCGCAACGGGAGGGGCCACAACAGTGAGAGGCCCGCGTACCGCAAAAGTCTAAACAGAAGGCTTTGAGATATATGACCTTAGTTCGAAAATCGTGCCCTTGACTGGCCAGACACGTGACTCAGCACGATGACTAGACGTTCCTGAAAGGCCAGCCCTCTTTTCTCATATTAGGGTTTTGTTTTGTTTTGTTTGGAGTGATTTAAGGAAGAAAACTTGGTGTTGAAAGGAACATAGGATTCGGAGTCACATACTCTGAATAACTCAGATCCTAAGTTCATTGCTGCAAGATTGGGAAAAATCATTGACACTTTCTGAGCTTTGGTTTCTCTGTCTCTGAATTGGTCGTGATCAGCCTACCTCAGGCTACCTCACGCTGATGCGATGTGTCTGTGATGTGACTGCAACGTTGACCGAATGATAAAGATGCCTTTCATGACGATCGTGATCATCACCATCCCAGGAAGCGCTACACAAAGCTCAGGGAAGGAGAGGCGGCCCTTGGAATCTCTGCCTGGCCAGGCCTTCAGGAGCATCGCAGTTGCTCCCGTTGGCAGCCCCTGCCTGGGGCACAACCCTGCATCCCGGGGTCACCTTCCCGCAGCCAGAGTTAGAATCAGCTTGGCTGTACCTTCTTGCCTTCCACCTCCTTAATCCTTGGCCAACACGCTCACTCCAACCCACCACCCACTTTGGCCCTTGGCCTCTGGATTACACCATTTTCCAGCCACTGGGACCAATTTGGGGTGACAGCGAGAATGGCGGGCGGTTCCATCCCGATTCTGAGCTAAATCAGAGAGAGGTCCTCGCCATTTGTCCTGTGCTTGGTTTTGAGCCCTGATACACCCCAGCTCTGCATGTGGCCTTTCCTGTTAACACAGGGAGAGAACAGCTATCCTTCCTGTGAAAGCGGTGAGGCCTCTTCATCCTTTGTCTGCGTTGGGGCAGCACAAGATCAGGACAGAAGAAATGTGAAAGCCATGGAGAACCCCTGAGGCTGTTAAACTTCTACTCACCCCTTGAGTCTTCAGACTAATTCTGAGGATCACCAGGAGAGATTCTTAAAAATTTTTTTGGAGTCGAGTTGATTTCCAACGTTGTGTTAATTTCTGCTGTGCAGCAAAGTGACTCAGTTATACACATATACATCCACTCTTTTTTTAAATATTCTTTTCCATTATGGTTTATCCCAGGATATTGATTATAGTTCCAGGAGAGAATTTCTAAATGAAAGGAAGGAAAGCTGGATTTATTAGAAAGCTTTCTCCCCCTTGCAAGGTAGAAGGGGACTTTATCTCCCCACAAAATACGCCATTTCAGAAGAAAGCGAAAGTTTTTTTCTACTCTGACAAAATAAAATGTTCCTTTGTCAGGAATGGGAAAACCTCAGACGAGGCAGCCCTTCCCTGCCAGATGTGAGGGTGATTTCTGTATTTTCTGTCCACTTTTAAGTCAATTCATATCCCTCGCACATTTTGAGAGCAACAGTGGAGATCTCTCCTGAAGAGAGATTTTTCAAATGGCATTTTAAGCCCTCGAGGCCGGCTCCCGAGGCTGACTGGACAGCACCTCTGGGTTACGGCTGGGGCAGCATATTCTTCTGGAAGATTGTGTTTTCCTGAAGCATCATTATTCTCCCCCCTGACCCCGTGAAGCTTACGAGACAGGCCCAATTATTGAGCCATATGGCAAAGAGAATTTGGGGTAAACAAATTTGTATTTCATTAAGATGTAACAGCCTCATAAAAAGGTGATAATTAAAATGTAGATGACAGTAGGTGTGCTTGTTGAAAGCTGGCTTGTAGCTTACCAGCTGGTATATCCCAGGTGACTTGTGTTCCACAAGCAGAGGTTTATAGGCAGGTAATATTTTCAATATTCTCTTCCATCCATTTTTTCTGTTTGGCAATATTTCTGATTCATTGTACCAGCCCCTCAGGTCAGCTTTATTTTACAGAATTTCTTAGGGCACACGTCTAGGAGTACAGTCTATTGAAGGGCTTTTTGTTGTTTTTTAAACATTTACTTGCATGAGGCTCTCCACCAGGATGGGAGAGAAGAAATAAGGGTGCTTTCCTCACCTAAGCCCCCTCTCAGCTTGGAATGGCAAATGCTAAAAGCAGCTTTGCTATGCAGAAGGCTTCTCCACCCCAGCCGGGGAGGTTAGAGTTAAGTTAAAGCGACAGGAGCTGTTTTTCAGCTACAGGCTGGACTGGGGGAGGGAGAGGTGAGCGTTTCCCTCCTCTGCGGCCACCGCACCCCAATCTGCTCTTCCTTCCTTCTCTCGGCCTGTCCTCTTCCCCCCTGGACCAAACCTACAGGGTCAGAGGCGAGAGGAGAGGTCCAGGGAAGGACGAGCACGGGGTGGGGGGGGGGTCCCCAAGCTAATTCTCTCCTGCCAGAGGTGCTTGAACACAGGGACCACTCGGACGCCTAGGGACCCCTAACTCTGAGGCTCCATCCGTCTCCTGAGTGTCACCTTTCCTCTCTTCACCACCGCCCAGCAGCCTGCAGGTTCCTCAGAGCTGTCTTTTTCTGAAGCTAACCGGAGGGAGATGTTAGATCTAGATTCCAATTAAGGTCGCCTCTGATTGCACCAGACAAGCCCCTGCTGCGGAGGAAACAGGCTGAGAAATCCGAGATTCAGGAGGTCATAGAGGAAAGCGCAGATCAGGACGGGGGGGGGGGGGGGGGGAGGGGGCACCGTGGACGCGAGGGCACAGAAGCGAAATCAGTCAAGAGCGCGAGGGACTTCACAAGAAGCGCTGGCACCGGCTGGGGGGGGGGGGGGGGGGGGGGGTGGCTCACGTTAGCTTTCTTCCTGTGAAAATTACATGAAATGGGAACTACAGAAGTCATCTAATAAAAATTCTATGATACCACCCCTTCCTAACCATGAATTAAGATACAGCACAGGGCACATGGTGGCTTCCAAAGTCAGTTCAGCATTGAATGACTGGGAGCCATGAAGGTAAGGGTGGGGTTCCCCTTAAGTCAGCAGTACTGAGTGACTTTACCATAGGAGGTGCAAAGAGAAATGAGGCCAGTGTTCCTGAATCTGAAGGAGAGCTGGGGTTTGTTTTACCACCTGTGGCCCAGGCAAAATCTGATGGCATCTGGAACGCCCTCAGCCTTTCCCCCAGAGGCCACAGCGCCAGCCCGAGTTAGGGCATGCCACTTAGCATCCTGAGTAAGCACGTTAGGTGTGAAATTATTCCAGCTCATATGAGAGAGGAAAGCCAGGTTGATGATCAGAGTAGGCATCCCATAAACGTTAGATTACATTAAATGCATATGTGAATAAATGAATGATTGCTTACACGAATGAATGCCAGTGGCCTGGTCCCTGCCCTGTTGGAGCCAAGGCAAACATACACGAAACACAACACTCACACTTGCGTCCCAACCCACGTGGACCGACGGGGAGGGTGTCAGCTTTTACGCTGGGTCACCCAGAGGGCTTGGCTGAACGCAGGGGCTTCCTTCTCGTTAGCGGAAACCCAGCAGCCCAGCAAGGCTGAGTGGCTTCTCTGGGCCACTGTCACTCATGAGTCAACACTGTGTAAATAGAACTATGTATCCACAAGGAAAAACATGTCCATGCCAGGATTTATTCTTTAGTAACTTTTAATTTGAAATCACGTAATTTCAAATACACAGAAAAGTTGCCAGGATAAGAATAGTACTCAGAGGGAATTCCCTGGCGGTCCAGTGGTTAGGACTCTGCACTTTCACTGCCAAGGGCACCAATTCAGGGCACTGATCAAGGAACTGAGATTCCCCAAGCTGTGCAGCGTGCCTCCCCACCAAAAAAGAAGAAAAAAAGAAAAGAATAGTACACAGAATCCCCATATCTCCCAGACTCACCTGTTGCTAACGTGTTGCTCTGTTTGCTTTATTATTTGCACATTCTCTAATACACATATATTACCTTATATTGCATTATATTCTATCATATCCTATGTAATAGGAGCTAGAGATGACTTTCTCTGAAGTATTTGAGAGTCAGTGCCATATATTTGGCCCCTTGACATCTATATACGTCAGTGTGTATTTGCTACAAATGAGGCTGGGAGCAGCCTCCTCCACGGGCCCTGCCTCCACGTGGCTAATTTGGGCTTCCTCACAGCATGGCGGTCTCAGGGAAGTCGAACTACCATATTGACTTTTTTTTTTTTTTTTTTTTTTTTTTTTTTTTTTTTTTTTTTTTTTTTTTTTTTTTTTTTTTTTTTTTTGCGGTCCGTGGGCCTCTCACCGTTGTGGCCTCTCCCGTTGCGGAGCCCAGACTCCGGACGCACAGGCTCAGCGGCCACGGCTCACGGGCCCAGCCGCTCTGCGGCATGTGGGATCTTCCCGGTCCGGGGCACGAACCCGTGTCCCCCACATCAGCAGGCGGACTCTCAACCAGTGCGCCACCAGGGAAGCCCTACCATATTGACTTTTAAGAGGGAGCACTTCACGCAGCAAAGGCAGAAGGTGCAGATCTCTTGAGGGCCAGCTCAGAAGTCACATGGTGTCATTGTCACCTGTGAAATTGGTCCAGACAAGCCACAGGGCCAATTGGGTTCAAGGGCAGGAGAACACAACCCCACCTCCACTGGAGAAGAATTGTTGGCCATCTTGAATCCACCACGACACCCACCACTTTCTATCTTGTGGTCTAAGCACTTCTGTACGATTCTCTGTCCCCGCTAAACTCTGAACAGCAGTTCTCTGGGGACAGGGCTCCTGTCTGACTTGCTTTATTAGCCTCTCCCTCGGTGCTCAGCTCAGTGCGTTGCACATAGAAGATGCTTACTATTTATGGAATATATATTGATGAAAAATAGACTTCTCAACAGTATAACCTCCGCACATCGTTACTAAGGACTCTGAAACCCTAGGAAGGCTCTTTGATGGTCCCCCGGTCACAGAGCCCCATCTTGTTAATCCCAACGGCAGGCAGGCCTGCAGATCAGCGTTCCACAAGGGCACTGCTACTGGCGCCTAGGTGGGTTACTAGGGGATGGTGGGAACGTGGCCGGGCGTGGATCGTTGGCGTTCTCTGCCATTTGGTGCCTGTGTTTTTGAGTACAAATCCCGCCTTGAATGGTTAATTGGCTTATCTGGGCCATAATGGATGCATACAATAAACCGGAAACATATCTTTTCCCTATATCTGCTAACAGAGTAAGGATGCCAGGTTGAAAATACCCTGGGAGAGACATGGAGAATAGAAGGATTTGTGGTTCGGTAGCAGTGGACGTGGCTGAAAGGATGATCTGTCCACTTCATCCTGCCCTCCCTGATCCGCTGTGACTGTGCTTAGCAATCTATAAAGTCAGCTTGGTCAATGAACAGGCCAGAGGTCAGCCCCTACTCAGGGTACCTAATGCAGCTCTGCTCAGAGGGATTCATCACTTCATTTAAACTAAACCACAGAGGGTTCGACGTTTTCCCCTCAGGCATCAGCACGGCCCCAGCCCTTATGGGAGCCACAGTGAAATCAGAACCAGTGTTGGTAGATTCTGTCTCATGGGCCAATTTGCTCAACTTCAATATTTGGTCCTCAAGACAATTTTTGTTTTGACGTTTAAAAAATTGCCTTGCCTGTCTGTGGGCCCTGATTTTTGTGGTGGTTCTGAATGAATTCTGACAAATTAGGGTATCTTTCTGGATTTTGATAGAGATGTAGGAAGATTAATTGCATCTGTCTTCTATGAGAGTTACGAAGTCAGCAGAATGCCAGTCTGGGAAGGCAAAACGGGAAGCGTTCCTGACGGCAGCTCCATGGAACAGACAGCACATGTGAAAGACCCCAGGGCTCTCTGATAAGGTGGACAGAACACAGCTGAAAGGTATAAATGAACCTCACACTCTGGAGCCCTGGGAAACAACTAGTGACACCTGTGGAGGACTAGCCATCCTCTTGGCTAAAAAACATCTCATTTATCTGGCAGTCATTTAGACGGCCATCTCAAGTATCTGTGACGCCACCAAGATCTAGGAAGGAAGTTAGAGCATCTCTGAAAAGTTAAAAGAGATGTCACACAATTTGTGATAAAAATCCATGAATTTTTAGATAGAATTCCAACAGACTTGGTTATTTGGTGTTCAACTCACAGCCATTGAGAGGCACCTTTAAGAAGAATGCAGAGGGAGGGAGACGCAAGAGGGAAGAGATATGGGAACATATGTGTATGTATAACTGATTCACTTTGTTATAAAGCAGAAACTAACACACCATTGTAAAGCAATTATACCCCAGTAAAGCTGTTAAAAAAAAAAAAAAAAAGAAGAATGCAGAAGGCTTCTAGAGGCAAGAACATCAATAATGGAAGGAAATCACAGCCTGACAGAGTAGGAGGAGAAAAAGACAAAACCAAACCAAACCCTAAAAGCGGATGCAAGTCCTCAACAAGCACGGCATCCTGGGACCAGCTGGGGGAAAGGCAGAGAGCCCCGTATTCTCAAGTCTGTGAGAGCCTGGCCGTGCCCCATTCTGACCTGATATAAAACAAAGGTGGGCAGGGCCTGATGGAATCAACAAGGGGATAAAATACGCTCATTGTACTGCATTTATACATACAGCTTAGAAATGTATTCTGCCAAAATGACTAGACATGTTGAAAGCTTTTACACTTAATGGAATAGATATCTAAAAAAAATGTATTAACTAAGTCTATTAGTCTTGTAGGACTGTCATAACTGACTGACTTCAACCTGACATCTTAGCATAATTCATACAAGATTCATACATGTTGCTGCGTGTAGCAGGAGTGGTTTCTTTCTTTCTTCCTTCCTTCCTTCCTTCCTTCCTTCCTTTCTTTCTTTCTTTCTTTCTTTCTCTTTCTTTCTTTCTCTTTCTTTCTTTCTTTCTTTCTTTATTTATTTTAGGAATGGTTTCTTTTTACCGCTGAAGAGTATTCTGTTTCATAGATGCCTTACACTTTGTTTATCCACTCCCCAGTTAAGAGACATTTGGGTCGTTTCAGGTTCTTGTAATCATGACTGAGCCCACTCTAAACATGTTTATACAGGTGTTTGTGTGAATGTAGGTTTTAATTTTTCTGGGCTAATTATCTAGGTGTGGGATTGCTGGTTCATAGGGCAAAGTGTACGTTTAGTTTGTAAGAAACTCCCAAACTGTCTTTCCAAACAAAGCGGCTCGCCATCCTGCTTTCCTGCCAGCCATGTATGAGAGTTCCAGTGGCTCCACGTCCTCACCAGCGCTTGACATCCTTGGTTTGGTTGCCCTCCTTTTAAACCATGCTGGAGGGTTTGGACTGAATCCTGGAAGTCAACGGGAGCACGGCTGAAGGGATGTGAGCAGGAGAGCGGCAAGGTGGGATGGGTGTTTCAGGGAAATCACGCCCTCATCAGGGAGACTGGTGAGGTTGCTGTTATTCAGGAAAGAAATGATGAAGGTCTGAATGAAGGCAGTGGCAGAAGAGGGGAGAAATTCCAAAGATGTTTAAGGAGATAAGCCAGACTTGATCTCCTGTATGTGTGTGTACGAGGGGGTGGTGAAGTGCAGGAGCCGGATAAAGGAAATTGTTTTCTCAACATATTTGTCAGCGGCTTCAGGGTAACTAGAAAAGAGGATTTCCTGGTAGCTCTTCTAATTTTTTTTTTTTTTTTTTTTGAGGCTGAGTTAGTTGTGTTGATGCACAATGCAGCACAAATACGGGAATAAAGTTTTATTAGTGTTATAGGCTGAATTGTGTCCCCCAAATTCATATGTTGAAGTCCCATCCCCCAGGACCTCAGAATGTGACTGTATTTGGAGAGAGAGGCTGTAGAGAGGTGATTAAAATGAGGCCATTGTGACTGGTGTCCTTATAAGAAGAGGAGACACCAGACACACACGTGCACAGAGAAAAGGCCACGTGAGGACACAGGGAGGAGGTGGCCGTCTACACCGCAGCGAGAGAGGCCTCACTCAGGAGAAAGAAACCCCTACCGTCTATCGGTTTGTATCTCGGAGTTTGAGAAACGTTGGTATTCTCACCTCCCCCCCCGCCCCCGCCACTGGGTCATGGGCTCCCTGGATGTAGTGTGACCTCGTTAGTGTTCACTCCCTATCACCCAGTGCAGCGCTTGACTCCAATATTTGTAGAATGAATGACGGAACAGAAAAGTCTTTGTCTCATTTGGCATCCTGAGAAACTGTAGCTGCCGGTGCCACCGGGGGCTCAAATGAGAGACACAAATGTTATGAAAACTATATTCAGGAACGCAGCTTCCTTCCATAAAATGTGCACGGTGCAGGTGATGCAGAGCCAGCAGAGGGAAACGCTGGCTTCCCATTAGTTACAGATGGCTTCTGTCTATATTCCAGATTTAAGTCCCGTTACTCTGTGCATTGATCATCATGCTGTAACAGAGATAAATATTTTGCTGCCGCTTCTACCTGCCTCTGCCCCCAGGCACCCCTGCCCATCTCACACACACACACAGCATGCTGTGCTCCTGGCCTGGCATGCCTCTCCCCACTTCACCCTGATAGCTCTTATTCATCTCATAAGACTTTGCCCAGATTTCAGCTCCTCTAGGAATTCTCCCATGACTGATTCAGATGAGATCAAATGCTTCTTCTGTATGCTGGCTTTACACACTGTGAGTACAAATATCATATCATTCACTACAGGACATCACAGTTACCCATTCCCGAGGTTGTCTTCCCAATATGCCATACATCCCTTGAAAGCAAGGGCCTGTCTCTTCCATTAAAAAAAAAACAACTTTATCCTTGGTGCCTGACACAATGCCTGGTATATAAGTCGTGCAGTGCAGGATAGCTGTTATCATTTTAAATCAAACAGTAGTAAATCATGGGAAGGAAGGTTAGGTATTATACAAGTTAGTATGAGTTACTTATAAACTAAATAATTTTTCTTTTCCGTTTCCCTTCTTTTTCTTCTGCTGATTTCTTCCTAACATAACTTGTTTTCAAACTGCTGAGCTCTAAGACTGGCGAGAAAAAAAATGGGAAAAAGAGAAAAGAAATAAAGTTAAAGAGAGTGAGGTAGGACATACTTAGACACACACACACACTGAGGACTTTAAACGCTGAGATAACCGCATTCCATCACTAATTCCCTTAGCGCTTTGTGGTGAAGTATACGGTGTCCTGAGCCTCTCAAAATAGGGCTACAAAGCACATCTCTTTCAACAAGGGGCTGAATGTATCAATTAATGCTTACAGAGTACTTTGAGGATGAAAATTTACACACAAATCCTTATTAGTATTAGCTATGCTCTGTACAATAAGCCTTAGATGTGAAATTTACACAACAAATCAAGTGACGTGGTTCAAAAATAGAAACGCCATGTACAAAGTAAATATTCATCATTCACATTAATCATATAAAATCAAAAACTCCCAAACGCTCACTCCAGACTGGACTGCCAATAATCTGAATTTTAATCCTTTGTGTGCATTCGATTGTTGGCCCAGGGTAGGGCTTTGTGATGTACATTTTAATGTTCTTCTAGAAGATTTTCCTTTTCTTGTTAGATACATTAAAAAGACCCCATTCTGATGTTTTTTTCCAGTGAAGGAAAACGTTGACAGCACTAAAAAAATTTCATATATTTCATTTTATGGGATTTGAAATGCTGGGTTTTGCCATATGCATCCATTGTAGACATGACAACTATTATAAAGTGGAGGTGACGTCTTCTGTCACTTTTCTTCAGTTTGGACGAGAGTCCTGAATAAGAAAGAGCTATTGGGTTGGCCAAAAAGTTCACTTGGGTTTTTCCATGCAATGTTCTAGAAAAATCCGAACGAACCCAATATTTTCACTTCTTTGAAACAGGGAGAAATTTACAGGTGATAACACTGCTGCTTTATGGTAACAGCCTATTGAATGTTGGTCTCCTGCCTCGGATGGTCGCTTCATGAAGCCAGGAGCTCTGCCTGCCTTCTCACTTGGTACTTGGCACACAGCAGGTGCTCAGCAAACACCCCACTCAAAGGATATGGATGGAGGAGGTGGGTGCAGACAAAGTGAGGACGGACATTAATGATGTTAGTGCCGTCTAAGCGAGTGGGAGAGACTGATGGGGAACACACAGTACGGAAGGCTATAGCACAGGTTTTCGAGATTAAACAGAAGGTCCCAGTTTGCTAAGGTTGCTAAATCCGGCTTCAAACTACTCAGTTATGTACATGTGTTTTTGTTATTACTTAAACCTATGACCTGAGGAAGAAAGAGGAAGTGTGGTCATCTTTGAGACTCTTTGCCTTAAAGGACAAGCCTACGACTTAGGGTAAGTCAGGTAGAAATCTGGGCTCTCTGGAATCCAGTCTTACTCATTTTGGGGTGCCAACCGCGCCTTGGGTGGCATCTTTCACTTCGTTTCTCAGTGTGGTAGGTGGCTTGTGTTGATTTCATCCCTGGCTATTGTTTATGGAGGCCTTACTTTTTGTCAAGTTGAGCTCAGCATGTTACAGAGGCGTCACCTCTGATCCTCACTACACTGCATGGAAGGCATCCTTACACCCATTTTACAGAATGAAGAAACCGAAGCCCGAATTCCACAGAATGTGGATTTAAACCCACTTACTCTAAGTGATCCCTTCCCTAAATTATGCTATGTCGGGGGAGAGACTGCATTTTGGATTTAAACATGTGACTTGAACACGTCATTTAACTTTTATGAGCATCTGTTTTGGCATCTGTACAGTGAGGTGTGAAAACAGTTAACCTTTCAGGTCCGTTTTCCTATAAAATTCTACCAGTAGAAGGAGGCAGCGATGAGGCTCCCTGCTGTGATGGAGCTGTCCATGGTCCTGACAAGACTGGTACCAATAATGCAATAATCAGCTTATCGAAGGAACGAGTGCAGGAAGCCCAAAACGCCTCCATTAATAAAGATTTGCTGTTATTCTCTGGGTCTCTTAAGTAATTAAGCATGCCTTCTCCTACTGCTGGGTGTCTGGATTATGCCGGGAACCAAGCCTCTGCAAATCAAAGATGCAGGTAGATGTGCACACACACTCCTTTCCCCTACAAACCTGAAACGCCTGTGTGTTCCAGCCAAATGAACTGTAGAACATTTTGTCTCCTTTTTGTATTCTTTTGCCTTGAATTACAGATTCTTTCTCTGTGAAGCAGATGTTCTTGGGCCTGATTTTCCAAGCTTAGCCACCCTAAGAACAAAGTGAGATTAATTTAATGAGTTCTCTAAGAAATCAAATAAGTTCCTTTATTTTAGAATATGTTCATTGCTTCTCTCATTTATGCACATAGATATGTTTCTATAAAGGGATATATATTTACTGCATAAGCAGTAATATCCATGTCATTTCAAAAAAAAGATGTAGTGGATACAGAAATGTTGAAAACATGAGATGAGCACCCACCCATACTTTTCTCTGTGAATCATGGCTAGTTACTGAATTTTGTACCATCATTTCTTATCATTTACCTTATACATAACCCTAATGTATAACTTAACTTGTAAAATAGCATGAATAGTAAACCTCTGGTATTTTGAAATCTTTTTACTCCATTACGACATTTGCAAGGTTATGGGGTTTAAAAAAATTAATTAATTACTTTATTTTTGGCTGTGTTGGGTCTTCATTGCTGCGTGCAAACTTTCTCTAGTTGTGGTGAGCAGGGGCTACTCTTCGCTGTGGTGCACCGGGCTCTAGGTGCGCAGGCTTCAGTAGTTGTGGCACGTGGGCTCAGTAGTTGTGGCTTGCGGGCTCTAGAGCACAGGCTCAGTAGTTGTGGTGCACAGGCTTAGTTGCTCCGCGGCATACGGGATCTTCCTGGGCGAGGGCTCAAACCCACGTCCCCTGCATCGGCAGGTAGGTTCTTAACCACTGCGCCACCAGGAAGTCCCAGGTTTTGGGTTTTTTTAAAGCAATATTTAAAGGCCTAAGGAGATCTTTCCAAACATACTGAAATAGTATGTCCCACTGAGAGTTAATTATAAGCTAGAACTACCTTAATAAGGATGCACTGGACTGCAAGAAAATAAAATTCTAAAAGCAACAAGCGGTCAGATTATGAGCTGGGCACTGCTCTTAGTGGTTGCCTGAATCTCTGTTTGAACTGTGTGTTCACACACATCTACATGTATATAAATATGGTTTTACACTCTCAAATACACACATATATATTTTCTTACATGCATGTATAAAGTAAACATATATGACTGAATCTAAGCTATTTGCATATGGAGCCAGGAAGAATTCATTTTTTTCCCCAACTTTTCTTCCTGAGTGATTTGCAAGGGGAGGAAGGTCTTCAAAGGGAGAATTCTGAAGGTGCCTCTGGAGCAAACAATGAACGAGGTAAATTCTCAAGTCGCACCAAGGAAAAGAAGCAGAAAACCTCGTACCCGGTGCTCATCCCAGCCCCAAGGGCTAAGATGGGCCTTAGGGAGAGGAATATTCCCCCAATTCATGCACAAAAAGAAAGGCCCTAGGGCTGGGAGGCCTGAACGGAACAGGAGGCTATTTCGACTCCTAAAGAGTTTGCAGTTCCGGGAATGTTGGAAGCAGCCCCCTGGGAAGAGCCAGCGTCACCCTGAAGGTTGTGGCAGAAACTACTTCCAGGAAACAGAGGTGCCCAGCACTCAGGGTGCTGTCCACAGGCCTGGCCAGGCAGCAGCACGGGGCAGCTGGTACAGACTGAATACATTCCTCAGAAGGCAGCAAGGACCCGGGGACGGCGTTACTTTAACTGTGTTGGGGGAAACGATGTCAAACCTCCAAATCAGTTACATTTTTCACATTATTAATTTTTTAATAGGTCTTCATCAGAGTATAATTGGTTCATAGTGCTGTGTTAGTTTCTGTTGTACACTAAAGTGAATCAGCCATATGCATACATATGTCCCCATATCCCCTCCCTATCCCACCCCTCTAGGTGGTCACCGAGCTGATCTCCCTGTGCTATGCGGCTGCTTCCCACCAGCTATCTATTTTACGTTTGGTAGTGTATATATGTCCATGCCTCTCTCTCACTTCGCCCCAGCTTCCCCCTCCCACCCCGTGTCCTCAAGTCCATTCTGTACGTCCGCATCTTTATTCCTGCCCTGCAACTAGGTTCGTCAGTACCATTTTTTTTTTTTAGAGTCCATATATATGCATTAGCATATGGTATTTCTTTTTCTCTTTCTGGCTTACTTCACTCTGTATGACAGACTCTAGGTCCATCCACCTCACTACAGATAACTCAGCTTCATTTCTTTTTATGGCTGAGTAATATTCCATTGTATATATGTGCCACATCTTCTTTATCCATTCATCTGTTGATGGACACTTAGGTTGGTTCCTTGTCTTGGCTATTGTAAATAATGCTACAATGAACATTGTGGTACCTGTCTCTTTTTGAATTATGGTTTTCTCAGGGTATATGCCCAGTAGTGGGATTGCTGGGTCATATGGTAGCTCTATTTTTATTTTTTTAAGGAACCTCCATATTGTTCTCCATAGGGGCTGTATCAATATACATTCCGACCAACAGTGCAGGAGTGTTCCCTTTTCACCACACCCTCTCCAGCATTTATTGTTTGTAGATTTTTTGATGATGGCCATTCTGACCGGCATGAGGTGATACCTCATTGTAGTTTTGACTTGCATTTCTCTAATGATTAGTGATGTTGAGCATCTTTTCATGTGACTCTTGGCCATCTGTATGTCTTCCGTGGTGAAAAACATACAGGCCTTCTATTTAGGTCTTCCGCCCATTTTTGCATTGGGTTGTTTGTTTTTTTTGATATTGAGCTGCATGAGCTGTTTGTATATTTTGGAGATTAATCCTTTGTCTGCTGTTTCATTTGCAAATATTTTCTCCCATTCTGAGGGTTGTCTTTTTGTCTTGTTTATGGTTTCCTTTGCTGTGCAAAAGCTTTTAAGTTTAATTAAGTCCCATTTGTTTATTTTTGTTTTTATTTCCATTACTCTAAGAGGTGGATCCAAAAAGATCTTGCTGTGGTTTATGTTTTCCTCTAAGAGGTTTATAGTGTCTGGTCTTACATGTAAGAGGGAAGTTTATAGCAATTCAATCTCACCTCAATAAACAAGAGAAATCTCAAATAAACAATCTAACCCTGAACTTAAAACAGCTAGAGAAAGAAGAACAAAGAAAACCCAAAGTCATTAGAAGGAAAGAAATCATAAAAACCAGAGTAGAAATAAATGAAATAGAAGCAAAGAAAACAATAGCAAAGATCAATAAAGCTAAAAGCTGGTTCTATGAGAAGATAAACAAAATTGATAAACCCTTAGCCAGACGCATCAAGAAAAAAGGGAGAGGACTCAAATCAATAAAATTAGAAATGGAAAAGTAGAAACCACAACTGACACTGCAGAAATACAGAGGATTTTAAGAGACTACTACAAACAACTATATGACAATAAAATTGACAACCACGAAGAAATGGACAAATTCTTGGAAAGGTACAATTTCCCAAGACTGAACCAGAAAGAAATAGAAAATATAAACAGATGTATCACAAGTAATGAAATTGAAATTGTAATTAAAAACCTTGCAACAAACAGAAGTCCAGGACCAGTTGGCTTCACAGGCGAATTCTATCAAACATTTAGAGAAGAGCTAACACCCACCCTTCTCAAACTCTTCCAAAACATTGCAGAGGGAGAAACACTCCCAAATTCATTCTACAAAGCCACCATCACCCTGATACCAAAACCAGAAAAAGATATCACAAAAAAAGAAAATTATAGACCAGTCTCACTGATGAACATAGAGGCGAAAATGTTGAACAAAATACTAGCAAACAGAATCCAACAACACAGGAAAAGGATCATACACCATGATCAAGTGGGATTTATCCCAGGGATGCAAGGATTCTTCAATATATGCAAATCAATCAATGGGATACACCACATTAACAAATTAAGGAATAAAAACCATATGATCATCTCAGTAGATGCAGAAAAAACTTTTGACAAAATTCAACACCGATTTATGATAAAAACTCTCCAGAAAATGGGCATAGAGGGAACCTACCTCAACATAATAAAGGCCATATAGGCAAATCCACAGCCAACATCGTTCTCAATGGTGAAAAACTGAAAGCATTTCCACTAAGATCAGGAACAAGACAAGGATGTCCACTCTCACCACTCTTATTCAACATAGTTTTGGAAGTCCTAGCCACAGCAATCAGAGAAGAAAAAGAAATAAAAGGAATACAAACTGGAAAAGAAGAAGTAAAACTGTCACTGTTTGCAGATGACATGACACTATACACAGAGAATCCTAAAAATGCCACCAGAAAACTACTAGAGCTACTCAATCAATTTGGTAAGGTTGCAGGATACAAAATTAATGCACAGAAATCTCTAGCATTCCTGTACACCAACAAAGAAAAATCAGAAAAAGAAATGAAGGAAACGCTCCCATTTACCATTGCAACAAAAAGCATAAAATACCTAGGAATAAACCTGCCTTAGGAGGCTAAAGACTTGTACTCAGAAAGCTATAAAACACTGATGAAAGAAATCAAAGATGACATAAACAGATGGAGAAATATACCATGTTCTTGGATTGGAAGAATCAATATTGTGAACATGACTCTACTACCCAAAGCAATCTACAGATTCAATGCAATCCCTATCAAACTACCAATGACATTCTTCACAGAATTAGACCCAAAAATTTTATAATTCATATGGAAACACGAAAGACCCTGAATAGCCAAAGCAATCTTGAGAAAGAAACAAGGAGTTGGAGGAATCAGGTTTCCTGACTTCAAGCTACACCACAAAGCTACAGTAATCAAGACAGTATGGTACTGGCACGAAAACAGAAATATAGATCAATGGAACAGGATAGAAAGCCCAGAGATAAACCCACGCACATATGGGCACCTATTTTATGACAAAGGAGGCAAGAACATACAACGGAGGAAAGACAGTCTCTTCAATAAGTGGTGCTGGGAAAACTGGACAGTCACATGTAAAAGAATGAAATTAGGACACTCCCTAACACCGTACACAAAAATAAACTCAAAATGGATTAAAGACCTAAATATAACACATTATTGTTTATATTTACTTAAATTTTAATTTGTAACTATGTTGGTAGTGCATGATAATATACTTCTTTAGAAAGCATTCAACAGTTAGAAAAAGATTAGAATCCCATTTGTTATCACCCCTGAACCTGGTTCCCTTTTCCTTTCTCCAGAGATAACCACAATTTATTCCTGCCATATTATGGAACATTTTTCCAGTAGAAAAATTATTGACTGAAACTCAGTGAGAATACAAGTTTTAATATTGTCTTTTTTTTTAAAGAAACACCTGAAATATCTAGAGTTTAGACAATACAAAATGGCAAAAAAAAAAAAAAAAAAAAAGAGGGGCTTCCCTGGTGGTGCAGTGGTTGAGAGTCCGCCTGCCGATGCAGGGGACACGGGTTCGTGCCCCGGTCTGGGAAGATCCCACATGCCGCAGAGCGGCTGGGCCCGTGAGCCATGGCCGCTGAGCCTGCGCGTCCGGAGCCTGTGCTCCGCAATGTGAGAGGCCACAACTCTGAGAGGCCTGCGTACCGCAAAAAAAAAAAAAAAAGAGCTTCCCATGAGATGTTGGAAATATTTACTCTTGTAAGCCCAGCCTCATAAATTCAACATGTCTCAATGCAAGGAAAATGGCGTGAAAGCTCTGGGCTTACATGACTAATTGATGTGCCCTCTGCAGTGTTTCCTGGAAGAAAGAAAGAAAGAAAGTGAGGGAGGGAGAGAGAGAGAAAGGAAGGAAGGAAGGAAGGAAGGAGGGAAGGAGGGAAGAAAGGGAGGGAGGGAGAGAGGAAGGAAGGAAGGAAGAAAGAATAAGGAAAGAAAGAAAGAAAGAATCTCAGTCCTGAGGTTGTATCTACATAAGGAGGCCTCTGCCAACGTCTAAGCACTTTTCCCCAAAGGCTGTTTAGTGTTCCACACCGATGACTCAAGTTAGGCGAGAGGGAGACAGGTGACACCTACCACGGGTGACCTGTTAACAGTGTATCAGGAGACTGGGTTTTCATAAAATATGATAAAATGCCCTGGTTTGCAGTGTTTCGCAAAGCAGACATGATTCCCCAGGCACAGAATAAAAAGCCAAGGCTTCTGTGTGCTGGTTAATTCCTTTCTCACATGTTTTAGTGGAACCACCGACTACCGGGATGTAATTCCACGACTCAGGTGCTCTGAATGTCCTATAATCTGGTAAATGGTACTTTCATGGCCTAAAAGAGTTCACGCAGCTTCCCTCTGGCTACCATCCAGGGCAGAATCCTTGGCACCGAGCATCTTGTTCCTTTGACCAGATGGACGAGATGCAGGAGTCTGGATGGGTGACCTGGCCACTCTCCGGAGGTCAGGACAGGAGACTGGATCCCTTCACGGATGTGGGAATGAGTCAACAGTGAATGGGCGGGTGCCCATGGCAGATAAACCTGCTCTTACAGCCAGCACCTTGAGCGCCCTGGCAGGACTCGAGAACAAGCCAGTCACCACGTGTCCTGTGCTTTCCTGGCGCTGATGGCCTCTGGAGGAGAGAGCACCTGGCTTTCTCTCTTTGTTACCCATGCCCAGGCAGTCGGTTCATGGCAAGTTTGAGCAGAATATTTCTTAGAAGTCTTCTGGCAGCCAGATTGTTTTTGGACTGATGTCATTTTGAAAGGATCTATTAAAGGAAATGATTAGTTGGGGATTATGATGATCACACACCTTGGGGCCGGGGGAAATGGGTCCATGACCTGCTGCCCTGAGCCTAATTCTGGACAGCCCTGTTGTGTGTGTGTGTGTTGCGGGGGGGTGTCCTGAAGCATTTGGAGAGAAAAAGAACCCCCCTGAGTAAACTTACAAAGCTGGTTTACTCCATGAGTAAAACACTCTTAACAAATGGCCTCCAGGCTCAGGTCGATCTGTTCAACAACCGGGGAACTGTGCAAAATGAGGGCAAGCAACAAAACACAGCCCAGGCCCTGCCCTCGAGGGACTGACAGTTACTTACTGCTGTCCCGCACACCACGCAGGCCTGGCCCACGGCAGGCGCTCTGTACACAGGCGTTAACCAGAAAGGCAGGAAGGATCCGTCACAGAACGCGCCTGCAAGCGGGGAGGGCAGGGATTCAAGGAGGGTTTGAAAAAGGATTTGTAGCATTTTGAGAAGCACACTTGGCCGTGTAGACAGATTGTGTTTGAGAGCACTGGCTTTGGAGTCAGGCAGGCCTGTTTCAAATTCTTTTTTTAAAACATATTTATTTATTTATGTATTTTGGCGGCGCCGGCTCTTAGTTGCGGGATCCTTGTTGAGGCATGCAAACTCTTAGTTGCAGCATGCATGTGAGAAGCTAGTTCCCCGACCAGGGATAGAACCCAAGCCCTCTGCATTGGGAGCGTGGAGTCTTACCCACTGGACCACCAGAGAAGTCCCCTGTTTCAGATTCTTACTGCCACTTACAAACTCTGTGATCATGGGCAAACTCCTGAATATTTCCGAGTCTCGGTTTCCGCACCTGTAAAATGGGGTCAATAATACTGACCTTGCAGCATTGCTCTACAAATGAAAGGAGATAACATATGTGAAGCCTTTAACACACTTGATAAGTAGAGACAATTATTACCATGTAAAAGATATGACAAAGTGATGTGTTCAGGGAACTACAAGCAACTTAACAAGCGTGGATCTGGCCACGTGTGCATCAGCCAAGAGCAAGGAGGCTGGGAGGGGGCGGGGCCACCTCGAAAGAGCCTTGTAGGGCAGTGTTTGGGCTCTGACCTAAGTCTAGAGAGAACCAGTGGAAGGTCTGGCTGGGATAGGAGTGAAAGCAGGATGGAGGGGAGGGGGGAGAGGGGAGCAGCCATCTCTACCCTCGGGTGTTGAAGTGTAAACACAAGGAAACACGGCTGTTTGCTGAAGGCTCTTCACGAGATTGGAAGAGGGAAGACCACCAGCTCAGAAGTCCTTGGCCCCCGGCCCGCAGGCTATGTCACAAGATCTCAAGGACGTTTGCTAACTTTGCAGGTACGCGTCTTCACATTGAGGGGCATGTGCCTGTTCTGGGCTTTGACTGGATGCACGGTGTGGACGTGCAGCCATAGGATGCAGGCTGGGAGGCGTGCTCACAGTGGGCTGCCACTGAACTGCGCTCTTCCGCTCACTCTGCGTCTCCCGCTTGTTTTCAAGGAGATCTATGAAGGCTCTTATTTTCCACTTCCAGGTTTTCTGTAATCTTCAGAGGTGAGTAAAGAAGATGTGGGGAATACAAACACTGATTAGGGCCAAAAAACAAAGACAAAAACCTCTCCAAAACGAGTTCGGCACACCAGCTCTTGGACCCTGGAGGATAAGAGACCTCAGTTTCTCCAGCTGTACAGTAGTGGTCCCTACCTCCTTAGGACTGCTGTGAGGACTCACAAGAAAGAAGCTGCCTGGAGCACGGATGCCGTAGGAGGTATTCAGTCTGTAGGAACTGAACTTGACAATGATGGTGAAACAGACCCTAACACCTGCCAACGAGGATTCCGAGGTGGGAGCTCCAGGCACAAAAGCAGTAAGGACAATGCATCTCTCCCTTCTGTCGCTTAAAAAAAGAACAAGACCAAAAATAAACCCAAATAAAACCCAAAAATTTCCATTCAGGGCCTTCTCTGTGCAGAATTTCAAAATAGGCAAAATTTATTTTTGTCTTTCACTACCCTGAATTAAAAAAAAAAACCCCATAACATCAAATTTCCCTTCTTAACCATTTTAAAGTGAATAGCTCCATAGTGTTAAGCATATTCACATTGTTGTGAAACCAGTCTCCAGAACTTTCTCCATCTTGCAAAACTGAAACTCCATATCCATGGGACACTGACCTCCCCCGCCCCCCTCCCCCAGCCCCAGCAACCACCATCCTACTTTCTGTCTCTATGAATTTGATTGCTCTCGGTATCTCATATAAGTGGCATCATGCAGTATTTGTCTTTTTGTGACTGGCTTATTTCACTTAGCATGATGTCCTCAAGGTTTATCCATGATGTAGCATGTGTCAGGATATCCTTCCTTTTAAAGGCTGAATAATATTCCACTGTATGGAGGGACCACATTTTGTTTATCTGTTCATCCCCCAAAGGAAACTTGTGTTCCTTCCACCTTTTGGCTGCTGTGAATAATGCTGCTCTGAACATCTATACAAATAGCTCTCTCTCCTCTCCCTCCCTCCCTCTCCTTTCTGATTTGTAATCCAAGTTTCTGGTGATTTCACCCTTTACTCAACGTTCTGTCATCAGGAAAGGAGATCTGAGAAATCATTAACACCTTTGTGCAAATGTGATTAACGTGTTATCTCTAAATGAGAGTGAATTTTAAAAAGAGAACCTAAGGGGAAGGCGTATAAGGAAATGAATATCAGACTGTTGGGTTTCAGGCTGAGGTCTCTGCACGGGGGCTGTGTGGGCCTGTGGACTCCCTGGAACATCTCAGAGCGTACTAGGGGTTCTCCACCCATGAATGCACAGCTCTGTTCCCATCAGACCAGAACTTCCTTGTCTTATGTGCCAATTCCAAACTGAGCCCATCTGAAGCACCAAACTCACAGAGGAAATCTAAAAATTAAGCCTCCACTCCTCTTAATCATTGCATTTTATACCAGGAGGGAAAATCCTTATCAGTTACTCATTCTACTCAAATCATGGCTCAAGTCAAAGCCCGGAACCCTCCTTCACGCTGAGCCTTGGCCTCGCTCTGGCTTCTCAGGAGCCGGACCTCCTGTGTGTTTCTAATCCACCCACCGTGGGTTTACTAATCTTCTCTTATCTTTTCCTCCTGATGGACTCTTGCTCTGCTCTCCACACCTGTCAATTCACCCCGCTCCCATCATTAACCACCACCATCGTGTTGTTGCCAGAAACGCAAACCCTCCTACAGCCCAGGACGTGCAAGCGAGGAGATATTTTTCTTCCTACAGACTTCGCACTCTGTGTTCTCAGGAAATGTTAATAAGCTGCAGGAATTCATGGCTGTTCAATGAAGTCTCGCTCTTCTTTCTTCAGTGGTAGCCTGTCAACTTCAATGAGCTGCGAGACCTGTGTGCTTCCTTTCGCGATGCCTCTCACATCCCTCCCCCGCTTTCCGCTCCACACAGGCTGGGGGTGTGGGCTTGCCGGGAAGACAACGGTAGATGTCAAAACAACTCTGGAGGCAAACGCAGAGTTTGGAAGCATAGCCAGGGCTAATTACCAAGCGGTGGGGTGACCGACCGAGAGTCAGGTGAGCGGGAACTGTTGAGTAGGGATGAAGGTGGCAGAGGATGAGGGTGGGTGCCAGGTTCAGGAACAAACGCAGAAAAGAGAGCAGGAACCAGAAACCCAAGGAGGAACTTGATCCTGGAGATAGCGTTCTGCTGACTGCTTATTTTAAAAAAATGAGTAGACCACTCAGCTGTGTTTTGGGGGATATGTCTTTTCTTTAAGACTCCCCATTCCCAATTAAAACCCTCATGGCATTTAAAAAGTATCTTTCTTACACCAGTTACACTAGAGTCTCTGAAGATGGGCAAACCAGAAACTTCGCAGGGGATGTCAGAGAAGCCAGAATTAAGCGTTACTTGATCCTCTGCCCCTGCATCCGTCCTCCATACTGCTTCCAGATGAACCTTGGTAGTGATGCTTTAGGACCTCCTATGGCTCTCCATTGGCTTTTGAGTTGGCCAGGTTCTTCGTCCTGTTCTTTGAGACCCTGGATGTCCTGGCTGAGCCCACCTCCACCCAGTGGCCTGCCTGTCTTCCTCTCACTGCCCATCTTGCTGTTTTTCCCGCAGTGTCCTTGGACGTGATGGGGGGAGCCTGCTTGACTCCTGCCGTGTGGAGGCCCTGGGTGGGACAGGCCCAGGTAAGGTACAGGTGTGGGAAGGACAGCCCACCTGGCAGGCAGAACACAGTGTCTGAAGCCACGTGAGCAAACACACTGAAACCCAGAGCAAGGTTTGGAGGGGTCCCGTGATGGGGGTTGTGTGGAAATGTTCAGGTTCCAATAGACAGGAAGTCCACAGATCAGAGCCGGCACCCAGCCAGGGATCTGTGGTCCTACAGCCCTAGAGGGACTACTTATCAAGCTTGTTGGGCAATGAGAACAAGGTAGAATGTCGTGCCTCTCTGTGCCTTGTTTTTCTGATAAGAAAAATGGGATAAGATTATTTTATGGACAGTCTCAGAGGAATATTTTGAGGATTAAATGGATCATATTATGTAATAAGTCCTTCAAATGGTGTCTGGTATACAGTAAGTATGCAATCAATGTTAGCTCCTAGGG
>NW_006799055.1:3227285-3282850 GCF_000442215.2 Lipotes vexillifer | reverse complement strand
AGGGAAAGAAGGCAGGCAGGGCTGGGTTGAGGACCCACCTGGCCCTCTAACACCCTTCAGGTTCCTTCTTTTTATATCTCCGAAGTCCCACCTAGCCTTTCTTTTCTTTTTTTTTTTTAAAGCAATTTATTTTATTTCATTTTTGGCCGCTCTATGCAGCATACGGGATCTTAGTTCCCTGACCAGGGATTGAACCCTCACCCCCTGCAGTGGAAGCACGGAGTCCTAAGCACTGGTCCACCAGGGAAGTCCCCCATCTAGCCTTTCAACTCCATCTCAGACGCCACATCCTTTACTCAAGATTTCCTCTTCCGAGCCTCTGACCAGGAGTGGCCGAACCTTCCCCTGCATCCGTCTGTCACTCTACACCAGGTACTCTGAATGTACCTGCCTTCTGCCAGTCAGTTGGGCACTTGTTTTATTCCTTTTTGGAACCACATGCCCGGAAACTGTGCCATGCCTGCCAGGCTGTAGTACACATGAATTATCTGAGTTGAATCGCACGTTTGAAGACAACCAATTGGCCCTACAAAAATGCTACCTGAAATCTCCCAGCTGGGCACCTGTGAAACGCTGAGGTTTACTGCTTTGAGGCAACTGTCCTTCACTTGTTGCTTCACACCTGTAAGGAAGATTGATTGCACATTCAAAAGATGATCGTTGGTCACGTGTAAAGCCTAGCCGTTTCAAAGAGTTCTACCATTAAGACCTTCGCTATCTGCAAGGTCGGTTGCAGATAAGATTGCAGCTTGACTGAGTAAACCAGTATCTGGCCACAAACTTGCAAATGTTTGGGATGGCATGTCGGTGCTGAGCAGTGGTGGCCTGTCATTCTAGGCCCATGTTAGTGCAAGTGAGTGGGCTGTTTAGGTGGGGCTGCGCAGTCAGCTGCATATTATATTTAGGGAGAAGAAAAATGCTAGACTTGCTAGAGTTGTGTTTGACACTTACCTCCTGCACTTCTCGGCAAATAAACTATAAGTCGCTTGTTGTTCTTCATCTAGACCGTACGTCCTTCTCAAACGTTTTTGTGTCCCATTTGCCGGGGAGCCGCAGGATCTTAATTGTAGGACAGCATCAAAACCTGCCAGTGAGTTGGTGGGAATGTAAATGGGTGCAGTCACTATGGAGAACAGTATGGAGGTTCCTCAAAAAATTAGAGCTACTATATGACACAGCAATCCCACTCCTGGGCATATACCCAGACAAAACTATAATTTGAAAAGATACATGCACCCCTATGTTCATAGCAGCGCTATTCACAACAGCCAAGACATGGAAGCAACCTAAATGTCCATCAACAGATGAGTGGATAAAGATGTGGTAAATATATACAAAGGAATACTACTCAGCCATAAAAAGAATGAAATCATGCCATTTGCAGCAATATGGATGGATCTAGAGATTATCATACTAAGTGAAGTAAGTCAGAAAGAGAAAGACAGATATCATATGATATCACTTATATGTGGAAGCTAAAATATGACACAAATGAACTTATCTATGAAACAGAAACAGGCTCACAGACATAGAGAACAGACCTGTGGTTGCCATGGGGGAGGGGGAAGGGGAGGGATGGAGTGGGAGGTTGGGATTAGCAGATGCAAACTATTATATACAGAATGGATAAACAACAAGGTCCTACTGTCGTAGCACAGGGAACTACATTCAATATCCTGTGATAAACCATATTGGAAGAGAATATGAAAAAGAATGTATGACTGAATCACTTTGCTGCACAGCGAAAACTAGCACAACATTGTAAATCAACTATACTTTACTAAAACAAACTTCAAAAAAAACCAAAAGCAAAACCTGCCAGTGAGAAGTGGTCGGCAAGGCAGGCACCTCTTTGCCCAAGGCTGTGTGTTAACCACACACGCTGACGTGAGCATGAGGGTTCGAGGCCACACAACGAGCACGTTTCGTCTGGGTTAATTGGCCCTCCGCACCACCTCCTGCCCAAAGCCCACTGAAAACTGACCAGCAAGGGCTGTTGTTGCCCTGGGCATAGAATAGGTGCTCAACAAATGCTTATAGATTGGTTGCCTTGCGACATTTATTGAATGTCTGGAGGGTACAGAAACGGTGTCTATGCATGAGGAGCATATGGGTTTAACAGGACAAATAATTTCTGAGTTGGGCTAGAAGGTGTGAGCCTGTAAAGCAGGTAAAGAAAATGAAGACGTGAAGGAAGGTAGCACAGGGCTTTGGGACATCACGGCCCGTGGATTCCTGTGTTGAAGCCTGAGCCCCACCTCTCGGAGTCACGTCTGGGCAGCAGGACACTGGGGTGATGTGGAGGTGATGGGAAGGTGTCTGTCCTGGCTTTGACCCAGGGTCTTTGTTTTTCTGGAAGCATTCCTGCCTTTCCCCTGGGCTCTTGGGACCCCTCTGCGTGTGTGGGAGGAGTTAAAACATGGATGGATGGATAGATGGATGGATGGATGGTTGGGTGGGTGGATGGATGGGTGGGTGGATGGATGGGTGGATGGATGGCTGTCTGCTTAGTTTGAAAACAAACGTGGGAAACTGGGAAACCATGTAGGTCAAAGGGCAAAGTTATTGGGAATGAAGATGGATCACTTATTGATTCAGAAAGCCTTTAGCTTTCAGTTATAATTGAAGAAATACAATAGGAACCATTCAAAGAGATGATGACTTCATTGTGAATCATATGACGAGAACTGTCACTGTTGCACGGGGGGCGCTGAGATGGGGAGAGGAATAGATTCATGCTGTGTTAAATTTCAGCTCTAAAGACCCGACTCTAGGGCAAGGAAGAGAGGCAGTGTGTGGACTCGAGGTAAGAAGCCAGGGCAGCACTAAACAAACAGGGCTGCCAGGTCCCAGAGACTTGATGGTTTCAGGTCCTCAGTCCTGGTGTCTGGAGCCATGTTTTGTGGCACCTGCCTGAAGCTTCTCTCTCTTTCAAAAAAAAACACAAAAACTGGAATTACAGAAAGATCATGGGGCACTGTTGGTTTCCCCAGCCTGGCTGAGCCTGACCTCTTCTCCTGGTTTCCACTGGCAAGCGAGTGGGAAGTGTCTTTTTTTTTTTTTTTGCGGTACGCGGGCCTCTCACTGCTGTGGCCTCTCCCGTTGCAGAGCACAGGCTCCGGACGCGCAGGCTCAGCGGCCATGGCTCACGGGCCCAGCTGCTCTGCGGCATGTGGGATCTTCCCGGACCGGGGCGCGAACCCGTGTCCCCTGCATCGGCAGGCCGACTCTCAACCACTGTGTCACCAGGGAAGCCCTATTTTATTTTTTATAAATTTTTTTAAAAATATTTATTTATTTATTTATTTTTGGCTGCGTTGGGTCTTCATTGCTGTGCGTGGGCTTTCTCTAGTTGCAGTGAGCAGGGGCCACTCCTCACTGAGGTGCACGGGTTTCTCATTGCAGTGGCCTCTCCTGTTGCGAAGCATGGGCTCCAAGTGCGCAGGCTTCATTAGTCGTGGCACGAGGTCTCAGTAGTTGTGGCTCACAGGCTCTAGAGTGCAGGCTTAGTAGTTGTGGCACATGGGCTTAGTTGCTCTGCAGCATGTGGGATCTTCCCGGACCAGGGCTCGAACCCGTGTCCCCTGCATTGGCCGGCGGATTCTTAACCACTGCGCCACCAGGAAGCCCCCCATTTTGATATTTTTAATATTCCTTCTCTTTCTCTAATTTTTGGAATACTTAGATTTATTTTCTTTAGAATTGTTTTCACTTTTTTTGTGTGTGTGTGTGGTACAGGCTCTGGACATGCAGGCTCAGCGGCCACGGCTCAGGGGCCCAGCCGCTCCGTGGCATGTGGGATCTTCCCGGACCGGGGCACGAACCCGCGTCCCCCGCATCGGCAGGCGGACTCCCAACCACTGCGCCACCAGGGAAGCCCATCTCTGACATTTTAACCTCCTCTCCTCTTCCTTCCAGTCCAGGACCAAATCCTGGGGGCTGGACCCCTGTCCCATGCCCCACACCCACGTTTTCTCTTTGCTCTCTCTCCTGCTTTCCCAGTTTGGACCCTCGTTACCTGTCACTGACTGTGAGAACTTAATAACTCACCTCCTCACCTCGGGTCCTTCCTCTCTAACCCACCTCCCGTCCGGGCAGGACAGGAGCCCTACCAAAGCGCAGGTGCTCATCCTTTCAACTCTTCCCTGCAGCGCTGGGCCAGTTTGCTCGCTCACACACGTGGTTGGATGGATGAGCTGCCTCTGGTGGGTCCTCACCATCTATGCAATAATGTCTGAATTTCTTAGCAAGACATTCATGACCCTAGAGTTAAGTCCTAATCTCTTCCTCCAGCTTGTCCACCACTTTCTCCCATTTCCCCCCAACTCTGCCACTTCCCACACCGGGGCGCCCTTCTCCAACATGTCGGCTTGTCAAAATGACATCTACCCTTGAAGGTTCAACTTGAAGGTTATCTCTTCCATGCTTCCACTCGGATAGATCTATTTCCCCCCTTCATGATGTTCCAGTGGAATTTAATTTATAATTGACTTCTCTCCTAGAACCTACTACCTTTCTTCCTTGACTTACAATGTTTGCATCTTATAACGTTCCTGGGTTTCCCCGTCCAAGCTGGAGGGATGCTCCTTGGTGGCAGGAAGAAACATGATACTTGGCTTGTCACCCTCCAGAACACCTTGCAACCTGTCTCCTTTTAGAAAGGTTTGTTGAATATAATTAGTGCTTTGTAGTAAGTAAGAACACCTGATTATCGCTTATGGGTAGTGAGGGCTAGTGGACGTGACGTGGGGAATCGCAAAGAGGAGTAAAACAGCCCTTTCCACCCAAAATGACTCAGACTGGGAGCTATAAGGCAATTAAGAAATATTCTGGGATTTATTAAAATAAAAATCCTCTATGACCTCAGGCAAGTTATTTAACTTCCTTGAGCCTTAGATGCCTCATCTATCAAATATCTTCAAGGGCTTTTCTAAGAAAAAAGTTAAATTTAAAAAACACCTAAATCTGTTAAGCTCTTTAATTTTTATAGGAAAAGCCATTGCATAATAACCCACACATAAATGGGTTTGGAGTGGTTAACTAGCAAAACTCCCAGGCCCCAGTGGTCAAGGGGAACGTCTGATAACAAAGGCACGTTCCTCAGGTAGCATCCACCTGGGAGCCGTTTTCTCCCGTCACAGCCCTGGTGGCTTCTCTAATTCGACCTCACCACACACGAGACCAAAGCCAGCCCAGCAGCTGTAGCGGGGCACTCTGCAGTCTGCAGTGCAAGAGACAGCTGTATACTTGTTTCAGGAGCAAATTTGGAACAGTAATAACCCAAGCAGTAAAATGAAGACTGTAGTTTAATTGAATTCCGAGCAAGTGCCCTTCAATTTTTGTAATAATATGAAAATAATGTACATGTGGGTCTAAAAGCAACATCACTCTCAGATAGGAATGAACACATTCTCTGTGGGCTCCAACGGGACCAGCACAGGGTCATTGCCCTCAGCGACATCAGTTTACAGGGTTTGATTTTTTTTTTAATTCCTTATTGCAATACATAGGCTCATCCTATACCCAATTTACTATCTGTTTAAATATGTCTCGTGGGCTTCCCTGGTGGTGCAGTGGTTGAGAGTCCACCTGCCAATTCAGGGGACACGGGCTCGAGCCCTGGCCCGGGAAGATCCCACATGCTGCGGAGCTACTCAGCCCGTGTGCCACAACTACTGAGCCCGCGCGCCTAGAGCCCGTGCTCCACAACAAGAGAAGCCACCGCAATGAGAAGCCCGCGCGCCGCAACAAAGAGTAGCCCCCACTCGCCACAACTAGAGGAAGCCCGCGCCCAGCAACGAGCACCCAACGCAGACAAAAATAAATAAATAAATTTATTTTAAAAATAAATAAATAAATAACGTCTCGTGAACTTGAGTCCACGTCATAGCTTTGGTTCAGTCATTTCCGGGTAACCCTCTGCATTGTTTGTAAAATACTGACTTAACAGATTTCCTTCAGGTGGAGAAGGGAATAGAGCTGATAAATCAACAAGTGCTGTCTGGACAGGGAGAGGGCAGAGAGGAATAATTAACATTCCCTGAACACTGGCAATGGTACAACCACTTTTACGCTCATTTTATCTGAGGCAACTGGGGGCTCAGAGACACTAAGTTACTGTCCTAAGTGAACAGGGGTGTGGAGTGCAGATCCTGAGGGGTTCATTCAAGAGCTCACGCTGTCTGCAGCCCATCCCCCTGCCTCCCAAGGTTCTGGGGCCCAGAGTGAGCAGACAATAAATGGCGTCTAATTATGGCCCGTGCTTATCGCATTTGGCAGCCAGGTAACTTCAGATCCAGATGCTTTCCCCACAGCAAGGTCAGACTGTGAGGCTACTGGATGAGGATCAAGAGAAGCTGACCAGTGTCGCGGGGCTGGGGCAGCGTGGAGGAGGCAGGACACACAGGCCCGCGCTGCCAGGCTGCCCACCACCCAGACACCTTCCCTCTTCCTGCTGCTGCCGTGATCAGCTTCATGGTCTTCACGGGGGATGGAAGCCTGTTTCCCACGCACTCACCATGGAAATCTGTAAGCCTGATGCCTTGGAGCCCTCTGTCTTTAAGTGCTATTCGGATGGCTCGGACATTAGTTATTCCTCTGCTATCATGAAATCCATTCAACAAATATTAGTTATATGCCTAGCATGCCGTAGGGGCTGGGAATTCAAGATGGATAAGAAATAGCCTCTGCTGTAGAGGGACTCCCTGTTTGGTGGGGGATAGTGAAATAATTGTGGGAGGAAAGGCAGGTGGAGGGGTACAATGTGAGCGCAGAGGCAGATGTGAATAAATGCAAGGAGGCTCCGGAGAGGGTGACATTTGAGCTGCCTGGTGAAAGGTGGGCTTCCCAGGTGCAGAAGGGAAGGACACCACAGGTATTCAGACAGCCCAGGCACATGGGGAGAATGATAGTAGTTCAGGATGCTTTAGGGAAACTGGTTGGAGCTGGAAGATGATTTGACTTATCTTGTAGACGGTAGGAGCCTCTGAAGGTTCTTGAGCAGCAGAGAGGTGCAATCAGATCTATATGAATTTTTAAAATCACCCATAAAATAATGTGAAGACAGGCTGAAGAGGAATAAAGCCAGGGTACATGTGTTAGAAATATTCTACAGCACAGAAGGCGGTGGCGGTGACCTCAAGCTTGGGTAGTGGCACTAGGAAAGGAGGGCAGGAAACAGACAAGGGATATACCAGCTGTGGTCGCAGAAGAGTGTGTACACGTGGCCATTTTCACAGCTGTCCTGGTTCATTGGAAAAATAGCTTTTTCACGAAAATATCACTAACTCTTGAGTGGCCCTGGTTAAATAACGTAATTTCTCTGTGCCCTATCTGTAAAATGGGCATAATACCATGTACCGAATAGATGTTATGAATGTTAAATATAGCAAGCACATCATACTGCAAATTATGAATTGTCAATATGTGTGAATTATTTTCACCTTCCCATAATTTTCCTCACTTGAAAATAAGGTTAATATCAATATACTGCCCTGCTCTCATGACATAATTGGGCTAATATTCCGATTGAAGATAAAGCTCCTCATTTTTCTGGGGTAGATTTTATTCTTGTGAGATATGGGTATGTAGATATGTGTATTTATCTCACTCTAGTGTCAAGATAAAAATAGATACTATCCTTCAAAAGAAAGCTAAATAAGTGAAGTGTGTTTATAAAGATTTATGTATGGACCTAAATTAACTCTTGACAACTGAGGTATTTATAGTCATTATTTCACTTCACTCTAAGAACAGATGAACATGTCAAAAATGCCGACAATTATTGTGCTCTTATAATTTGATTTCTTACATATTCTAATTATGTTCTTTTAATCAGTAACCACTCTTGTTCTTTTGCTTCCCCTGAAGTGAGACTGAACTCACTTCCTAATGCAAAACAGTTTGTAATTTTTATGTAAGATGACATGCTATTAAGTAAAAAGAATGACAGTTGTTTTTTCACTAAAGACTTCGTAATGATAAAAGAGAACTTAAGTAAATCACTGAGTACGTATCTCATTTATAAAGCGTCTTGAAACAGTCACGGTGTCATCACTCCCAGATTCATCTGATTCGAAGTAAAGATGACACTAAAGCTGCCTACATTTTAACTTTGGGAATTTATCCAAGGTTTTGACCAGGCAAGGGTGAAGTGGAACAAAGATGGCACATTTCAAAAGGTTTAAAAAAATATAGCTGTGAGGATCTCATTAGGAACATGCTTGAGAGCTTGCCCAGTTGTTATAATAACATGGGACAGCGTGCATTCAGCTCACTGGCGGGTCAGGACCGGCTGCACCACGTGCTTCACACACATCATTTCACGGAACACGAAATGACTGATTGCTTCACATCACCAGAATTCTCTTTAGCGCGATGCTTTATCATCACCTCCCATGCTCCCAAATTTAATTTTCCTGCTTCAGCATATCAGTTCCTGGGGATAAAGGCACCTATATATCAGGTTGGACAAATATTTACAGGGGAAAAAAAAGGGAGTAATGAAGTCTTGAGAAGTTAGAGATACCTAGTCTCTGGGATCCCATTTCATAGGCTCTGCTTGTCTCTTATTATAGAATAAGACATTTTTGTTCTTGCAGATACATGCTGAAATAATTAGGGTACAGTGTCTGGGTGTCTGCAATTCACCTTCAGTGGTTGAGTAGCAAAAAAATTCTTGTGTGCAGAGAGGGAGAGAGACAGAGATAGATAAAGTGGCAGTGGGAGACAGGGAGGGAGACAGAGACTGATAAAGACTGAGGGAAAAAAGGGGCAATGTGCAGACAATTGGTAAATCTTTTACCCAGAACTAAAACTGAAAAAAAAGCATATGTGAAGAATTTTTTAAGATTTAGCAATAGTTAAAGGGCAATAGAATTTGTCTGTGAATGCATTCAAGGTCCATAAATAAAACAAAGGTGACTCCTCCAAAGCAAATTTTTTCTCTTTATAATGGTATCCTCAGTATGTTGACATTATTACGGTAACTATGATTCCCACTTTAAAAAAAATGATTAACAGACTTTATTTTTTAGTACAGTTTTAGATTAATAGAATAATTGGGCAGATAGTACATAGAGTTCCATATACCCACCCGCTACCCCTCTAGCCCCTCACAGTTTCTACTATCATTAACATCTTCTTTTAGTGTGGTTACAATGAATGAACCAATATTGATGCATTTTTATTAATTAAAGTCCATAGTTTACATGAAGGTCCCATTTTGTGTTATACATTGGGTTGTACAGTCTATGGATTTTGACATATGTATAATGACGAGTCCACCACTATAATATCATACACAGCAGTCTCACTGCCCTAAAAATCCTCTGTGTTCTGCCTGTACATTCCTCCCTCCCCCTAACCCCTGGCAACCACTGATCTTTTTTTTTTACTGTCTCCATAGTTTTGCCTTTTCCAGAATGTCATATAGTTGGAGTCACACAGTATGTAGCCTGGCTTCTCTCATTTAGTAATATATAGTTCAGATTCCTCTATGTCTTTTCATGCCTTAATAGCTCATTTCTTTTTATCATTGAATAACATCCCGTTGTCTGGATGTACCAGTTTGTTTATCCATTAACCTACTGGAGGACATCTTGGTTGCTTCCAGTGTTTGGCAATTATAAACAAACATTTGTATGCAGGTTTTCATGTGGACCTACATTTTCAACTCATTTGGGTAAATACCAAGGAGCTCGATTGCTAGATTGTATGGTAAGATTACGCTTAGCTTTGTGGAAAACTGCCATTGCTGTCTTCCAAAGCAGCTGTACCATTCTGCATTCCCACCAGCCATGAATGAGCATTCCAGTTGCTCCCCATCCTTGTCAGCATTTGGTATTATCAGCTTTTTGGATTTTAGCCATTCTAGAAGGTATGTTGTGGCATTTCATTGTTTTAACTTGCAATTCTCTGACATATAATCCTTATTTGACATCTGAATATTGCCATCTCTATTTTGATGAGGCATCTCTTCAGATCTCTTGCTCATTTTTATACTGGGTTGTTTTCTTATTGCAATTTGAATGGCTTAAAAAAAAAGTGGGTCATTTCATGAATAAATAAACAGGAGTGAATAGAGAATGTCATTTATTCAGCAACTGTGGCAGAAACTGCATTCCCCTTTTCCCTTACTAACGGAACCCTCACGTTGCTGCAGACAAGGTCCCTGGCTTATATTGCTTAGTATTTCAGACCCTTTGGCACTCAGGGGTATGTCACAGTGTGACACAGGTCTGGGCAATAAGAAGCAAACAGAAGGTGCTGGTTGGGGCCTCCCAGAAAGGTTGTTAAGGGGAAGATTCAGTTGGCGGGCATCTCTTTGATCTTATGTCCTTTACCCATCCCCCTACCATTTTCCAGAATATGATACAATGTCCAGAAGGGGAGCAGCCATCTTGTGAGAGGAAGACAAGGTCACATGTCAAGGACAGCAGAGCCAATGGGGAGAAGCAGCCTGAGATATACTGACACCCTGGAGATATTGCAGACCCTCCAGGCTGTCTCCAGACTTCCTGTCACATGGTAAGAAGCAACCCCTGTTGGTCTGCACTTTACTCAAGTTTCTGTTACAGGCAACCAATTTACTCCCTGATTTGGCAACATTTTTCCAGCTAAGTATGAGGCATTAGCCCCTTAATGCAACTGCTTTGAGCAATTTTATTTAAAGGGCTGGTTCACAGAAGTACTATATTTGAAGAAAATTCTCTACATTATGGACACAATACTAAGGGTAGGGTTATATTTACTACATATCCAGCACTGCACTAGACATCACGGGGGAAGGAAACTGTAGTATAAAATAAGGACCTTACCCTTATGGAACTTACCATCTAATCAGAGATAAAACCGACTTATATGAAACAATCCTGAACACTTCAGGACAGTACAATTAAGGGCTAACAGTGGGTGTGAATTAAGTGTAGCAGCAGTTCATATAAAGTTGGGGGGGGTCACTGAAGACAGGAGAAGCAAGGGAAATGTTAGATTAGCAACCCTGAAAACAGACTCTGGGTATCTTACACCTTCACATTTTTGAATTCTAAATCAATGACCTAAATATAGACCTGGAAGCTATTCCCCTGGGTAAATGAAGGTAAAATGAAGGAAAGCCATTTCAACTTGAATAACAAGTCAGCTTTGAATGCAACAGAAATTTATCACCCTAGTATCAATATTACAAATACAGAGCACTGTAATAATTCACTAAAATCCTGTTTACCTTATTAATGACCAGAATATTTCATGTTGACATGATATGGAAATTAAATATATGTCACCTTAAAATAGAGCAAGATCCCACGTGCCGCGGAGCGGCTGGGCCCGTGAGCCATGGCCGCTGCGCCTGCGCGTCCGAGCCTGTACTCCGCAACGGGAGGGGCCATGACAGTGAGAGGCCCGCGTAGCGCAAAAAAAAAACAAAAAACGCTTCCTTTGGAAGTACTGTGGGTTAATAGATTACACGTGAAGAGGGACGCATGCTTTTTCTTCTGCATTTCTGGTGCTGCAAACTTTGCTAAAATTGTTATCAGCTGCTATGCATTTTCCCTATAGCATTTAGTTGCTGTTAGGAGCCGGATCAGATGTGGATAGTTATCACATGTCTGTAAAGACAACCTGAGTTAGTTTTTCTAGGACTCTTTATTGAGATTTGAACTTATTTCCTAAAAGCTTTTCAATTTAGTGACCTTATTGGTAAACCAAAAAGCATAAAGGCAAGTAAAATAAAGATAACACTTCCATTTGATGTTTTTAAACCCCTTTCCTTCAGGACCTAGGAGAACATAATTGGCTTTTCCTTTTTTTCTTGTCTTCCTTTCCTTCCTTTTCCTCCTCCCTTTTCTTTCCTTAAGCTTACCCCCGAGTCATCAATCAAGTCCCACTGCCAGGGGGCTTGGCTGGGCAGTTTAAGGGATACCCTGTATTTAATAGGTATTGTGGATTCTCTCACATTTGGGCAGATGGAGACTGAAGTCGGGGGCGGGGGGAAAAGAAGAGAGGAATCTGCAGAGGGAATGAGAAGATTCTGCAGGCAGAATGCTGACGGATTTGAGAAGGGCATAAGACCAATCGAGGGCATGGCTGTAATCCTCTCAGGGCTGTGAACCCTCAACTCTGCAGCACACAGGTAGATAGATGGACCTCTGTCTCCAAGAGCCCTCAAACCCAGGGAAGGTTAGGGTATGGGTGGAAACCCAAAGGGACTGCAGTGGTACATCGTAAGCGGAGGTGCTGCACGGCCCCCAGGCTAAACTCTGCCCAAAGAGTCCCTACCTGTCCACTCCGGGAGGGACTCCGGATAAGCCTCAGCCCGACCCCAGGGGCGGAGGACGAAGGGCTAGAGCCACCTCCTCCGCAATCCCCCGCCCCCCGGCGCCGACGCGCCGTGCTCCTGCCGCGCCCCCATTGGCCGAGGCGCTCGCCAATCCGGGAGCAGCGGCCGGTGAGCCGGCCCTGGTTGGTGGAGCCGGCGCTGGGCCCCCCTCTCGCTCCGGCCTGGCCCCCCGCCGGGAGGGGGCGTGGCCGCGGCCGTGGCCGGGCCGCAGGCGGCGTCGCTGGCGCCGCTGCGTGCGGGGCGGTGCGGGGCGGTGCGGGGTGGGGGCGCCGGGCGGTGGCGGAGCGGCGGGACCATGGAGCTGAGAGCGCGGCGCCGGCGGCGGCGGCGGAACCGCGGACCGGTGAGTGCGGGCTGCGGCCAGCCGGCTCCCTGTGCCCGGCCTTGACCTCTGCGCTGCTCGGCTTCGGGCCGGGCGGTTGCTCCGCGGGCAGAGGCGGGCGCGGGCCCCGCAGCCCCGCGGCCAAGTGAACTTGCTGCATTGCCCGGGCGGGCGGTGGGGCCCACTGCGGCCGCGCCGCCGCCCGCGCCCGTCCTGCAGCCCGGCGCATCCTCCCCGCCGGCTCCTGCGCCGGCCCGGGCTTCCCGCCGTCGCCGCGCGGCCCGGCACCGTTCTCGCCCGCGCCGCCCCCCGGCCCCGGTGTGCGCCACCCGGCTGCGGGGCAGGCGCCCGCCATCCCGGCCGCAGGTGGCGCCCGGGCCTCGGCCCGCGCCGCACGCGTGGGCCTGGGGCTGCCTCGCGTCCGGGAGCCTCCCGTCCCAACGGGCTGCGCGCGATCCTCGCCGCACCTGGCCCAGTCCCCGCGTGCCCGCCGCCCGGGTCCGGCCCTCTCCCCTCGGCTTCGCCCTCCCCGCGGCCGGTGCCCCCTCCTCCGGGGCTGCGGGCGCCCGTGGTCCTCTGGTCCCGGCCTCGGTAGCCGGGCTGGGCTCCGGGTGCCGGGAAGGGGTCGGCAGCCTGCGAGCGGCCCGTTGCGGGGCGCGAGGACTGGGCGCGCCGGGGCCCGCGGGCCGGGATTCGTCCTCCTGGGAGGCTCTCCCGGCGGGGCCTGGCTCTCGCGCCTCCTCCGCGCCGGGGCTTCGGCGAGGGGAAAGCCTTTGCCTCTCCGTGTGTGCTGCTTAACCGGCAATGGCGATTTCTTCTTGGTTCAGCTTCTGTGCAAGGGAGAGTTCCCTGGTGGAGAGCAGAGTTCTTAATTATTAAGAAACTCAGCTGTGGGTTTAAGGATGAATGGAGCATCTCGTTTCTTAGCTGCTATTGGGCGGAATAGGAATTCTTTCTCATTTGGGGATGAATTTTAAATTCTCAGTTATTACCAGCAGTAATTATTAAGTTTTTAACAACTGACAGTTAAAAAGGCCTGTTTTTGCTTTGAAGCTCTTCAAATCAAATGCATCGTGGGGCATGAAAGATTAAGAATCGGAATCCACATTTTTTAAGGGCAGGAGCCAGCCATTAGAAATGTTTTGCATCTTAAAAAAAATTAGGTTTGTCTAAAACTTAAAATGTCTGCTTCTCTGTCAAAACTAGGTTCAAAGTGTTATAATTGACTTACTTCTCTGTTGCCTCTAGGGCAAATTCTATTGAATGCTGGTTGCTTCTTTTTGTACGTGCTTTACCCAACTTTCCTTTTCTAGCAGTGAAACAATGCAGAGATTCTTTAAAGCTCCTTCTTTTATCTACTTGAGAGGTTAAACGAAAGAAAGCCGGGTTTGGCCTTTCCCATAGGCAGTTCTCATTGTGTGTCTGGTCTCCTTCCTAAGAGCGTCCAGTCATACTAATTTTTCTTCATTTTTTAAAGACCTCCTTAATTGATATTCATGAGAGTTGTGTCTTTTCAGATGTTTCAAGCTCACTAGGTTGGAAAGTTTGGTTGGCTTTATCTAGTTACCGTCTGACCTGTAGTCTCTGTTTTCTTAACACAGTGAAAAGAAGCTCGTTCTGGAACTATCTCCTTATAAAAATTGTTCTTGCATTTCTGGTTGCTGACATGAAGTTGCATTATAGCATTGTTTTCTCTGTTTGCCTCAGATTTATGACCTAATAGGCAATGATGTGCTACACCATTTTTACAAAATTCTGAAAATAAAGGTGAAAAAACACACTTTGCTGAGCGGTCCTGCCAACATTATAGCACCCATCTCTTCTCAGTGTGTCCTTGTAGACGCGCCTTACCCTTCCCATGGAAGCCTTCATGTGGCAAAAAGGAACCTTCTGGTTATTGGAACGTTTTGATTGGAGTAGTTGCCTGTTATAAGTATTCAACATATAGCTCGTGGGCCACTGCTAATGGTCTTTTAGAGTTCCCAGGACTTTCTCTGGAGAATATTCGAGATTGTGTTTTCCAACTCACAGACTGCTATCATTCCTTATGTTTTCTTGGGAGCGCCTCCATATGGCTGGACAGACTGCAAATGTTCGACTTCTCTTTTAAGTCCTTTATTTTTTCTTAGGGCCTGGTTTTCCTCTTTGAGGGCAGATGTTCTCGGGAGCTGCTCGTGGCGTTGGGACCCATGCATGCCTCTTCCCCGCTGGTTCTCTACCCCTGCCTTCATTTAAGGCTGGTAATGCAGGAATATCGTAGACCAGCAATGCGTGAATAACGCATGTTGTAGCATACATTTACTGTCACTGTAGAGATAAGTGGAGCAGGAAGTCTGAGTTCCCCCTTCCTCCTGGTCCTGTCGCGCCCCCCCCCCCCCCCCTCTGGGCCTGTTTCTTTCTCCAGGGGTAACCGCACTTAATGCCATGGGGTAGTCACCTTTTTTATTCAAAAGCCCTTTAGTGGATGCCTGCGTGGTATTTCAATACTGGGATTGCAGAAATAAGAGACGACAGCTCTGAGGATGCTCATGGTGTGCCGAGACGAACAGTTCGTGTGTAACGCGGCGGCTGCTGAGGCAGAGCCCGCGGTGAGGGCCGTGGAGCTTCCCGTGAGTGGCCGGACCCACTCATTGGCCCGCTTTATTCACTCAGCGAACTCCAGGGTTCACGGGGTATTCGGGGACACAGGGGAACAAGGCAGGTGCCTCTGTGGGCCCCGGATGAGCTCCCGGTTCGGCGGCATCTGCGACCATGGGAGCCGCTGGTCACGGCGCAGTGTGCTCCGAACGGGCCCTCGCGGAGCTCCCAGGATGACCAGAAACCCGAGCCTGCGGACGCTTCGGAGAGACGAGGAAAGCGCCCCCAGAAGTGCCAGGCGGGGAGGAGAGAGGCCTGTCGGGGACACGAGGCTTTGGAGCAGCTAGAGCCGAGGTTAGGGCGGCGGGGGGCGGGGGGCGGGGCGCCGCGTGGCAGGCGGAGGGGTGAGCCGGGCCTCCGGGGCCCTGCGAGGCCCGTTAGGAGGGGCCTGGCCTCCCTGCTGGGTGGCCAGAACGGCCGGAGCCTTCCGAGCCGAAGAAGGGCGCAGACGTGCCCTTGGAGAACGGATAGCGGGGCAAGGCTGGAGGCAGGGGAGCCTGAGGGGCTGGGACGGCGTTGTCGGCGCGCGTGTGCGCGCGCGCGTGTTCTGGGCGAGCGAGGGGACAGGGCAGTGCCGAGTTGTGGCCGGGCGGCTGGTGGGTGGTGAGGCCGTCCTTAGGCCCCAGGACAGCGAGCAGCCGCCGTCTGGGGGAAGGATGCTGCCCTTGTCGAGTTCAAGGTGCCTGCGGGACGCAGCGGTCAGTGGCTGCACTGGGACCCGGTTATTGGGAGGTGTCTGGACTGGAGGCACGCGTGTGAGCGTTCTCAGCACCAGGTCCCAAACTGTTTGCCACAGTGAACTCGCAGGGAGTATGAGTTCGATGAAGGACGCTCAGCAGTGCAAACAGCTGCGGGACCTGCCTGCTCAGTTTCTCCAGGAGTTTACGTCACGTTCCTTCTGATGACGTCATCTTTGCAAAGCTGGGGTTTCACTGGTTGCTGTTCTGCGTGCAGATCGGTGTGGACCAGGGAACGGGGGAGGTGCTATCCAGTCTGACTCCAAGGTGTGAGAAATTATGCTGTTTGTGTTTTATTGAAAAGAGAAGTGAAATACCCACTTTCTCTCAGTTGAAGTGTGCTGTTTTCAAATGGGTACTAAGTTGCTAGGACATAGATACTTGTTATTTGCAGTATCTAATGGTTCCATTACTCAGTAGGCATTTGTCCTTGCAATCAGGGCTGAGTGAACCGGTGCAGTGAGAAGAGAACGTTCTAGAACCTCTGCCTTTGTTAATGGAGTAGATTCAAGAAGCTTGTGCAGAGCATGCGTAAAGAAAAGGAGTGGGGAGAATGGGATCTGAAGGACTCTTGTGTTTAAAAGATAAGCTCCCACACTGAGACTGAAAGGATTGGGTGTCTGGGAAGCCATGGTCCAGGAAAACCTCAGCAAAGAGGGATGATAACAGCCAGGTCATTGTAACATAGCTGACGGCAGTGATGACACAGTGATGGGGACAGGAGTGAGATGGCTGGTTTGTAAGAGGGTTTCCTAGTCAGCGGGGGCCACAAAGTGTGCTGGTGCTGAAGGGTGACAGAGGAGGGTGGGTGAAGGGGGACCTTTTTTTCTTTTTTAATGGAGGGATTTGTGCATATTAAAGTACCAAGAGAGAGAGGTTGCTAGACAGAGGTTGCTAGATGGTGGTTTCAAAATTTCCATTGGTTTTAGCCCTAGGATGTAATTACTGATTTTGGCAAGAGGCATCACAGTGGAGGCTTATTGCCGTGGATTAAGGGGTGATGGTGCTAAGGGGTTGAAGCCAGTCAAGGGAGGCTGGATTTCGAAGAGGAGAGAAGGGCATTCACTAGAGGGGAATGTCTGGCGCAGGGTGGAATTTTTTTAACAGTGACTTTATTTTCTCTTATTAAAAACAAACTTTTTAGGATGCTGTTTTCCTTTTAAGGCATGCTTTTCCTAGGGTGGGTGGTCCTTCTAAGGGTGGGTTCATGTGCGCACACAGCCTTGTCTTTTTCCAGGTCCTGGTGTCCTCTGGGGTCACATTATCTGTGACCTCCTCTCCGTTGCTGCCCTGTCCTGGCAGTACTTTCTCAGCCACTTACCTCAAGGCCAGTCTTGTTTGTTTTGTGTCAGAGCCTATCCTCCTAACTTAATAGATGTCCCTAGATTAGAATATTTTTCCATACTCGGGTTTCCGTCCTGATCGTTAGAGCCACCCTGTTCTGTTTCTTCTTCCCCGGACCTGTGCCTGTTCTCTTTGATGTTAGCTCTTTGCTTCTGTTGACTTTTTTTTTTAATTTTAAACATCCCAAACATCCCAGGGTATTTTCCCACCTTTCAGGTCTACTAGAGCCTCTGGGCCTTGACCCTGAGCACAGCATCTGGGATCATTTCTAAACTTTGTACGAGTGACATTGTCCCTTTGTCCTCTTGTTGGGATGCCCTTTGACCTTCTGGAGCAGTGGTCTTGAAACTAATGTAAAGATGTCTTCAGCTATATTATATATTCTTGAACTTTTTCAATGTTTTATTTATTTTAATTTTTTTCTTTCAGTTTTTGCTATCTGGTTCTTTTCAGGAGGTCCACACGTGTTTGAGTGCCTACTATGTATCACGCTAGTTACTGGTGATAACAGTGTTGATACAGCCAAGCTCCTGTCGTCAGAAGCTGGAGAGGTGAGGCAGAGGGTCGATTGTCCAGCTCATGTAACTATAAACTCCCTTCTGGTCAACAACCAGACAGCGTGGTGCCTGTTTGATAGGTGTGTCTGCCTTTGTCAGATAACCTCAGGTAAAGACCTCGTTAGGTCATAGCCTTAGCTCGCAGTGATAACACACATTGTCTTCCCCCAGCTGATGTGACCTTTGGTCTCTGAGTACTTCTGATTTCTGAAAACCGTATTGGACCTGTAAAAGTTGTGCTCCAGCGCAATCCAAAGATTGCATCGCCTACTACAACCGTTGCATTTTAGTTCATCTCATAGCATCCTCTCATTGAGTGCTGGTAATTGTTTTTGTGCGCATGAACAGTTCAGTGAAATTCTCTTGCAGTATAAAAGTATGGATGTGATTGACTGTGAACCACAACCCATGTAGCCATATCTTATCAGCTAAGTGGATGAAATAGTGTATTCTTTGCCGTAGAAGAGCTTCAACGGATATTTTTTCATTGACTGAATATGTCATAAGTTTTGATTCATGACCTAAGCAGAACACTACCCCTACTATGTAATTTTAAAAACTTGATCTGAGTCATTTTGCCCTACTAATGTCACACTTATTTTTTCAGCTCCTCAAAATATGTGTATGACACAGGGGGTTTTGGTTTTTGCCTATTACCTTATATAGTCCTGTGTTAGGGAATTACCTAGGCAGATATCAGCTTTCAGTTCACTTTGTAACTCTTTGCTGGGTGGTATTCTTTCCTCAGGTTAGAGTGAATGCTTGAGGAGAGGCCGTGGATTTGAATTACTCCCTGTGGTGCATGGAAGGAATAGTGTCTAAACAGGAGGGAGCAAAATATCCAATCCAAAGGGAGGATAACATTAACCAGAAGATTGCAAGGAGATAGAGCCTGTGCGCATGTTGGTCTCATCCTGTGCGAGGCTGTCCACAGCCTAGAAAGGGGAGGAATAGATTCACTTTCCATCTCTGCAAAGTAAGACCTTAATTTTGGGGGCATGATTGTAATTTTTCAGAATAGGACATTCGTCTGTTTCAATAGAAATAGGAAAGCATTTGTTTTATAACTAACCCTGTAGATTTAAAACATATTTTCGTTCTTAGTTTTCCATAGGATTTGTCTCCCGTTTTTGTACACCTTTTAGAGTTAACTACCTTGATTATTGGTTTAAAAACCAGCAGTCACAGAAACCCCCAAATTCCCCAGTCACCTGCCTTCAGATTTTAATTACACACTGCAAACAACTTTGTTTCCAAAGGCTTGACTAAAGTGGGAATTGTTCTTTGAGATATCCCAGGGAGGAAGATTATTAAAACGTTACTTCTTTTTAAAAATTGCATTGTAATTTTGAACAGTTACAAGGCTTATCAGCGATAATGAAGTCCCTACCTGAGCTGTAATTAAAAAGGCACAGCTTCTGTGCTGTTTGTCCATTGCATCACATAGGCTAATTAAAGGCTTCTTCCATTTCCAATATGCCCGGTTCCTTCCATTCTACCCCTCCAAAAAAAAAATTATGGCCATGACAAAACTTAGGGTGTCATTTGAAAGAATTGTGTTAGGGCTTAGGTATTAAAGGGTTTAGGACAGAATGTTTCTTTTAAACTACATTTATGGCTACTTTTTCTGCTATGCAGTTTAGAAGTTTGTGGCTTTATTTCTTAGGCTATTTGGTTGCTACTGATAGTCAAATTTCATTTGAGACAAACAATATTGCCCTGCATTTTAGTATTTACTCAGCATTTTTTCTCTTTTTGGACACTGATATAACTTAGATCAACTGTGTATAAGTAAAAGTTCCATGTACAGTTTTTTTAAATGGAATGTATACTTTACCCAATTTTTTACCGTTTGAGATGCTTATGATTTTATTGGACGTAAGTGTTGGGAGCTTGTCTGTCTTGTCCCCCATTAAATAAAGATTTGAATGAACTTACAGGGAATACTCATCATAATAAAGCTGTATATAAATAACGAGAATCAAAACTACATGAGGATCAGGAATGAAAACAACAAAACCTGTACTTTCAGTGATGGTTGAGCCTCCCAAGTTGGTGTTTTAGATGTGGTGGGCTTACTTGAATAATGCAACGTGTCAGTGACTCAGCACGAGAAGCATCTCTAGGCTTGCAGTGGTGTGTGTTGGAACCTCTGTTGGAATTCAGTTAGTTTATTCCTCCACTTACAGATGATTTGAAGGCTGTCATATTCTGCCTCCTATATTAATGCTGGAAGGCATGGATCATATGTGGATTTTTTTGCTCTCCTTGTGTACGTTTTGGAGGGAGAATGTATGAGGAGATTTGGAATCAGGTGGGCAAAATCCTCTGAGCCTGAAAGTCCTGCCAGGCCAGCATAATCTTAATATTTAATATTGTCAAGGATGTTACAAGAAAAAAATCATAGGACAGTCTCATTCATGAACATGATTGCAAAAATCCTAAAAAATAACAATTAGATCTATCAACATAAAATGATAATATATCATGAACAATTTGTGTTTATTCTAGAATGCAGTGTTGGTTTAGCATTCAACAAATCCAACGCATCTCACCATACTGATGGGGAAAAAAACTATACAGTCATCATTAGATGCAGGAAACACTAAAATTTAATATCTATTCATGATGAAAAACTTTTAAGCAAACTAGGAAGAGTATCGGCAAGAAAACTTAGAGCAAATATCATATTAGGCTTGAAATAATGAAAAGTTATCTTCTAAAATTGTAAGTGAGTTAAGGATGCTTGTAATTACCACATTTATTCAGCATTATATTGTAGGTTCTTGCCAGCGCAGTAAGATAAGAAAAAGAAATAAAAGATACTAGAGTTGGAAAAGAAGAAAAAAATTCAGTATATGCAGGCAAAACTATTGTGTATGCAGAAACATCCAAAAGAATCCGTGTAAGTTATTAGACTTAAGGTGTATCTTTAGCATGGTTGCTAGATTCTCTATAGCCATAAACAATTAGAAAATGAAGTTAATTGGGCTTCCCTGGTGGCGCAGTGGTTGAGAGTCCGCCTGCCGATGCAGGGGACGCGGGTTCGTGCCCCGGTCTGGGAGGATCCCGCGTGCCGCGGAGCGGCTGGGCCCGTGAGCCGTGGCCGCTGGGCCTGCGCGTCCGGGGCCTGTGCTCCGCGGCGGGAGGGGCCGCAGCAGTGAGGGGCCCATGTACTGCAAAAAAAAAAAAAAAAAAAAAAAAAAAGAAAAAAAGAAAATGAAGTTAATAAAGGTACTACTCATAATAACATTAAAAATCCAAATATGTAGGAATAGAACTTGCAAGAAATTTATAATACCTTTACATAGGAAACCGTAAAATATTTAGAGAATTTAAGGAACAGGTAAGAAAAGAGGGAATATACCATGTTCATGGTATGAAAGACTAAATATAGAGATGTCTGCTCACCCTAAATTGATATAGATACTGTTCAACCCTAGTCCATAGCATGAAAAAATCTTAGGAGGTGGAAATTGACTATCTGTTTCTAGAATTTATATAAATGTAGAGGGCAAAGAATTTCAAGACACCCTTGAAGAACAACGGGTGGCAGGACTTATCAGATATCAAGAGTTTATAAAGTTGTAATATTCTAGACCATGTGGTATTGTCACAAGTGTGGGCAAACAGATGAATGAAACTGAACAGAAAGACCTGAAACAGAACCAAACACGTGTAGACATTTGATTATGTTAAGTGCAAAATAGTTTGGAAAGGATGGTCTTTTCGGTCATTGGTGTGTGATCCTTGAGATGGATGGCCATAAATGACATTTGACCCCTACTTTATAACATACACAAAAATCAGTGCCAGACAGACGGTAGATCTAAAGATGAAAGGTAAAAAATAATATAGGGTAGCTTCATGGCCTAGAGTAGGGAAAAATGTCTTAAATAGAAAGCCCTGACTGTGAATGAATAGATGCTAAATTATTTGTTGGGAGTTTTTAAGCACAAATGGGTGTTGGATTTTGTGAAAGAAAAATCTGTATCTATTGAGACACCCATGTAGTATTGTCGTTTATTAATATGACATGTAGTGCTAATTGATTTTTGGAGGTTGAACCAACTTTGCATTCTTCGGATAAATCCCATTTGTTCATGGTATGTAATTCTTTTTCTGTGTTTCTAGATTTGATTTGTTAATATTTTGTTGAGTATTTTCGCATCTAATTCATGAGGGATATTGATCTGTAGTTTTCTTGTGCTATTTTTGTCTGGCGTTAGTGTCAGCATAAAACTGGTTTCATAGAATGAGTTAGGAAGTGTTTCCTCTTCTAGAAAAATTTGTGAAAGTTTTGGTATTTCTTTTTTAGGTATTCACCTGTGAAGTCATTTGGGCCTGAGGTTTTCTCTGTGGGAAGATTTTTAATTACTAATTCAGTCTCTTAACTTGCTATACATTTATTCAGCTTATCTCTTTCTTTTTAAGTCAGTTTTGTTAATTTGTTTCCAGGATTTTTCCTTTTCATCTAAGTTGTCTAGTTTGGTGGCATAAACTTCAGAGTATTCCCTCGTAATCCTTGTGAAGTTTTTCTGGTTGGTAGTGATCAATGTCTATTCTTTTTTTTTTTTTTGCGGTACGCGGGCCTCTCACTGCTGTGGACTCTCCCACCGCGGAGCACAGGCTCCGGACGCGCAGGCTCAGCGGCCATGGCTCACGGGCCCAGCTGCTCCGCGGAATGTGGGATCTTCCCGGACCGGGGCACGAACCCGTGTCCTCTGCATCGGCAGGCGGACTCTCAACCACTGCGCCACCAGGGAAGCCCCTCAATGTCTATTCTTCATTCTTGATTTTACCAGCTTGTGATTTCTCTCATTTTTGTGTGTGTGTGTGGTCATTCTAAAGGTTTGTCAGTTTTGTTAATCTCCTAACATCTAGGTAGAACTTAACCTCAAAATTGTCGAAAAATGATCTGTGACTGTGTTTTACTTTTTATTTTTTTAAAGAGAGGTGAAAAGCATTTGTTTTAAAATTAACATTCATCTTTTCAAAGAAACATTTGAGAGCTTATCTGAGGCTAAAATGTTATTCAGTAATAATTTGGTAAGTTAAAAGTGAGAGGAAAAATGGAAATGAGTTTAAAGGAAATGATGGAAATCATCTATGTACCTATTTATGTTGACTGTGTTTTAGACTATAGAATTTTAGAATGATAATTGTGTGGAACTGTCTTTCTGTTGTGAAACTGTAAAACAAGAAGAAAGAAACTAGATTAAAATACAGAAGTCAATAAAATATCCAAGCTAGAGAAGGGGAAGGCTGGTGATGATTCATTATAAGCAAATTATTTAATTATTGTTTTTTTTTGGCTTTCCTTTTATTGAGTAATCTGAGATGATAGACAAAATTCAAATGTTTTAACGTTCCATGGATTACGTAGGTGAGTAGCCTGATTCCAGACAGACGTTAAACTGAAGTGCCAAGAATAGGAAATAAGGTTGAAAACAACAGTTCTTTTTGCTGAGGAGACACTGATATTTTGGGTTGTTTTGCAGATACAACAAAGTCTCACGTCCATTATCACCGTGCCTGTTTTACCACTATGTTTTCTCTCTCTGAACTTTTGGGGGAAAAAGAATGAAAGACAAGGAAAGCGTTATTCTCTTTGTATCTTGCTCCTTCTTTGTCCCCACCTTACGTTGATCTTTAGACATGATATATACACCCTTGTGATGACCCTTTTCTACCGGGAGATAGCATTCCCAACGGTTATCAGAAACTAATGAATGAGCCCAGAAAAAATGAAACTGAATCATGCCGAGAAACACGTGATTTCTACATTGACTGCATTTCCAAAACCTTAGATGTTGAAAAGCAGAGATGCCTGTATTTCCAGTCACTTCTTACTGCGTATTTTTGGCTTTCCAATATGTAAATTTGCATTTAAAAATAACCTCTTAAGTTTTTCCATTTAGAAGGGTACTAGGATAGGTTTTTATTAGTATGAATATGTTCAAAAGTTGGCTTGCATGCTGTTTTTCCCTTAGAAGTGCTGTAGCATAAAGTAGCTTAAAAATTTGTGCAGGGCTTCCCTGGTGGCGCAGTGGTTGAGAGTCCGCCTGCCGATGCAGGGGACGCGGGTTCGTGCCCCGGTCCGGGAGAATCCCACGTGCCGCGGAGCGGCTGGGCCCGTGAGCCATGGCCGCTGAGCCTGCGCGTCCGGAGCCTGTGCTCCGCAACGGAAAAGGCCACAGCAGTGAGAGGCCCGCGTATCGCAAAAAAAAAAAAAAAAACTGTGTGCAGTTTCTATTTCTGTCAGGAACATCTCAAAGAACCTCAGTGAATGGAGTCCCACTTTCAGTGGGCTTTGTATAAAAGCGGCCAAGCATTAGATTCATATGCGTTTGTAGGTCCAGTTAGTATTCAAATATTATTTCTGAAGTGTTGGATTTCATATAATACATTTTGGTGCTTGTTGACTTTTTTTTCCCCCTTTAATTCTAGTGTCAGCCTCAAATTATTTCTGGTAATTTTGGAATTTCTCTTTTTTTTTTTTTTTTTTTTAAAGATGATGTTTGTTTTGCAGGCATTGGTCATTGGTGAAATGAGGAATCCTTCCTTATCTGGGTGAATGGTTGGGATTTTTTTTTTTTTTTTTTTTTTTTTTAAAGATGATGTTTGTTTTGCAGGCATTGGTCATTGGTGAAATGAGGAATCCTTCCTTATCTGGGTGAATGGAATGTGATTTCTTTTCCTAAATTGAGTGAAATTTGATTCATCCTGGTCTTCTCATGAAAGTACTAAAATGAATCATAAGATTCTGCAAATTTCATTTAAATTTAAGTTCGCAGAATTTCTGAAGTGTTAGGGATATGAACGGTAGTTAGTTAAATCACATTTTAGGAAAGTTGAATAAATAGAAACCCAGAGAGGTTTGAGTTGACCAGAGCTTTTTGATGTTTTCCTTCCCTCTCCCCCAGATGTATAAACGGTAAGTGCTGTATCCTAATATTATGTTTTAATACTCTCACTGTTAAATCTAGCATAGTTTTATAACTTTTTTAGTCACTAATATCTCCTTGCCGCCATATGTAAGTTGTTGCGTATTGCTTCAGTTTTCTTAATTTGCTGAGATATCCTGTCTGTACGTTTAAGAATGTATGTATTTAATAGACTTACTACCCCGAGTTTTACTTTTGCTGCTAATTGCTCCTTTTGGAAGGAAAACAAGCGATAGGCTTTGAAGGAAGCAGTAGGAGATGGGTTAGCTGTAAGTGTCGGGGAGGACAGGGGACAGTCCTGAGTGACTTGCCAAGTTTCAGAGAAGTTATGATGCAGAAATCAGTTGGAAGCTTTCACTCTAGTTCCAACCAGAGTTACTCCCTTCCGGCTGCTTGGCATTCTGATGAAAATTTTGTGGGGAAAAAAAAAAAAGTTACAAAACTATTGCTCTGTGGGCAAGGGGTCCCAAGTTATATTATCAATGGAAGACAATCAGAGCTTCTTGGCTTTTTATTTTTAATGACCATTTACTAGAGATTCTTTCCTTGACAGTCATTTGCTATGATGCTATGCCAGCTAGCCTCTGGAATCGGAACAGAGGGGCCATTTGGAACATTGAAGAAAGAGGAATATGCCTTGGTGATTATTCAGCTCCTGCTTTGGGATAGGATGTCAGTAGGTGTGGACTCTATGTTTGCTGGAATTGCTTCCAGGTCTTAGAATCTGGAGTAAAGGCACTTTTGTTTAGTAGTTGGTAGATGTGTGGCTTGTGGACACTATTCTGTAAAACCTTAGATTCCCCTTTACAGGTTCTTGAACCAGATTTGTGGCTCACCTGAAGCAGATGTACAGGATCTAAGGGATGCCTTCTGTATGTGTCTCATTTCTAGCTCATTTAATGCTTCTATTCTTATTTTTCTTTTCTTTTTTTCACCTACTTCCAATAAATGCTGTCTTGTTTCTGGAACACAGTGGGATGTGCACAGGGCTGGATGATCGAGTGCCTCTCAGACCCGACGAGAGACAGAATTGCTACCCAGTCAAGAGCAGGTGTTTGGGGCCAGACTGATTTGGGGTCACATCTTGGCTTTGCCGTTTATTAGCTGTGTGGTTTGGGGGCCATTTCTTAACTTCCGTGAGCCTTGACTTCCTTGTCTAAGAAAACAACACCTGCCCCGCAGAGTTGATGTAAGGAGTAAAGGAAGCCATGTGAATACTGAATGAAGGGTCGACTTCTGTACCGAGAGTAAAAAATCGCCCAGGAATCGGCGGAATGAAGAACAATAGCAACAGCAAGAAAATTCCTAAGAAACCTTCAGACCTGTGTGTGCGTCCTGGGACCACAGCTTGGAAGAGGGGGCCGAACAACCTAGATGTCCTTCTTAGCTGTTAACAGATCTCCTAAGAGGGTCAGTACCTTGAGGGCATAATTAGTCACTAAGAAAGATGTCGAAGGGCACCTCTATGGCCCTTGAAAAATGGGGCAGAAAGAAATGAATGCTAAGTGATAATTTGCAGCCTGGGGTCTTAGTGAAAAGAGGGTAAGAGCTAAGGTGCCGTGGCTTGGACGGAGTTCGTGTGGGCGGTGTGTATCGGCTCTCAGAAGCGTGCATGTCTGATGATTTGCGTGTTAGGTGTCTTCATTATGTGATCAAATTTGATGTCTACAGCAGTCCTCTATGGGAGCTTTTTATTCAGATGGTCCCGGTTCATGTGAGGGCAAGTTCCAGAGGCAACAGAGACAAGCAAGGATGGGAAAAAGTAGGATGATTTTCCTTAATGGATGAGACACAGAAAAGTACTCCTGGGCCTCAAGCAGCGGGTGAATGGGTAATGCTGGCTGAGGACCTGATGCAGCGGCGGGGGCGGGGGGGGCGGCCCTTTCTCCTGTGCACCTGTTGTTATTCTGTCTGTGCCCCAAACGGTCACACAGAAGATGCAGAGAAGGTCATAGTCAGAGTCGGCACAGGTGAGGGGGAAGCAGGGCCCAGGGATCCTCAAACCCAAGCACAGTTCTTTTACGTTAGGTGGTGTTTTCATTAAAAATTCCTTATTCTGTTAAAAAGCATTTATTTTTTAAATTATGAATTTGATGGTATTTCCTGTTTTTGTTGCTTCTTTGAGCAGTTTTTCAGAAGAGTGGCCCTGAACACACTGTACTGGGGCTTGGGAGTTGTCTTTAAATTATCCTTCTGTAATCTGTAGAATGTCCCTTCTTCCTTCTTAAAGCTGTGACAGTCTTGTGAAGCCACTCTTGCTTTCTTGAAGTTTGCCTTTGTGGTCGGGAGGCTGTGTCAGGACCGTTTCATTCCCCTCAGATAGTAGGAGCAGATGGTAACAGGCATCTGGAGTGTGAGTGCTACCTCAGGAGCCCGAAAAGGTTTGGAGGGCAGAAGCCATGGCTCACCAGGAAGTGATCTGCTCAGAAAGATCCTGAGAACTCAGTTCGGTGAAGTTCATTTTGGGCTCAGGGCAGTGAATCTCTGACCTCCTGGAAGATGCTGCATTTTTGCCTAATGTTTACTTAAATCTCTAACTTTTAAGTGGTACCTCTGGTGCTCTCCTACCATCCCCCTCCCTTCCAGGAAAAAAAAAAAAAAGAAAAAAAAAGACACCCTTGGTTTTACAGGATTATGGAGATCTAGCAAGCATTATAACAAAGGCACTTCATCATGGCTTAGTCACAGGGGACCAGTAAATTAACAGAATGGGGAGCCTTCTATTGCTTTTTCTTGAGGGCTGATGGTTTCTGCTGGAATACAAATGAAACATCTCAGGATTTTAAAGATCTTACTATGAAAATCCTTGACTGTGGCAAATGAGGGTGTCTTATAATTCACGGGAAATACTTGCTAAGTGCTTCTCTAGAGCGCTTATTTTTAGAGTAAAAGTGTGACTTTAATTTCCAGTACTAGGCAGTGAACATAATTTTTATGAAACAGTATTCATAGGATCTAGAATTAAGACTGTATGGCCTCTGTTAACCTAATCTATAGTTGATATATTCACTGCAGAATATTGAGAGTCTGGTTGTTAACCAAAGAATTATTTATTACAGAAATTATTAAGGACAGCTTATTGGGATTGACTTATAATTTCATTCATTTCTTCACAATTAACAGATAAAAGGATGATTTGCCTTGAGTTCAGTCATTCCTCAAATTAAAATAAGGAACTTATAAAATATTTTTCAGTTTTATGTTATCTGGGAAGCACTCATGGGCGGCAAAGAAACACGTGAGATAATTATTCAGGAATTTTACTTGCTAGTGTCTGTGTGTTGAAGGTACGTATAGGACAGGAGGTTTTGGCATCGCTTGCAAAGTCAGAATTGCCCTGTAGATGATCCTACAGAGAGTCAGAACTGTTTCAAAATCTTTGCAAATGGAACGAAGTGAAAACAGTGCCTCCTTTGATAGTCCCGACGGCCGGCCAAGGTTATGGAGGAGAAAGCGCGTCCAGCCTCTGGGAAGAGGCGGGAGGGCGGCGGGGGCTGGGCAGCTTCCTTCTGGATCCGAGCTTCCGTCGCGAAATACACAGCGTCCTCCCAAGTGATAGTGTGGGAAGCAAAAGAGGAAGAAAAACTTTGAAAAAGTCGACAGAAGTGAGCGAATACATCATTGTAACAGGTAATATCTTCATGTCAAAGGGAAAGAATGAATGGATGAGAACTTGGTGGAGTACCAGATTAGGGATAAAGGGGAAAAGTCCACGAGAGGTAAAAATTGCCTGGTTTCTGGACCAATATGATACTGAATAATGGTTGAGTTTAAATAGCACCTGTTTACATTACCCTCCAGATGGACCCACTCAGCTGACGGGCTGTTACGTGGTGCCTTCCGGTCTGGGGCCGAGTCACTTAGGTATATACCCGTAAACTCGTTTTTTAAAGATCCCATGGTTAGAGGGGATTTGCTTATAAGTAATACGTTAGATAACTGTAATTTTGCTTTATTCAGTCACGTGGGGAAATGCGAAGATTGAAACATATGTTGCTGCTGTTGATAAGGACATCCGTTCCTCGTTTGTTTCACGGATAAATTAGGTGCTAAGCTCCTGGAAGGCAGAAGACTGGCTCTTACTCATCTTTAGAGTTTGGCTTACATGCAGCAGGCGCCCAATAGTGTCTGTTGACATTGTAAACTAGGTGAGCATTCACTGCTGAGTCTGCATGCTGACCATACATCCCAGAGCAGACTTACTCTGAGAAGATGCCTGTTGCTTTGCCATGTGTACGTTTTGCTAAAGTTAAACTGTGGCCCCCAATGCCTAACGAAAGACTTACTGTGTTGCTGATGGTTTCTAGTGTGAGTAGAGGTCACAGCTGAGGGTGGTGCTGTAGAAATCTCACTCCACGGGCCTAGGCAAGAAAGGAAGGTTTGAGGTCGTTTCCATGGATTCTGTGAGTTTTAATTTTTCGTTGTTTTAAAACTATCTTCTGAGTAATCTGGGATTGTATGGCAAACAGAAGGAGTGCCGTGCTTGGATGGCAGAGAATCTGGGTTTGTCTGATGTTAGAATTGTAACGCTCTGGAGGGCGTTACATTCGGTGGGTGATTTTGGCTTTGTTTGTAGAATTTTCAGTAATGAAGTAATACTTGATTTTTTCAAGTAGTTTAACATTTGGCTTCTGTTGTTCAATCATGTTTCACAAGACCTTCTCCACTGCAAGATTAGTTTTTAAAAAATCTTCTGTGTTTCTTCTGGTTCTTTGTTGGTTCCATTTGGAACTTCTTTTGGCTTGAGTGGTAAGTAAGGACTCCGTTTGATTGCCCCCCGCCCCATGGATTGTTACAGTAGCATTTTATGAATAATCTTTACTCCAGTGATGCGAAATGCCACATCCATTTTATACTGAGTTCCTAGGTATTACGAGTCATTTCTGCATTTCAGCAGCACTAATTAGTCACTGTAGCTTTACAGCGCCTCAGTATCTTTTTCAGAATTCTCTGTCTTTGCTTGTTTTCCCGTAAGAGCTTTAAGATCGCTTTGTCTAGTTCCTAAGAGGATTGTTGGGGATACTTAGAGAAAACCTTGCTCTGTGCTGAATGACGCTCTGGAATCTTAGAACCCCATCTGTGTCCTAAGTCTGGAGACTTGTTTTTAGACTCAGTTCTGACGTTAACTGGCTCTGTAAAATAAGAAAAAAAATTTAGATTCATGTTTTACTATTTTACAGGTGTTTGCAGGTGGCTTTTAAAGAATTACTGTGTACTCATGGTTTTTTCTTTACTTTCTCAATCACTAGACACAACTACTGTAAGAATCCTTAACATTTTTTAGCATCACAGAGGGGTCCTCGTCCTTGCAAAAGTTGGAAACAACTGAATTAGAGTATTCTAAGCTCTTTTTTGTTCTAAAATCCAGTTCTAAGTAAATGAAAGGTGGTATATCATCAATCCAATCAAGGATTGAATTTAAATCTTTGTAGCCACTGAAAGGGCTACTCTACCAAGAGAAACTGCAGAAATGGTTCTTGGCAAGATCATTTGTCTGTTTCTTTCTTTTTCTCTGGAAGCAGTTGGTGTTTTGAAAGGAAGCATATTGTCTAGATTTTCAAAGTTCTCTAAAAACAGGATGGGGGAGTGCGTTATTTTCGAAGCATGTAACATGATTGCATCTTCAGCAGAATTAAGTGCTTTGAAAGCTTGAATTCTTTGTGTTGTCATAGTTGACTATTATGATTGAAATAAGTATGTATATATCTTCTTCCCTTTCTGAGTGTTCATTGTTAGGTTGGGGGAGAGCCCTGGACAGAGTGATTATAATGGGAGAAGACAATCCAGGCTGTGTTAATTTTCTAAAGCCAGACTTTACATTTTGAAGGGCACATCGCATCTATAGTCTGTAGAATTCTGTAACAGATTGGAAAATAATGGAACAAATGATGAGAGAAAATTGGCCTTCATCTGTTGGCGAATGGCAGTCACCATTAAATTAAAGTGAGTTTTAAAAATGAGGAGACGATAATTCTTTTTTTGCCCCCTTTGGAAAATTACTTTCAGGATTCGTTGATTTTAAAATTGTTATAGGACTTAAAAAAAAAATACCTAAAAAAATTTACCAGAAATCCTATAATCCTATCAGAATAATATTCTGAAGCGGAGGGCGAGTTTGGGGATTTGTTGAATCTAGCTGCACCAGGCTCAGTCTATTTAAGAAACAGATCATCATGCTCTTAAACAGGAAGTCAGTATGGTCGTCAAATAAACTGGTTGAAATCGGAGTTTAGGAAAAACGAGAACATAAGCAGAAAATAATCCTAGAATATAAATTTGAAAAATTCAAAGTGAAAGTCAGTTCACTGAATCCAGATGCCGTTTGTGTGCTAAGCAGGAAGAGAATATGCCAGGAACTCGGGACTTCTTTAGATGAAGCTCTTGATGTGAGTTCAGTTTCCTTCGTTCGAGCTCACGTGATGAGAGTCCACCAGAATCAGGCTCTCAGATCCCCGTTCCTGGGAGGGAAGCCGACTGGCCCGTTTTGGGTTGTGTCCGTCCTGGTCACCGTGTGGCCAGGAAGTGTGGGGAGTTGGGGGGGTGTCACGCTAACCCTTCCGGTTTCCACCAGTGTTAAACAGCATCCCAAACTGACTTCTGTGTCAGCTGTCAATCACAGACTACCTTTTGGGAAATACATATTTTTTCCTTAGATTCTAATTTGATCTTGGGCACCCTTTGCAGTCTAAAAAAAGCTTCTTTTATAGCTTCTGCTTGTGCCAGTGAAGTGTCAGAGTGCCTAAGGAGCCCCATCCTGGCCAACACGGGGGTTTTTGTGTCTCGATCCTTGCTGATACGGTAAGTGAAAAGAGTATATGGCATTGCGGCTTTCATTCGCATATATGGATGTCACACGAGGTCGGGCATTTCTTCACGCCTGCTTTTCTGTTAATCGCTGGATGGAGTGTGACGTGGTTCTCTTGTGTTTTTGTTCAGCTGAATCACTGGGCTGCGGGGAGTCTTCTGTTTTGTTAGAGGAATCGTTTGGGAAAAGTTTCAGCTTGTTCCATCAGGCATCAAATATAGCACTAGGAATGGTTCATCTCGAGACTGCCTTGGGCAGAGGGAGTGGGCAGGTGCCAGCAAAGCACAGAAGGAAGTGATTGGGGAGGTGTCTGGTGGGAACCGCTGTGATGAGTGGATCGGTAGACCACACATTGAGCCCAGTGGGCCTCAGGAGCTGTATGATCTAGACCAGGGGCCCCCAACGCCCGGGCCACGGACCCGTAGTGGTCCGTGGCTTGTTAGGAGCCAGGCCGCACAGCAGATTAGCAGCGGGCATGTGAGCGAAGCTTCATCTGTATCCACAGCCGCTCCCCGTCGCTCACATTACCGCCTGAGCTCCGCCTCCTGTCAGCATTATGGTGAGTTGCATAATTATTTTATTATATATTACAATGTAATAATAATAGAAATAAAGTGCACAATAAATGTAATGTGCTTGAAAGGTCCGGAAACCGTACCCCAGCCCCTGTCCGTGGAAAAATTGTCTTCCACGAAATTGGTGGAAGAAAGGTTGGGGACCGCTGGTCTAGACAGTTACTGATGTGTCAAGTGACAAAATTCCGTGAAGGTCAGAGATTCCAGCCTGGTGCCGCGTTGTCAATAGATGGATGTGTAGGAGGGGTGTTGCTGCTTCAGCATTAATGGAATTCTAAGAGGAAACTCGGTACCGTGATAATACTTTGGGAATGATTTTGCTATATCTGGTATTTAAATCTTCCCTTTTGTTATTTCTCCAAAGCACCACAGAGCTGGGCAAATTTATGTGTGTACTTCTCTTGAAATTAAATGAAAAACAGTCCCGTTGGTGGAGGTTGGGTTGGAGTGAACCTTCTCCCTCCGAGAGAACGTTAGACCTCGTGCTTTGGATTGTCTTGAACACAGTCTCGTGGCTTAGGCACTGTTGTCGTGCCTCTTATACTGAATTGGAGCAAAGCAGTGTCCCGTTTCTGCATTAGTTCCTTGACTGCGCCCCCCCCCCCACCCCCAGTGCAAGCGAATGTGAGACCTCATCAGCTCAGGTTACAGGCGTGAATGGAAAATGTAAACATGCCTTTGTTCTTGTGTGTGTAACTTTCCCTCCCCCTGTGAATGCAACCAGTTCCTTTGGGGAAACTGCTGCTGAAGGCCTATATCTGAGTAGCGCAACAACAGGATTTCTCATTAATATGCTTTGTCCGTCCTCAGCTTGCAAGACACTGTCGGGGTATTCTTGGCTGGAGGCCGGGATACTTGGGTTTCCATCCTGTTCATTTCTTATCCGTGATCCTCTGCTGAGGAGGTCTCCCCTCCCCATTTCATCATATTCAGAAAAAAAAGGGTAAACCGCCTGATACCTGTTTTTAATTGTTTCTGTACTGATAAGGTTGCCTCCTCTCACTCTCTGTATAAAGATGTAACGTGGTATTTACTTTTGATTCAGTCATTTTTTTTGAATGTTGACCTTTTTCATTTGGGGAAAAAACTAAAAGGAGGCATAAGGTGGAGAATTGATGGTTCTTTTAAAATGTCTTTCTTCCTACAGATCTCATCTTTAAATGTAGATCTTAAACCAGAATTATGCCCTAAAAATCTACTCGTGGAAGGTAATCTGGCTGAGATTTAAGTACAGGCAGATACAGATGAGATTACTAGATGAGATCACCAAAGTAAAGTTCCAAATAAATATATCTGAAGTCTGATAATCTCACAATTCTCTAGTTTCTTCTGTATGAAAAGTAGGAATGAAATGCCACACAAACTTCCAGCAGCTAGCTATTGACTCCCTGTTACGTGCCGTGTACTATCTGAGTGAGGTGAGCAGCCCTTAGAGAGTTTCAAATCCAGGAGACACAGGATCCGACTTCCCTGTTGACAGAATTGCTCTGGCTTCCGAGCGGAGAACAGGCTATTGGGAGCCAAGGGTGGAGGTGGGAGATCGGGTTGGGGCCAGCAGAGTCAAGGTGAGAGTGGAGACCAGGTTGGGGGGCTTGGCCGAGCCATAGGTGAGAGCAGAGAGCAGAGTGAGGGTACTGCTTTGAAATTCGGGGCAGTGGTCTGGTCTGGTGATGTGAACTTGGGAGTTGTCTGGACCGGATGAGATCTGAGAGGAGGGGCTGTGATGGAGGAGAGAAAGGGTCCGGGGACTGAGCTGTGGGCCCTTCTGTTCTGCATTAACCCCCAGTGTGCTCAGCTGCTTGTTCAGGGTGGGTGGCTGACTGGCTGATGGAAGGAAATATTTATCAGGGAGTAGCTTAGAAGGACGTAGAAGGAAAGAGGACGTTGTTTTTCTCTTTTGCTTCCTACATCAGTGATTCTAGATTGCTCCGGGCTTTGCCTGATCTCCATAGGATAAGCTTTCCTGTATTATGGTTTTAATGAAGTTTATGATGTCACCTACCTCTGCAAAATGCTTTATTTAACCAATCTCCATACTATAATATCTCATTCTGAAACTTGACTTTTTAAAAATATAAGTAATTAGTATGCATTTAAATCTTACTTTTCAGGAAATATTCCAGAATACAGGGAATATTTGTGTGGCTTTTTGCAGAGTGAATCCCAGTAGTTTTCCTCATGGAATTATAGAGTATTTTTACTTTACAATGTTATCTCAATTTCTCCATATCTAATATGGGGACATTCTTACCAGTTATCTGCCGAAGGGTAATTTTTTGGAGGATAAATGTCATTCGATTTGTGCATGTGTTTTAAGTATAGACGCATTATTTTTCAAAGAGTGTTTGTGTAATATGTTGTACAGCTTGTGTCAGTATTCTCAGTGCTTTCCTTCAGTTTAATCTTTTCACAAATGCTTAAGGACTGTAACATTTTGCATTTGGGGAACTGGTCCTTGGGTTTCTATAGGGGATGTTGTGATTTTGAGGGAGTCCCTGCCCTATAATATCGGTTCAATGAATGAATGAACAAACTTAGGTGATTGAGTGAGTGAATGTGTGTGTGTGTGTGTGTGTGTGTGTGTGTGTGTGTTGGTGGGGGTGTTGATCTGTCATGAAAATAGAAAGGTACCAAATACCATCTTAGCTTGTGTTCGGAAGGATCACTTCTCTTGTGAAAGTGAGGAGGAGAGATCGTTTTGGTCCAGAGCAGCCCAGCAGGAGCGCAGGCCTCCACAGCCAGGTTGCTTTTGTCTACTTCCTGAGTTCTATGTTTGAGGTTGAGAAAGGTGAGAGCTTGTAAGTTCTGCCTCCTGGGGATGCTGAAGGGTAAACCATAAAGGGCCCAGACACTTTCCGGTTTTAATAACGCCACCTTTATTTTTCTAGACCATTTATTAAGCCACCTGAAATTTGCTTTTGGTTTTCAGTTTACATTATTTTTTTACTATTAATCTTGCAGTTTATTTATTTTAAGTCAATTTCAGGTACTTTTTATAGTTGATAGTATTCTTTTTACATCACCTGTTATGTTTGCCTTGTTAGCATTTATTTCCTATGAGGTTCTCTTGCAGATTTATTTATTTACCCTTTCTGGGACACTTACCAGTAGAATCAATCCATGCTCCACAAAAACAAGGACTTACTTCTTTTATTGCATTTTCTCCCCAGTACCTAGGTACTAGTACATAGAAGGTATTCAACAAATAATTCTTTCAAAAGTAAACACTGTATATACTATTTTGTATGCTTTCGCATGTAATCTCATGTCATAAGACTTTTATCACATAATTTAAAGGTCTTCTAAAATGCAACGTAGGTATTGCATAATAATTTATTTTATAGATCTAGCATAATTTACTTTAAATTAATTCTTTTGTTTGGCATATTTAGTTTGTCGTGTTTTGTTATTACAAGTAACACTAAGGGGAACATCTTTATGTATAAATCTTTGCCCATATTTGTGTTTATTCCTTTAGGATATATTGCTAAAGAATTAGTAGTTTAAATAATTTAAGGCTCTTAACATATACTGACAACAAAAGTGTCACAATTTATGCCCCCACTGACATTTTAGGAGAGCCCCTTTTCCCTGGAATTTGGTCTCTGATGCCATTTTCTCCCCGTCTCGTGTTCATTCCCCTTGGCCTTGCCATCTGTTGTGTCTCTGTTCCATTCCCTCAGTTACAGCAGTGCTGGAGGCTTGTGACTTCTCATTCCAGCCTCAGCTCTGTGTTCACTGGTGAGCTGGAGGTCCCCTGCATGTCAGTTCTCCACCTCCAAGCATGTAATTATTGTCTTTCCATCGCTCTCCCCTGCTCTGTTCCCTTTTTTTTGTTTGTTAGTTGTTTTTTTTTTTTTTTTTTTTTTTTTTTTCCTCTCCCGTTGCGGGGCACAGGCTCCGGACGCGCAGGCCCAGCGGCCGTGGCTCACGGGCCCAGCCGCTCCGCGGCATGTGGGATCTTCCCGGATCGGGGCATGAACCCGTGTCCCCTGCATCGGCAGGCGGACTCTCAACCACTGCGCCATCAGGAAAGCCCTCTGCTCCGTATTGAGACAGATTAAGGTTGGCGGTGGGGGAGTGATTCTCAGTCCTTCCCTTTTCCTGTTTATTCAGTGGTGATGAGTTACTCTCCACAGGCGACTGAAATTTTGCCTTCCTTTCTGGGTGGTAATCATTCCCTTTGTTCTGTCTGCTCTTGTGGGCTGTGTTCTTCCTTCTCACTGTGTGCGCTGAGCCGTTCAGCTCCCACACCCCAGATGCAGCCACAGCAAGGTGTGACTGGGGGCTCGGGAGACTTGAATGTGACAGTTGCGTGTGTCAGTCTTGTTTGAACGCACAGGTCCCCTGCGGGGGGAAGTTTATGGACCCATTTGTTACAGCGGCTGCTACTATACTTTCCTCAGGGAGAAAAATAACTGATGTTACTTGTTGAATTGCTTGTGTAATCTTTATGTCAGGTTTAATATTACACAGAAAGCTTTGAAATAGATTTTGATTCTGGAATATGTAAAAATTGTCATGGTGATCAAAAAAAAACCCAACCGTCTGCTATGCAGCATTTACATCTGCTGTTTCCATCTGATAATGTGCAGATTTCCTAAGTATTTTTGTATATTTATGTAATAATTTTTTGGTCCAAATTTAAGATTCAGCGTATTTAATGAAACTAAAGAGTAATCCTGATTTGGTTATGATCTACTTGGTATCTGACAGCATGTTGATTGCTGACTGTATGGTATTTTAGGAGGTTGTTATATTGTTTAGTCTGAGGTTGAGGAGGGAAGGACATTGTGTCACTGGGGGGAGGGGGTGTCAGAGTGACTGCTCTGGTACCTGTGTTACGTCTGTCCTTCTCTTGAAGGAGTTGTGGACATGCAGAGCTCCAGGTATAAAAGCTGAAGATAAAAAAGAACGCGGGACCCCCCTCTCGGTCAGTTGTAGCAGCTCCGCAGGTCCCTGTAGGGGCCGCGAGGGTGGCTGATGCGAGGGTGGGCTGGGAAGTCAGGGTCGAGAGAACCAAGTGGGGCCTGGAAGTTCAAGCTGTGGGGCCTGGCGGGAACAGAAGCCAGGTGAGTATGGGAGTCAAGGCGGGGCACATCAAGCGAATAGACACCACGGAGACACCCAGTGGGTCCCGTTCCCGGGTGCTCAGGAAGCAACACACAGTCAGAATCCAGGGACCGTTTATGGGTGTGGGGGAGCAGCAAAGACTCAAACCAGTTGAAGATGTAAGGCACCTTTAGTCATTGCTAAGGAAGCCTCTTGTATATTTATTTACGATGGCCTGGGACAGACTTCCAGGATTTTCTAAGCTAGTTGCAGCTGGGAAGGTGGGCCAAAGCCAAGAGTCATGCCATAGTTGGGGTGCTGAAGTTAGACCTTGGTCTCCTTGATGACTCTCTGATCGGTGGCATCATGACAGTAATTCAGTGTATCCCTGTGATGTGTGTGGTATCATTCTAGACAGTATGAAAATGTGAGATTCCATTTTTACCCTCCAGGGCTTCTAGCTGAGTTGAGAAGACAGAACCTTTGCCTTGGAGGTAAGCCTCAGTGGAAAGGAGAGGTGTTGGGTATCACCTGGGTTCTGCTCATCCTGAGTTCTGTTGGACTTGGAGGATGGGAACTGTGTGAGTCTTAGAAGGGGCTGGGTTTGGATTACAAGGTGGGACTTAGCGTGAGCAGGACATAGGTGAGGGCTTCTCCCACCTTTATAAGCTGTTTCACTCGCGGAGCCTGCTTCCTCAGTTGTAAGCTGGTTAAAGTAATTTCTGCCTTGCCTGTTTGTGGCAGGGTTGTTGTAGAGATTAAACGAGATGATTTACTTGAAAACCCTTTGTAACCGTCACCACGGATTCAAATGTAAGGTGTTACTAATAATTTGCCATTTGCAGCGGGAGCCTGTTGGATCATAGCTCTGTTCATTCATCATACGTAAATGAGACTGTATTCTTGCAATCAAAGGTGTTTAATGAAGGTCATGATTAGATGTTGAGGAAAAGAGTCAAAGAGACTGTTTTTAAGTAAGGTTGGTGTATGTCTGAGATTTTACTTATAAACTTATAAATACATAATTAGTGTTGAAAATTAATGTTTAATGTGCATCTGAAGTGCTTTACGTTTTTGGTGAATAAAAAGAAATATATTTGAAGAGTAAGTTACTGAGCTGTGAGAAAAACAGGAGTCCATTTAGTAGCAAAATTACACGATGCTTCTCATTCCTCATTCTAGAACAGACTATTTTTAGCATCTCTTTGAATCAGTGGTGAATTCCAGTTACAGGATTCAGTAATTAAAGCAGAGAAAAATATAACATCGTTTAGGCAAGAAAATCTTTTTACTTGAGTTGGATCTGTTTCAGGGTTTAGACTATTATCCTCAGCCACCCCCCGCCCCCTCTGGAATCGTTGGCTTGTCATCCCTGTGGGGTCACAAGCAACAGGAAGGGTGCCAGGACCTCGGCCAAGGACACAGTGTCCCGTTTCTAAGAGGGGATGTCTTAACGGGTAAGCTTGTTGTAACTGTCATCTGCAGGACTCTGGAACAAGCGTTCAGGGGTCCCTAGGCCTCCCCCTGTTCTCCTGTCCTCCATCCCTCCCCGATGGTCAGTTCTGTCCCTCTGTCTCCTGCATATGTCCTGCCGCTCCTTTGTTTTTTCCGTTCTCCAGCTGCCTGTGAATATTGTGAAAGCAAACGGCGTGCTGCTGCCAGTTGGTCCCACTCCACATTTGTGTTTAGTGGTTGTGGATTGTTCCATAATGTTGCTAAACAGCTTTCTGAAAACTTGCTCCCAGTCAGCAATCTTTCTTCAAGCTGGAAGCCTTATTTTTATCCTGTGGAAGTTATTATTATTTTATCTTTTTATGCCCATTCCGCAAAAGCTCATTAACTGTTTGGTTGCACTGAAAGTGGTGTTCTGTTGACCCCAATTCTCCTGCTGTTTCCCTGGGCGGAGCGCAGCCCTTGAGATGGTGACCGCAGGGCCAGCACCAGGTCACAGGATGCTACTGGTTGAAATCGGTCACGAAGATGCATGATGCGTTTTTTAACCGAGTCATTTGAGAAAGTTCACTTATTTGACAGATGTTTTTTGAGTGTTGCTTGTGTGCCGAACATTGAGCCAGGAATTAAAAAAAAGAAAATGAGAAAGGTCTTTGATAGTGAAGAGTGCAGTTTTAGGACTCAGGTGGTGGCGCAGGGCCAGACCTCTCTGCAATGAGTGTTAAAATATATATATATATTTTTTTTATAAAAGCTTAACAGCCATAGGTAGGCAGAAGCAACGCATAACTAGAAAATGCGCTCTTGTTTTGAAAACTGATGGTTTACCATGAATTTCCGAACTTTTTCAGCCTCTGAGTTCTTTGATCTCTCAGCAGCTCGGTACTTCATGTTGCAGTCATGAAAAACCAGGCAAACGGGTAAGACCAGAGCTAAGTCTGGGCTTCTGCAGTCCTCTTGCGTTTAGGCTTTTGTGTGCTCGTTTATTGATTCACTGTTTGTTTTGTTCTGGACGCAACACTGTTCAGGAGGCTTTGGAGCTCCTTTCTGTGTGAAGCCCTGTGGGTATAAGGACGTGGGTGACCCTCTTCCCACGCTGGGGGCTGTCACAGTGCCCGGGCAACAGGCAGGAGTGGTGCCGGGTCAGTGATGGATGTTCTCAGGGGCTTGTTATCACGTGTGAGGCCAGGCTTGTCCCAGGGGTCACCCCTTTGATTCTCGCTCTTGTTGTATTTCGGGGAATTTAAGCTTAAATAACCTGCCTTAGAGGGTGTAAGTGGGAGGCCAGTTTGAGCTGAATCCTGGCTTGAGAGCCCACTGCACCATGGCATCTTGTGTCGCCTGGCTGATTTGGTGGGCACAGAGGAGGGGTTGGACTCTGCCGGCAGCCGAGCAGAGCTTTGCGGTGGAAGTGACCCCTCGCTGGTCAGAAGGTAGAGGGCAGGTGTGGGGAGATGCAGGTGTGGGGAGATGCACATGTGGGGAGGGGAGGTGCATGTGTGGGGAGGGGAGATGCAGGTGTGGGGAGATGCACATGTGGGGAGGGGAGGTGCAGGTGTGGGGAGGGGAGATGCAGGTGTGGGGAGATGCACATGTGGGGAGGGGAGGTGCAGGTGTGGGGAGGGGAGATGCAGGTGTGGGGAGATGCAGGTGTGGGGAGATGCACGTGTGGGGAGATGCAGGTGTGGAGGGTGTGTGCATGAAGGCAGTGTGGGGAGGAGTGATGGGAGGGAAGCTTGCAGACCCTGCCCAGGAATTGGCCTGTCCCTGTGGGGCAGGGCGGCGGTGTCAGGGACCCCACGGTAAAGCCGACGGAACAGGCCGACTGGCCGCGCGTTACCGGAGGGTGTGCTGCCTCCCTCGGCTCCCCTGCTGTCCCTGCGTCTGTGAAGGGCAGACTGGAGCACCTGGGAAAGGCCACAGTGCCTTCAGACCCTTGGAAGCTTGCAGAGTTGAAGGCTTTGGTAGATTCTCTGGTTTCAGAGGGCAGAACAGAGAGCATTGGTTTCAAGTGTTAAAGATGCAGGCTTTAACCGAATACAGAGCTTGGGTTCTCAGTGAGAGGTTACACATTCCTCTCCCTGAACAGTGTTCACGAGAGGCATCCAGGGGTGGGGCAGAGGGGAGTCCGCACTGAATGGCGGGTGGATCTCTGGGCCCTTACAACTCTGGCCTGTGCGTATCCTGTAGCTGCCCAGGCCCAGGCAGGCAGTACACACTCTATTTTGTGAGTAAGCTCTGGGCCTGGGAACCTTCGGACCCCCTCGTGATGTCTTCATATTTCGGACGTGAGGTAGCACTTGGCTTTGTGTTAACCTCGCATCCTCTGTGCGTTTCAGGGGACAGGAATCAGTCTCTCGGTGTCCCTTTGCTCCGCACGCACATTTTCAGTCTTGTTTATTGAAGCCGGCACTGGTCCTTTCCTCCCACGACACTGTGCACGATCTCTCTTGCCACTTGGCACTTTCGGACCTCAGTGTGCTGTCTTTCTGTGTGTCATGTCCCTGCTGCCTGACTCGTGGCTGTGTTGCTCCTGTATTGTAGAAAGGAACTAAGTGTCTGAATGGACCCTGGGCAGTTGATGTGGCCCAGATCTTGATCTGAGTTATTCGATTCTCTGGCCGGGGACCGTTAGCCCAGAGGTGTGGGCCAGCTGTGGCTCTCTGCACAGCCACGTTATATCAAGAATTGATCATTTTGTCTTCCTGTTTTACTAGGGAGTTACTGTTCATCAGGTTAAGGGGAAGAAACTCTTGTTTTATGACGCTAGTATTTAGGTCTGTGGTACATACTTTTTAAATGAACAAATTACTTAAAACTGGGAGAATTAGGGCTTCCCTGGTGGCGCAGTGGTTGAGAGTCCGCCTGCCGATGCAGGGGACGCGGGTTCGTGCTCCGGTCCGGGAAGATCCCACATGCCGCTCAGTGGCTGGGCCCGTGAGCCATGGCCGCTGAGCCTGCGCGTCCGGAGCCTGTGCTCCGCAACAGGAGAGGCCACAACAGTGAGAGGCCCGCGTACTGCAAAAAAAAAAAAAAAAAAGAAAAACTGGGAGAATTTTTCATTTGCACCCTCGTAGAATAATTAATGTGGTTTTATTAATTGTTAACTGAATGTGTCCCTAGCTGGGAATGGGCTTATATGTAGGTGTTCAGTCAGTGTCGGCTGACACTGTTTCCGTGTTGTGTACAGCAGTATTCCTCCTGCTGCTTGTTTAATGGGCGCACATGCGCATGCACACACACATCCTTCCTCACCAGGTAAAGCTCTCTGGGCACCAAGACCGTGTCTTATTCCTCATCCCTCCTATGTAAGAGCTCACTTACGCGTTGAGGTGAACTGCGGGGCCAGCTAAGTGTGTTCCTTGTGGCTCTGATCTAAGTGATGCAGGACAATTCTAGTCGTGGGAATTGAAGCTCAGATAACCGACTTGAGAGGCCGAGCAAGGCAGCACAGAGGTTGCTGTTTTCTCGTGTTGTTAAGACACGCTTCTAGCTAAAAACATTCCCGTTAGATGTGCTGATGAGATGTTTCTCGGAAGATAATGGAGTCTGCATGTTGCAGAGTGTCTAACAGTCTTGTAAGTAGAGCTTGCTATGTGCATAGTGAAGAACGTTGATGACACGACCTCCTGGATGGAGAGGAACTTAGAATCTGAGCCTGGTGGAGAGGGTGGCCCTGGAATGCGGAGCAGAAACTGCTATCCTGGACCACGTGTGTGTGTTGTATGTACCGGCTTCCCATTTCTGGAAAACTGGAATTCAGAAGCTTAGGTGAGATGGCAAGGACCGAAATAGTAAACAAATCCTAATACAATCAGATTAGGATAATATTGGCAGATTACCAGTGAGTTACTTAGACACAACCTGTTCTCAGGTTAAATGTTTTCATGTCACAGAGTTCTTTCTTTCATGTTGACTTCGGATGTTGTAGGTAACTAAGAGGAAAGGGCATATTCCTAGGAAAAACTTTATTATCATTGACCTTCAAAAATGCTCTCTAGAACAAAATAAGGTATTTCGTGAGTAAATTCAGTCTTTTCTCTCATCAGAGTACAGAAGAGTGTAGACCAAATGTCAGCTGAACTGCTTAGGAGCTGAAGGGTCTGTAATGTATTTGAAATTACCTGACCTCATGGTAAAGCTGCTACTCCTCTCCCCTCCCTGCTTTCTGTCATTTTCGTAGAAAATAACATATTTTACTAGGCAGCAATTTATCCTGGCTTCATTGATTATCTTTAATCTATGATTATTTTCTAAATTATGGTTTCAGAAATATAGGTTTTCCTTTTTCCCCCTTTTCTCTCTCTCTCTCTTGTTTTCTTCAGAGTATAAGGAATTCATAGTATAGGGAATTTTAAGTTAGTAGTAGTATTTTAAGGATGAGGCTGCGATCCGGAGCCAGCATGAGTACATTTTGATGCCACCATGTTGAGGGCATTACTCAAGACCCGAATGGCGAGGACAGGCACCTCTTGATGGGACTTTAAAGGGAGGAATCCTTGAAGACCACCCACTTTGTTACTCTGTCCGTTGGCCTGTTCGTCCATCTATTCAACAAATATTTGTGTGTCCACGTCCCTTTCTCTTGGGGATCCTTTTCCCAGGTCTGGTGACAGCCCCTCAGCTCAGAATCTCGAGTCTGCAATGTTAAGAGCTGCACTGTTCAGTCCTGTAGCCACTAGCCACGTATTGCTCTTCAAATCAATATTAATTAAAAAGAAATAAAATGGAAAACTCAGTCCCTCAGTCACACAAGTGGTCGGTCAAGTGCTCTCTGTGACTGGGCCCACCACACGGGCCGGCGTCCACGTGTGGAACACGCCCATCACTGCGGGGGTCTGAGCCTGGCATTCCCGCCTCTGCTCCTAGGCTCCACCCCCGAGACCCCTCGGTGCCCATCCGCTCTAGCGCTCAGTGCCTACCTCTCTCAAGTTCATTCCCATTCAAAAATTCTCCTATCTTATTGTAGGTCTGGGTCATCTGTCATCTGAATTAAGGCCACAGTGTTACCAGGGCTGTGAAGCCTCCCTGCCCCGCCCCCCCCGGCTGCCCCCCGCGGGGGGGCCCCCCCCCGATCTCAGTACCACGCACACACAGTTGTCACATTGAATACCAATTCCTTGTTGATACAGCCTTTCTTCTGGGGGATCAAGAGGTTCTTGGTGGTGCAGGATTGGGTTTTGGCTTTCCAGGGTCAGGGCACATGAAGCCTGACACATCCCCACAGCAGGCAAGTGTTTATTAAACTGATAGAGGGAGGAGCGGTGGGTGGAGGAGGCTTCACATGTTGCGCTGTAAAGACTGGAGCCAATTTGGATGCACGGAAGCCACACGAGGAGAGGCGTTCGTGGCAGGGGAGCATCACAGATGCAAGCCAGTTGGCAGGAAGTTAAGGGCGGCTGTGCTCCCAGGTGCAGCCGGAGTGGCATGTTCAGCACCATGGCCAGGGCTTAACCAGCGACAGAAACCATGTAAATCCTGGTGCTTCATATAAATGTGTTTCCCTGTGCTAATGCAACACCTCTTAGTAGAGGTGCTGCGTTTCACACTTAATAACCTTAACCATACCTTCAAAGGAGTTCAACATACGTTTTTCCCCTGTAAAGTGAGGCAACACATTCACAGAGTCCAGTTAACTCTTCAAGACCTTCTTGGTTCCTGACTTAGGTTAGACGGGTTATCAGCTCAGTAGGAAAGAAAAATGCACGTATGCATGTCCAGAGGAGGCCATCTGGTACAGTAATTAAGAACAGTGACGGTGGCCAGACAGCCCTGTCCTGGCTCTGCCTCTTCCAAGCTGTGTCGGCCGGGGCAAGTCCCCTTCCGATCCTCAATTTCCTCATTTTTTAATGGAGATGTTACCTGTGTTGACTGAAGAAAATCACACAAGCTAAATGCTTCGAGTTGTGTTTTATTGGGCAATTTACCGAGGACTATAGCCCGGGAGACAGCCTCTCAGATACTCTGAGGAGGTATTCCAAAGAGGTGAGGAGGGAGCCAGGATAGGAGTTTTTGCTGGCGGGGGTGGGGTGGGGTGGGGGGGCATGTAGTGGGACATCTAAAGATGACTACTGATCACAAAACCCAAACATCTCAAGTTAATGATTTTAGTGTTTTTCTATGTATGGGAAGATGCGAGAGTCTGGGCCCTTTGAAATTCTTCCTTAGATGTGCATCTTAACTGTCTAGGACCAGTATCCTATTTTTCTCCGTCCTGAATCCCCTCAGGGCGCACCGTCAGGGCAGCTGCAGCGGCCGCTAGCTTGATGGCGGGCAACATTTTTCCGTCCTGCCTTGTGAAGATTAAGTTAATCGTAGGTGACTCGGCGCTCTGCTTAGTCCTCAGTAAGGCATTCACCAAGTGGTAACTAGTAACAAAATTCTACTTCCATAGCCTTTCACACAAATGGGTAAATTCATAGTTGTGTTTCCCAAAGGAAGAGTTAACACATGACTGCGAATGTAAAGGGTCATCCAGGACATTTGGATTGCCCCTGGGTACAGTTAGTCATATAGTTACATAGTGCTGGTTACTTTCAAAATCATGCAAATAAGGTGATCTGGTTCAGGTGAAATTTGGCCTGGATAATCTAAAACCCAGGGCTGCTTCTCTGTATTTGGAAATAGGATGATCACTTATGCAAATGACAGGAAGAAGTCACTTTTACATCTTGCATCATCAAGTGCTGTCCAGCTGCTCCGAAGGAAGGGAGAGAAAATCATGTGCTGCTTGTAATGTTAACTGAGCATACTAGGAGGACGTGTGTAGTATTATCGAATGACCTTTCTGGGTTTTTTTTCACACTTTCAAAAGGGTGGTGACAGTCTTAACTGTGGACGTTCTCATTATCCACGGGCCCACATACAATTCATGCACAGCCAGACAGTCCCTTCTAGGCTTCAAGCTGTTTTCCTTCCCTGCGGAGATCACACCCCCTCCTTTCCTGGGCCTGCACGGCCTTTCCCCCTCCCCCCACCCTTCCTTGGCCTCCCACGAAGCTTTTGCTATACCCCAGCCCACTTCTGGGCTGCCCTGCTCCTTCCTGCATCTACCGTGTTGTATTATAATTATCTACATGCGTCAGTCACCCTTGCAAGACTCAGTTCTTTCATGAGCAGGCGTTTTCTCAGTCATTTTTGTGTCTGCAGGGTTTAAAGGCGGGCCAACTTACGCAAGGTGCTTAGAAATGTTTTGCCGAATGAACGAATGCTTGTTCTCTACATGTTTCTTAAATGTATTCTCCTAAGTGAATGGTAACTCTATTTGGGTAGGAAACTGTACTGTATTTTTGGTGCCACAAACAGTGTTTATCTTCAGATAACTCTGTAGGCTTGCTGTTAATATCAGTTATCCTGGAAACACTTTCTAGAGTCAATTCAGCAGGTTTTAAGTCGTCGTTACTGTTTTATCCCCACATGTACTATTAAAATATTTGTGAAGTGATCACCAAGATTTTTATTGACTTGAGTTCTTATGCGAACGATCTGTATTCAGTTAATTGTGGGCGGTCACAAACCTAAAATGTGTGTAAGCAGTTCAGTTGAATAGACCCGTGGTGTACTGGGCTTTTTTGTTTTTCTTCCCTTTGGCTGTTATTTACTGGATGCCTTGAAGTTAATTTCAAAGCTTATTCCAGGATAGAGAGTGGGAATTATACCGGAATTCACATTCCTTATTAGCTCCCTGCTTAAACTAACTGAAAAAGACCTAGTTCTGGGACTAGAGCTCCCTTGACGAAATTATTGGAATGTGAAATTTGAATTTAAGACTTTCTTGGAGTCGTGAATGCATTTTGCTTTGCCGGTATTTAATTTTTTTTTTTTCTTTCTTCTTAGTTTTAATTTTGATTTGCTGTTACTACTGATATCTGAGCCAAAGTGGTGATGCTACCTGAGGGACATTTCTGCAACCCATAAGTCAACAGTTACACGGTAAGACTGTGTGCCTTTTACCCTTAAAGCCGTTTAATTTCTATAACATTATAGTTTAGAATTTGAATTTGAAATGGAGTAGGATAAAATATGTTAGTGTTTCAAAATATTAAAATATCAATATATTTTAATATATAAATATTAACAGCAGATAATATTTTAGAGCTTTTGGTCCTAATCAACAGTGAGAGGTTGAAAGAGAAAAACTATAATTTGATATATTCATTTCCTATTAATTTTTACGTGCACAAGTATGGATATGCAGTTTTTGACTCATTAAACTGGGGTCTCATTTCCCCCCCTATATATCTTGCCCATTTACTTTCTATTTCCTGAAGTTTAACCAGCTCGTTATTTTTTGGATCTTGTTAATAACGAGTGGGTATGAGAAGCCAAGATGATAAAACTTAAACCTCCTCAGGTGTTACTGTAACTCACTCTGAAGTGAAGTGGTGATTCCAACAGTGGCTCAAATGAGGTTTTGAATTATTTACGGGTTTAAATGACCTGTATTTCCCTATCTTTGAGGAATGCCTCAAGAGCAACGAGGATGGTGTACTATGAAGGCAGGTCCTGTTCGGAACCTCACTTTCCTTCTGTACAAAGTTCTGCCGTCTGTCTTGACTGCTTTACAGAGTGAAAAAATCACTTGATGTTTGTGGAATTGTCCTTTTTTGCATTAAGGGTAGAGGGAGAATAACAAGTCTTGGTTCTGAGATGATATTGAGAGAGAACGTATTACTCTTGATATCTGTGTGTGGGGCATGCCAGAAGCCTTGACCGCTAATCCTGCCTCACCTTGACCTTGGCCATAGCGCTCCAGTAACTTCCTATCAAAAAATTGATGTTGATTCCCATACTTACATGTTACAGGTAATTTTCCAGGAATATGTCTGAATTCTTTGACCACAGCAGAATTAGGCTAGAAATCAGTATCAGATGTTTGGGAAATCACCAAATATTTTGAAATTAAATATCACATTATAAAGATCCCATGGGTCAAAGGGGAAGTCACAAGGGAAATTAGAAAATATCTTGAATGAAAATGAAAATATAACATACCAAGATTTATGGGATGTGCCTAAAGCAGTAATTCAAAGGGAAATATATAGTGTTCAAGGCTTATATTAGAAAACAGAAGTTTTGAAACAATAATATAAACTTTTACTTTATCAGCTCAGTGCTTTATATCCACCTAGAGGGTGGGATAGGAAGGGTTAGAGGGAGACACAAGAGGGAGGAGATATGGGGATGTATGTATATGTATAGCTGATTCACCTTGTTATACAGCAGAAACTAACACACCATTGTAAATCAATTATACTCCAATAAAGATGTTAAAAAAGAAAATAAATTAGAAGGCAGGGAACTATATTCAATATTCTGTAATAAACCATAATGGAAAAGAATATGAAAAAGAATATATATATGTATAACTGAATCACTTTGCTGTACAGCAGAAATTAACACAACATTGCAAATCAACTACACTTCAATAAAATAAATTAAAAAAAAAAAAGAAACTAGAAGGCAAAGAGCAAATTAAACCCAGAACAAGCAGAGGAAGAAAATAATAAAGATAAGGGCAGACAACAATGAAATAAAAAACAGGGAAAAAAAATAGGAAAAAAATCAGTGAAACCAAAAGCTGTTTCTTTGATGAGAGCAATAAAAGTTACAAACCTGTAGTCATACTGATCAGGAAAAAGAGAGAGAAGAGGCAGAAATTTCTAATATCAGAAAAGAGAGACCATCAATATAGATCCTACAGATATTAATAGGAAGATAAGGAAATATTGTGAGCCACTTAATACATATGATAACTTAGATAAATGGACAAATTCCATCAAAGATACAACCTACCAAACCTCACTCAAGAAGAAATGGATAGGGACTTCCTTGGCGGTCCAGTGGTTAAGAACTTCACCTTCCAATGTAGGGGGTGCGGGTTTGATCCTGGTTGGAGGGCTAAGATCCCATATGCCTCGCAAGCCAAAAGGCCAAAACATAAAACAGAAGCAATATTGTAACAAATCCAATGAAGACTTTAAAAATGGTCCACATCAAAAAATCTTAAAAAAAACAAAAAAAGAAATGGGTAACTTGTGTAGCTCTTTATTAAAGAAATTGAATTTGTAGTTAAAAATTGTCCCCAAAAGAAAGCTCTAAGCCCACATGGTCTCATTGGTGAATCTGCCAGCCTATTAAGAAAGAAATAATACCAATTATATACAAACCCTTCAGAAAACAGAAGGAAAGGAACACTATTTTATGAGGTCAGTATTACTCTGATACAAAAAATGGATATTTCTCCCCCAAATATTAACACGTTAAATACAGTTTATATAGAAAGGGTAATATATCATGCCAAAGGACCATTTATTCCAGAAATGCAGGAATAATTCACAATATCAACAAACTAAACAACAGAATTTTTAAAACCCTTATGATCAACTCAATAGATGTAGAAAAAGCATTTAACAATATTCATCATCCAGTCATGATTAAAAACTCAGAAAACTAAGAACAGAAGGAAACTCTCAAAAAAGTTGGAGTAGAAGGGAGCTTCCTGAACTTGATAAAAGCTATCTGTGAAGAACCTACAGCTGATATTACAATTACTGGTGAAAGACTGAATGCTTTTGCCTAACATTAGGAACAAGGCAAGGCTAGTCACTCAACGTTCCTATTCAGAATTGTCCTAGTCAGTGCAATAAAGCAGGAAAAAGAAATAGAAGGCATATGGATAGGGGCAAAAGCAAATTTAGAACTCCTCTAGCAAGGGACCTGAGAAATGTTGGTTTACCCGCCCAGCCTCTGTGATATAGAAGGGAGAACAGGAGTTGGGGAATAGCTGTCGAATGCCAGCACATAAAATCTACTACATTTTGGGTTCTGTGGTCATGATCTGAAAATCATAAAAGCAAGGCAACATTTATATCACTTGTGGGTTTAAATTACTGTTCTTTAAAGTTTTAAAAGTCAGCATACTCTATTGTGAGAGTCTTATTTCAGCATCTTCCTTCCGTTAATATAACTGGAAAGCCATGTGTAGTATTTAAAAATTATGCATTGGTTTAAACTTCATTAAATAGCTTTTGTTTTTTAAGTTAAAGAAAAAGGCTATCTGAAACAATATTAAGATGTCCTCTAAAATTTTGTGAGGGCAAACAACGTTATTTGTTAAATCTGTTACAGCCCTCACTTAACTTTGGAGGAGTTAACAGTTCTTAGAATATACTGACGTGTTTTGTGTAATAATATAAGACACATATTGTGCCTTTTAATTGCTGCTATGTAATTTCCAAGTACTTGCTCATTTTTGCGGTGGTTGGCAGTGTGGGGCTGAGGGAATCTTGAGTCGTGGTCCCAATTGTCTGGGAGAATTATATGACAGGACAGCGTCTCTGGGTGGCTTTACTGGAATCATTTCTAAGTCTCTTGCAATGACATTGTTCTTCAGCCTAGGTAGAATACTGACAAATATTAAACAAATTTAATAATTGTGTGCGTTTCATTACATGTTACCGGCCCTGTCACTTGGTGCTCAGTACTTGGTATGGCACAGAGGAGGAGTGTATATTTAGAAGTTATGGAAGTTCTTGGGTTCAAATGCTAAAAACATAGAGGCTTAATTAAGCTTTTGAGCAAAATCCACGTAAATCCTTGATCCTCATTTCCCTTATCTGTAAAAGGAGGATAATAATCTTGATAAGCTGCTGAAAACATTGAAAATATTCCTCAGAGCATCTGAGAGACCATGGACCCTCAGGTGGTGATGCTGGGAGAGGGTCTTAGTTGCAGAAACATCATAAGACTTTGGCACCCACCAGAACTCTTTTTTTTTTTTTTTTTTTTTTTTTGCGGTACGCAGGCCTCTCACTGTCGTGGCCTCTCCCGTTGCGGAGCACAGGCTCCGGACGCGCAGGCTCAGCGGCCACGGCTCACGGGCCCAGCTGCTCCGCGGCATGTGGCAGCACTGGTTTTGAGTTTAAGTTCTTCTACTTATGAGTCATGTCACTTTGGATAAGTTAATTTTTGAGCCCTGAGTTCTTTCTCTGTTAAGCGAGGGCAGTGCCAACCCATAAGGTTGTAGTGGGGTGTAAATGACATAACGTATATAATAAAATGCTTAGGTATGTAAAATGTTCCCATTTATCACCTGTAACGGGGTTACCATCGTTAGCTTTATGATTTTGTTTCTTTGGTTGATTTTCTATAAAGTGAACTAGAAATCCCGAATGGTCACGGTTCACCTGTTGGACTGTGTTGAGAAGAATGAAGCCGATAGGATGCCAGGCTTGATGTTTTGAGACCAAGTGTTGCAAATTTTAGATATTTTACTAGTATTTCTCTGGTACTTGCATAGTGCAAACAGTTGGGAGTGGTTAACTAAAATAACCATTCAGTTTATCTTAACTATCTTTCATGAACACAGCTTCTAGTTGCCAAAAATATTGCCATCAGGATGCTTTTGGTTTCTAAAAATACAGACTCAAGATTTGTAGCATGTCTGCTAGGGAACAGTTGGTAGGTTCTACAGCTTTTCTGCTATTTTGACCTTATTTTAGGATGTCATTCGTATGAGTTGCCAACGTTTGGCTATTTTTGACCAACAAAAGTGGTAACTCCATATGGTCCAAGTGGATATTTCAGGCTATGCTGTTAGTGTTTTCTTTACACACTTGGTAAATGATCTAATTTTATATCTTATAATTTGTTGTTTCCTCTAGGAGCTTACATTTATTTTTAACGCAGTTTGGATTTTCTTCATTAATTTGTTTGGTGAACGTTATTCTCAAGTAATTGCTGCAAAAGAGTAGGGCAGAGAAAAATAAGTGCTATATCTTTCTTAACAAAAAGAGGAGATGCTGCCTAATCTTCGAGAAGACTTTCAATTTATGGTCAAGTAAATAGAAACAAAAGCTAGAGGCTTTTGAGAATTAAACCTTGAGGTCATAGGTCATACAGGTAGAGTCTGAGTCCCTGAAAATTCTTTGAGATCAATTCACCCTCACAAGTGCTAAAGCACTCTGGATGGTTTTAGCTTCTGAGGGTTTATTCATGTGTTTCATGTTACGAAAGTAATGCAGTGTTCACTCAGTTTAATGTTGTGTTTATAAAGTGTCCATAGGTCATATGTTTATTGTACTTTGAATAAGAAGCTAACAATTTTAGTTTTATTTAAAAGGGCATTCATGTAACAGATACTTAGCGTGGATCATAAATAGTGATGATAATATTGCGTTGAGCAGCTTATGAGCCTTTCCTACGCATCACAGTGTGATCACAGCCTGATTGTGGTGCTGATAAACCATTTTTCCCCTTCTTGTCCAACTAAAGAGAAAAGGGAGGTACAGAGTTAGTTTTTTAATGTGTCAGGTAAGCACTGATTCCTTCACAGGGGTAGTATCTGGGGTTTGGGATCCACTTTACGCTGTTCGTGGCCTTGGTGTTCCATCTCATCGGAGGTCTCATCGGAACCCTCGGAGGGGAGCAGGCAGGTGTTGCTTCCGTCTTGTAGGTGAGGACTGGGGTGTAGTGGGATTGAGATCCCGAAGAACTTGGATTCTGCTCGCTGGTCTGGCTTGTTCGGCTGCTGTGCCAGGGCCAGACCCCTTTCAGGACGGCTGTCTGTGCTCACTGTTTGCACTGCCTGCTCCCTGATTGTGGAGCGGGGACACATCCACTTTGGAGGATGGAACTCTGTAGGAGGAAAACTTTTCCTAGGAAGTGAGTTAGCATTTCTGTTTGCTGTATTCATCGAGCCATTAACTGTGGCATCTGACGAGTTGCTAAATTTATCTTTTTCTGTTTTTTTTCTGTCGTGGTCTTTTGCCCCGTGTCTGTGGCTCACAGTAATTCTTTCTACCTGACCATCGTGTCAAAATCTAAATATGAAATAAATTTCCAGGCATCTCCCAATTTGTATTCTGCCCTTATCTCTTATCCAACCCCACGGATCCAGTTTTTAAAGCTTTACTAGGCGTAATTGACCAACAGTAAATGATGCATATTTGAAAGGTGCAGTCTGGTGAGTTCTGACCTGTGCACACATCCGTGAGCGCGCACGCCGTCGCCCATGGAAGGTTCCTCCGGCCTTTGTCACCCCCCCCCACCCACCCACCGTCTCTCCTGCACCTCCAGGCAACCACGGATCTGCTCTCTGTCGTGAGATTGGTTTGCGTTTCCAGAATGTTACTGTAAAGGAAAACCAGTCCTCTGTGTGTCTCCTGCTTCTTCATTCTGACCCCAGACATGTGGTGTCCCCACGGCAAGCAGTTTGGTGACACCGGCCGGGTGGCTTGCAGTTCAACTCAGTTCTGATGTTTATATGGTGGAGAGGGCACCCATCCCACAGGTGAAGGGCCTGTCCCACAAGATCCCCCCACCCAAGCCCCCCAACTTCCTTTGTTACCTGCACTTCTGGCTGACTGGCTGTAAATCCAAGGTTCCCATGACCCCTGTCTGAGCTTGATGGTGCACAGAACTCAGGAAACCAGTTTACCCACTAGATGGATGATCAGGCTGTTGCGAAGGACCTTCAAGGATATGAATGAGCAGCTCGACGATGAGACACAGAGGGTGAGGTCTGGCAGGCCCCGGACCCCATGAGTTTGGGGTGCACCACCCTTCTGGCATGTGGATGCATCCGGTTCACCAGCCTAGAAGCTCTTGAACCCCATCCTTTTGGGGGGTTTATGGAGGCTTCGTGACAGGCACGATTCGTTAGATCATTGGCAGTGGGCGACTGAACTTGGTTTCCAGCCCCTCTCCTTTCCCCAGAGGTCTGGGGATGGGACTGAAAATTCCAGCCTTCTAATCACTGGGTTGGTTCCCCTGGCAACCAGCCCCCATCCTTAGGGAAGGTCCGGAAGTCACTTCATTAACATACGCAAGTGTGGTTCAAAGGAGTTGGTTTGTGTCAAAAGACCCCTTTATGGCTCTTATCACTTAGGAAATTCCAAGAGTTTTAGGAGCTCTGTGCCATTAGTGGTGATGAAGACCAAATACGTATTTGTTATTATAAATCACAGTATCATAGTTACATAGAAGGAACCCTACAGTGTGTACTCTTTTTTTGTCTGGCCTTTGTTCAGCATAACCATCCGAGATTCATCCTTGTTGTTTCCCGTATCAGTAATTCATTCCACGTTGTTGCTAAGAAGTGCAGTTTGTTGGGCTTCCCTGGTGGCGCAGTGGTTGAGAGTCCGCCTGCCGATGCAGGGGACACGGATTCGTGCCCCGGTCCGGGAAGATCCCACGTGCCGCGGAGCGGCTGGGCCCGTGAGCCATGGATGCTGAGCCTGCGCGTCCGGAGCCTGTGCTCCGCAACGGGAGAGGCCACAGCAGTGAGAGGCCTGCGTACCGCAAAAAAAAAAAAAAAAAAAAAAAAGTGCAGTTTGTTTATCCACTCACCTGTTGATGGGTTTTGGGGTCGTTTCTATTTTGGGTTGTTTTTGGCTTTTGCAAATCAAGCTGTATGAACATTCATGTACAGGTCTTTGTGTGGGCATGTGCTTTTTTTTCTTTTTTAATTAATTAATTTATTTGGTTGTGCTGGGTTTTAGTTGCGGCAGGCGGGCTCCTTAGTTGCGGCATGCCTGTGGGATCTAGTTCCCTGACCAGGGATCAAACCCAGGCTCCCTGCATTGGGAGCTCGGAGTCTTAACCACTGTACCACCAGGGAAGTCCCTGGGCATATGCTTTTATTTCTTCTGCATAAATTCCCAGGAGTGGAATGGTTCCTAGGGGGTCATTCTGATAAGTGTGCGTTTAACTTTTTAAGAAACTGCCAAACTGTTTTCCAAAGTGATTGGGTTGTTTTACATTCCCTTCAGCAGAGAGTTCCGGTTTCTCTGCATTCTTACCGATGTTTGGTGTGGTCAGTGGTTTTGCCTTCAGCCATTCTAATAGGTGTGCAGTGCTATCTCCTTGTGCTTTTAATTTGCATCTCCTTCATGGTTAATGACTGATGGTGTGAAATGTCCTTGAGGTGCTTATTTGCCATCTGTCTTGTCTTCTGTGAAGTGTCTGTTCGTATACTTTGCTCATGTTTTCAACTGGATAGTTTTTTATCATTGAGTTTTGAGAGTTCTTTGTATGTTTTGCATATAAGACCTTCATTCAATAAGTGATTTGCACTTTCATCCATTTTATTAGCAATTTTTCCCCCTTTACTCTAGAATGAGGCTTTGGGGAGTGACTGGGATTATTTTACAGTCTAGATCTCCCAGGTTCCATTTATCTTAAAAAAAGTTTATTTAAGTAGCTGGTTTTATCTGGCTGGTCAAAACAGGGAAGGAAAGCAGTTCCTGGTCAAAGCATCTCTGAGGTTCCTGGATTAGTAACGTGAATCAGAATAAACTTTTATGTGCAACAGAGAAATAGAAAACAGGTGTAGGCTCAAATATAAAGTATATTCTACAGTCCCGAATGTACTGAATGTTTGATTATATGGATACCAACACACTATAAAATGACTTAGAAATAAAATACAAATATATTTTTAAAGCGGTTTACATCTAAAAAGAATTTAGTAATTTGTTGATGAAAAATTAATCAATAGGCAATCTAAGAAAGAAAGAGAAAAATTTTATTCAAGCCATCCTGAAGATTATAACCCAGGAGGCAGTCTTTTAGAAATCTCTGAAGACTCTGCTCATTGGAGGTCAAAGCACATGTTATATAAGTTTTTGAGACAAAGAGTCATACATCAGAGGAACATATTGACAGTTTGTGAGCCCAACAAGGCGAGTAGTGGGTCACGGTGACCCCTTGCAGGATTGAGAAAGGAATGTTATTCCTAAGTCATTGCCTCACTGGCACCAGTAGGAAGTTGCTCTTGTTGGGTGAGCAGGCATTCCT
>NW_006799055.1:3190490-3227258 GCF_000442215.2 Lipotes vexillifer | reverse complement strand
CATTCCTGTGTCTTTAAGGGGATCCAGTTAATATAATGTGTGATACAGATGCAAAGTGCACACAGAAGAGGGGGGAAGGGTAGTGGCTCAAATGGCAGAGAAAATTTTATGTTTAAACATTTTCTTGTTCTGCCTTAGAAATAATTTTATTTCATCACTTTAAATTAAAAAAAAAAAAACCAATCCAAACTAAAGAAGGACATAACAGAGCGTAAAAGTCAATTTCAATATAGATGCCCAGATAACTGGTGGAAGGTTCTAGAAGAGAAGCTTTCTTGAGCCCCGTGGCCACCCCCGTGATGCCCAGGAGAGGAGGGCGGGGCAGAGACCATGGATTGTTCTTCACTTGATGCTCTTCACCACTTGGTTCTCCGTATCCCACTCGTGGTAGGTTATTTTCTTCACTTTTTCTGGCCTTGAGGTTTCTTTCTACAGCAGACAAACGACAAGACAGGAGCCAGTGGTGAACACGCTGGTGCAGAGGAATCTCAGCCTCAACCTCTACTCTCTGCCTTTTCAGTTAGAACCAGATTTTAGCGTCCACCTGAAAAAATGTCCAGGTGACGTTTTGTAGCCCATAAAAGACAAGCGACCATTTCTTATCTCTGAGCGTCCTCCAAAAATAAGCACTTGACAGGGGTTTCATATCACTATGTTATTCCATAGACTTAAATCTGCTTTTTTCCCCTGGGGTACTTATTATTTACTTGTTGAGGCTGTTGAGCAAAAACGAGATGATACTTTCCAACCCTTGGAAACGAACTGCATTCCTCCACCGCCTGATGTTTCCTGAGTAGCCTCCGTGTGCCGAGCGTGCGCTGCAGGGTCGGTGAAGCGGTGTGACCTCCCCATCCCCCAGTGAAGTCTTTCCAGTTGTGTGTTTTTTTTTTTTTTTGCGGTACGCGGGCCTCTCACTGTTGTGGCCTCTCCCGTTGCGGAGCACAGGCTCCGGACGCGCAGGCTCAGCGGCCATGGCTCACGGGCCCAGCCGCTCCGCGGCACGTGGGATCTTCCCGGACCGGGGCACGAACCCGTGTCCCCTGCATCAACAGGCGGACTCTCAACCACTGCGCCACCGGGGAAGCCCTCCAGTTGTGTTTTAATTTCCCAGGTATGAGAAATACGTTAAACTAGTGCTTGTCACCCTGGATTGTAACTTTATTGATATGCCTGCCTCTCTCACTGAACCATTACTTCCTCGAGGAAAGGGATTTTGCCTTATTTTTGATGTTTATTCTTTGTATTTCCATTGGCTAAAGTATAATAAAAATGCACAAGGTGTTTGGAGCACAGTTTGAATCCAATATGGATATTTCTGGAAGCCAGCTGAATATCTAACTGGAAGGAAAGAAAGCACGCCAGAGCTCGGGGGCCCTGTGAGAGCAAATCTGTTTTTTCGGAGGAGGAAACTGAGGCCCACCTTGGTTGAGAAACCTGCACAGGGTCACGCAGTGCTGGTGGCAGAACTGGGCCTGGATCCCAGGGCCTCGGGTTCCTCTGAGCCTTTCTGTCCCTCATCGTGCAGGAGCCTACAGACCATGTTCTAGTAACAAAGCCTAGACATTTATCCCAGTGAAACACAACTGTTACACTTATGCAGTCTTTCCCCCACTTCACCCCCCGACTTCATTACGACTTTCCTCTGAAGCTTACGTAAAAGAGGTGAGGCAGTGTCGCTCTAGAAGATCACAGAACAGGGTGGGCGTTGAGGAGGCCCAGGCTCTTCCTCTGGCTGCGGGAATGTGACGGCGTTGGGGGTACCTTCCGGGGAATGTCAGCAGGCAAGCGGGGTCCCATAAAGCCAGGGAGGAGCAGACACGGTCCTTGCCCCGCACAGTAAAAGGGGCACAGCGGGAAATATGGTGGGAATCAGAGGACCGGCTCTGTGTGGGTGCAGGGATGGGGCCACATGTTCTGGGATCACGTTTTTTTCTGAGGACACAACTCCTACATACAAGTCAATGTGATTAAAAATCCAGACATGTGCAGTAGGCACACGTGTAGTCTGCTGTGTGCAGGAGAGTCTGGGCGTGTGATTTCCTCTGCTACGTGCTGCGCTGTAACTGCCAGGCATGTGGCAGTCAGAGCAGAGGTTACCAGCACGTCGGGAGCAGGAAAGAAAGCATCATTAACACCGTCAGGTTCTCTGAGCTGTGCGTGTTCTCCAGACTCAGGAAGTCTTTATGGCTGCAGGGTGGAGACAGAAATCCGTCACAGTTTTGTCAGTTTTGTACACTCAACCAGGGCCATCAGTAATATAGTTTTAAGTATGTAATAAGGACTTGGTGCAGTTTCTTTAAGTTACACTCTGCATTTCCATCAACCCTTTCTACAATCGCAGTATAAACTGGGGAATGATCACAATCGTGGGTTTCTGGGCCGTAAAACCAATCTCAGCAAATTTAAGGGAGTTAAAGTCAGACAAAGCATGTCCTCTGAACACAATGAAATTAAACTGAAAGCCACCAGCAGTAGGATATCTGGAAAAATCCACTCATTGTGTCTGTATAACTAAGTCGACTGCTCGCCCAAAAGAGATCTTCCAGATGGTTCACATGGACAGGAATGGCTGTGGAAAGGGACATTCTGAGAACTTCATACTATTTTAAACGTCTCTGGAATTGCTTCTATAATTTTTTTTTAAGAAAGAAAAGCATTCCCATTAATGATGCTGTAGGAGAACTGAATAGTTTCAGTGTATGGAATTTTAAGAAGAGGTTAAATAAGTTATTAGAAGATAGGAAAGTTTGAGTGAAAGTAGAAAGCACATTGATGTGATTCTGAAATTCTTTAATCCTTTGACTTTAATTACAAGAGTACTACTTGGAGAAGTTAAATGCCAGCTTGCAGACATTTAGTTGCATAATGAGTAAAATTACAGGAAAAATTCACGTTTAGGTTAATTGTACAATAAGCAAAATTAGATGGGAAATATTAAGTATCTTATTTCAGTAATGAATGTGATATTAATATTGAAGTAATAAGATCATTAGTATCTTACATTTTGTTGCCCAGCACGCATTTTCACGTGAGCCTCCATACAGCCTGTAAGGAAGCCACGGAAGGTGTAATTAGTACACACCGACTCGGGGTTATTTTGAAAAGGTGACACAAAAATCAAAGTATAATGTCCGCTTATATTATTCTGTGTCCTTATGGGATCCCACCTGCAAAAATTTCAGGGAGGATGTGCCTGTGTGGAAAGAGGAGAGGAGGCTGGAAGAGGCATCCTGCGTGATGCACGTCCGACCCCGGCGTGGGGGTGTAGGAGAAGGTTCCGTCCTGGTTGGCTGAGGTCTGCAGGAGCCTGGGCAGAGCCACTGGGAGCCCCGTCGCTGTCTGGTCTTTGCTGGTTCCCCTCAGCTGTCCCGTTCTCATTTCTTGCTGCTGACTGACCGTCAGCCTCCCTCTCAGTTGGTGAAGAGTTCTCCATCTCTGCTGCTCCAAAGAGCAGCAACCAACCTGGACATCGTGGTCCCACTTCCACGTTCCTGGGGAGGGACCCTGGGCTGGTTTCGGTCGTGCCTTGGAATCTAGTTCACAGTTGCGTGAACCAGGTTGTGTCTGTAAACTGAGACATTTCCCAGAAAAGTTGGACAAACTGCAGGCTTAACAGTAAACCTCATGCTACCTCGAATAGTCCTTAAGCATTTGATTAGCAGTGTTAGATTTTTTTCTTAGCATGCAGGGTGGCTTTGAAGAATGGTTGGGATGTTCCAGGGATGGGATGGTGAAGCACATGGAAGTTGTTTGCTGGTGACTGGTTGGATTCGCTCATTCCATGTCTGTTTCTGTAATTGGCAAAGCGTTTTCAAGAGAATCGATTGACTCAACGTTTTCTCCTTTACCTCTTCCTTGCGCGTCCATTTATTCAAAACTGGATTCGTGTCAGATAAAGGCTGTCTGGGAAAAAATACATCTGTTACAGTGCTTCACACTGACAGGAAAGCCATAAAAGTCATTACTGGGTGATTAGAACCTTCAAAAGGATCTGTGAAATGCAACCTTCCTCCTAAAATTATACAGACGGCAGCATGTCCTCTCTCTCTGTTGTCTTGTGTATTTAGACAGGTGCGGGAACCCCACATCTAGGTGTAATGACAGTGAGAAGTGAAGGCTGGGATTAATTAGAGCTGAAATACTGAACAACAATAGGCCAGGTGCCCAGGGAGGGGCAGATAGAGATATGTGTGTATATGTATATGGGCACGAGGTCAGCAGGCATCATTGGGATGCTCGAGCCATGGTGTGGGCTGTGAAGGGCTTTGTGGGGGACAGAGTCGATAGACTCAGCCCCGAAATCTGGGCAGTTTACGGTCTGCCCTGGGGGGAGAGACGCCATCTGTGCCGGCCCAGTGCAGGCACACCGGCTCTGCGGGGTGCTTGGGATACTAAGCGGGGAGCTGTGTGAGCGTCTGACACGCAGCCTCTCAGACCTCTCACTGTTTAGAATATGGTGTATTAATAGGAAACACGAGGTATAGTGAAGCCAGTGGATCCAGAGACAACTGCCACTGACAAGAGAGTTAGTCGCTCCCAGCTCCCAGGGGAGGGGGCCACACGGGGAAGCCCCAGGGCTGTCAGGAGGCAGAGGGAGTGCCGGGGGGATCTGGGGGAAGGAGCCTGTATTGTAGAAGGAGCCTGTATCTCGGAGGCACGGGTGAGGCAGGGTGAGCGGGTTTAGGAGCAGCTCATTTGAATAATCTCAGGGGCTCCGGGGTGTGAGGTCACCCCTGGTGTCTGGCGCCCGGGTGATTAGGGCAGGTGGAAGGTGGCCTGCTGAGAGCAGTGGAGGTGGTGGCGAGGGCCCTGCACTGGTGGGTTGGATGGGCAAGGCGAGTTCAGGATTTGGCCAGTCCTGGGAGGGGCAGCCCCTGCAGCCTGAGCGTGGGCTCAGGTGTCAAAGCATCAGAATCCAGACAGGACAAGATGCGGTTAATGCCCCTACAGAGACTTAAGCTCTTCTCTTTTGTGCCCTGATAGCATCACAGGCGAGTCTTCAGGTGGGCACCTTCAGCACGTCTGTCAGGGACACACGGAGCCTCCAGGCAGCTCACCGATGCCAGAGGGGGTGTCTCAGGTGTAAACGTCAAGGACTTCAGCGGGGGCGGGGCGGCAGGGCAGGGGGAGGCTCTGAAAAGGCTGGTGTGGTTTTCAGGACGGCTTGTGGGAAACGGCGGTGTTAGCTCCAGATACGCCAGGACGATGACGTGATGGCACATCTGATGTCAGAGAGCCACCCAGTCAGGGAAGGAGGGGGAGGTGTTGACCGCTTGGCCTGCTTTGGACGTGCAGGTGGGACGTCTGCGGGGTGCGTGTGTAGTTAGGATTTTGTGTATCTGAACGACGGCGGATCCAAAGAAATATGGGTGGTGGGCCGGGGGGGTGTCAGACTGGCAAGTTTTGGGGCTGTCAGAGGTCGAAAAATATGGGGAAGGAGGGACATTCCATCTTGAATAAATACCAATGCACGTGGAAGAGGATGTTATATACACAGTCGGTGCTCGGCTCCGAGCTCATGTCTACCCCAAGCGCTCGTACAGCCCTCTTGTGAGAACTTACTCGGGAGCTAGTTCACGTGTGGGCCGTTCTCACTGAGCAGCGTCCTGAGCAGGTGGGTTCAGAGCCTTGCGGTCCCGTCTGCATCCCTTGCTCACCTGCAAGGGAAGCTGTGCCCCTGCCCCGCCCCCGCAGTGCTCTCCGCCTCTTTATGTACATGGTAGTTGCTGTTGCCTAATTTCCTTCTAGTTCTCCGGTCTCTGCTGATTGGTTCTCAGTATTTTTCTTTCCTATACTTTATGCTTTTATTAAGTTTGTTAATGATTTTTCTTGTTTTCCTTATGAGATTCTCTAGTTTATTATGACTAGTTAACCAGCCTCTTGCTCTAATTGATTCTCCCAGGAAGAAATGGCATAAATCATAGTTACGCTTTGGACTAGAAACTAGTATATCTAGAACTTTCATAGTTTAACGCCCTTTCCTTGGATGTGTACCTCTTCTTTGACATCATTTCTTTCTTCTGGCACCCTGGGAAATTTTTAGTTTATTTTTATGCATATAAAGATTCTCTCGTCACCACCTGGTCCCTTTCTTATTCTTAATAATCATGCGATGTTTAAGGACGGGGTGGGAGACAGTGCCCATGTCTCCCTATCGTCAGCATATGTGTACTTTAAGAAAAACAATTTTAGGAACGGATGTAGAATTACGGCTAACATCCCTGAGATGAACCAGACTCTTAACAGTTCCTTCGGGTGCCCGACTTCCCCAAGCTAGTCCCCCAGATAGGACTCAGATATTCTCCCGTCAGTGATGTGGCTTTGGGACATCCCACTCTGATGCTCTGGATGGGTGTGGGGAATGGGATGGCCTTGGAAGGCCAGTGACAGCATCATGAGGCCTGTTAAACCCACCCTGCCCAGTGGACACTGCAGTGTCTGCACAGAAGGAGGCCCAGCAGGTTTTCAGTGGAAAGGGTCAGGGGCTCCTTCACATTTCTTCCAGTTTCTAGATAGTTCCAGTCTCTTCTCCTTTGGTAGCTCTCAGTCTCCCACTTGAATTTATGGAGGTGTTAGACGTCAGCATCGGGCCGGTACACAGTCGGTGCTCAGTGTTTGATGGATCCACGGCTATTGAGGTTACGTGCAGCTCTACCTTCCTTGTTTTGTTCTTCTTAAGTTGAGGCATAGTTGTTTTACAGTGTTGTGTTAGTTTCTGCTGGGCAGCGAAATGATGTGGAGTTCCCTGTGCTCCACAGCACGTTGTTACTAGTTATCTGTTGTACACATAACAGTGTATATATGTTCTTAGACATAATTTTAATGTAGATATTGTTTTCCGTCTTCTGTGGTTCAGCCTTATTTTCAACCAGTGAACTGTTCCTTTTTTATTGTTGTAATCAGCGTCAGAATTAACATCATAACATATGAGATATAATAAAATTAATATAATCAGTCACATTGTTTGAGTGTCCCTATATGCCAGGCCCTGTTCTAAGTGGTTTATTATGTAATAACGCATTAAGTCCTCCCTCCGTGAGGTAGGTCCCGTTGTGATCCCCGTTTTGTGGGGAGGAAAGGAAGGCATGGAGGGGTGAAGTGATGTACCGCAGGCTGTGCACCTAGGTTGGTGGATAAAGCAGTGTTTGGGTTGGAAGATGCGGCCGGTGTGCTCAGCCAGCACCTTAGTGGGCAAGAGGCAGAAATAGTCGATAAAAACACTGGCCAGTCGAGCAGCACTTTTCCCCTACAGCTGCCCCCGACTTTCGCCCTCTGCTAGAGCCCTGTGAGATAGCCCCTGTCCACCCTTCTGATTTCAGCTCAGCAGTCACGTCCACAGAGAGGCTGCCCAGGGTCCCCCAGGGGGTTTCATAACCTGAGCCCACTGACCTGTGCGGTTGGACCGATGTCTCATTTCCACGGGGGGTGGGGGGTGGGGCTTGTCTGTTTCACTCACCACGGGGTCCTCGTCACCTTGCACACTGCCCGGTGTCAGGTCAGTGCTCAGCAGGTGTTTATGGGATGTGTGAACAGAGGTAATGGAGAAGGGAGGAAGGAAAGAAAGATTTACCATGTGCCTCGCTAGTTCCGGGTTCTTGAGGTGAGCCGTTGTACCAGTTGGGAATAAATTTAATTCAGTAACAGAACACCCAGCAACAGTGACTTCAACAAGGTATTATTTGTCTCATGTAACGAGAATTGCAGATCGAGGCTGCGGGGCCGGGTTGATTGCTCAGACGCCACCAGGCTCCTTGGCTTTTCTGGGTTGCTGCTCCTGTGAATTGGGCCTTGTGGGCACCCTCTCAGGGTGACAGTGTGTCCCAGTCATTGGGTTTTCTCCTGCCGTAGGGGGCAGTAGATTTGCTGCATAGGTGGTAGGCTTGAAATTCTATATACCTCCTTAAACGAAAAGTTGAGATGTCATTGGATGTATAATGTACTTTTTGAGGAGAGAAGTGGATTGAATTCCCAGAATAATGGGGAAGGCTTTCCTGAGTGTCTGCTGACCCTTCGCCCAGGTAGGTGGGCTCTGTCCTGCTCCCTCCTTTGCAGCCCAGGTTCGGCCTTTCCCGTGTCCTAGTCTGTAAGCTCTGCCTATGGTTTTGGGCTGTTGTGTCCTTTCCTCTCTTAGTACGAGTGGGCTTGTGCCTTTCCTCTCTGTCATTTCAGCAGAGTGGGGGAAAGGTAAAAATGCACGTATTCAGTCACTAATGCTTAACTGGAAATCTTGCGTACATCCTTTTTCTATAAAAGTAGGATTGTGCTGTCCATATATCTTTGAAATCTATGGCATTCGTGTAAGTACTTCGACATCTGTTGCATATTGAGCTGATCCTCTCACATAGAAATGATAGGATGATGCAGATTCCTGGAAAAGTCAGTTTTCCAGGGAGTTGAAACTCTAGGCTTGTTAAAATGTGAGTATGAGCTTTTAAAACTGCCTTTTTAATTTTCAGATCGTGAGCCATGCCTTTAGTGAAGAGGAACATCGAACCCCGGCACTTGTGCCGGGGAGCCCTGCCCGAGGGCATCCCCAGTGAACTCGAGTGTGTGACCAACAGCACCCTGGCTGCCATCATACGCCAGCTGAGCAGTCTGAGTGAGTGTCTTGCCTCGGGACTCCTTTCTTCTGATTACCAGTGACATATTTTAACAAATTAGCAAATTGATTTCAATTCAATAGTTATGTGATTGTCCAGAGAAGAGGCTGCAGCTTTGAAGGAGAGAGCCTCCCTCCCTCCCACCCTCCCTCTTGAATTTCCCAGCGTGCAGTCAGCTGTGGCCCCCTCACTGGTCTGGTGATACCAGCTTCGTGTGATGAAGTTAGCATTGACCAGTTCACAAGTCACTAGTACCACCAAATGTGTAGATTTAAAGTAGTGTTCATTTTTAAAAGCTTATTAAAAATGAGGATAAAATAATCGGCATTTTCAAAAACATGAATTATGCATTAAACTTGGACAGGACTAATTGTTTTTCAGTGTAACGAATTGAAAACTAGGTCACACCTGTGATATGCCCGGCGTTAGAATAGAGGCTCAATACATGTTTGTTGATTGAATAATATTCCAAATGAATCAAAGAATCAAGCCCCAAGCTAGTGAGACTTGCTGATTTTAACCTACTAAAGGTTAAAATGCAGGTATTGACTTCCAGATTGAGGTCAGCAGATGAGTTGATGTATGCAGTGCCATGTACACGTTACATACACAGATTATAGAAATGTAAGCAAACACAAGCGTAAGGAAGAGAGGACTTCCTGTTACTCTAACTTTGAACATTAATATGAAATATACCCAAGAAATATTCCATTTCTTAAGACTCACATATGCATGAAAATGCTTCTCCTTCAAAGCTTTTGGAAGCTGCAGTCTTTCTCCCTAACTCTTACATTTACATCGTGATCTTATTTTCTCACTTCGTCCCACTCCTTTTCGGTTTAGATGGTTCACACTGCATTTTGGATGACAGGTTTTCACAGTTAAATTTTCAGAACCCCTGTTAATAACGAGAAAATCCTCCATGAAATTTCACATCCTGGCCGCGTCAAGCAGGGGAGAGTGGTTTGAAAAACAACTCAAGTGCTTTTATTTGTTTTGAAGGAGAAACACTATGGAAGAGTATTTTTTTTTTCTTTGAAAGAATAATTGTAGTGCATCGTTATTGATATATTTTTGATATATTATGTCTATAATCATTGGCTAAACAAAAGTAATTTGGAAATTGCTTAAAATGTGCTTCAAAATAGATTTCTTCTGGAATCTGAACTAATTATAATTGATTTTTGGTAGTGGTGGTGGGTAAAATGTATAAATTCATATAATTACAGGAGGATACCTTGTAAATCATTGAAGGGTGAAAGTATTTCTGTGTGCATTCACATATCTCCATAAGAATGTTGTTTCAGTCTCCTGTTTTCTTATGGCTGAAACGTCTATTGGCATAAGGTCTAAGTGATGAAAGCCAACATGAACTGTTAAGGTTTTAATAATCACACCGTGCCTCGTGCACAGTGTTACATCAGAGGTGCCTGCTTGGCCACAGTCTCTTCTAAGTGAAACTACCCACGGGGTACGTTTTGTTCTGTAGAGTCCGTGTGTAGGCACAATGATCACAGCCCCTCTGAGGATGTCTGCATCCTCACCCTGGGAACCTGCAGATGTGCTGTGTGACTGGGCAAGGGGAGGATTAAGGCTGCTCGTCAGCTCACCTCACGAGAAGGAGGTTATCCTGGGCTGTCTGGTGGGCCCCGTGTAATCCTGGGGGTCCTTTAAGTGGGAGAAAGGAGTGTCAGAGTGATAGGATGTGAGAAGGATCCATCAACCGTTGCTGGCTCCAAAGACAGGAAAAGAGGCCACGAGCCGAGGAGTGCAGGTGGCCTCTGTACATTGCACAAGGCCGGGAACTGGACTTTCCCCTGGGGCCTCCAAGGGAACAGAGCTCTGCCAGCACCTGGATTTCAGCCCAGTGGTAACATTTCACACGTCTGATCTCTAGAGCTGTAAGGTGGTAATTTTGTGTTGTTTTAATCCACTAAAGTTGTGAAAATTTGTTACAGCAGCAGTAGGAAACAGTGCACCACTGGAGCCGTGGTGACGTTTTGTACACACATCCTGCTCTAGCCTCATGAGTGGACCAGGCATGGGTCCTGGCCTCAAGCACAGTCCAACCCCAGTCAGCCTGCTTCAGCCCCGATTCTCTGCTAGAATCACTGGGGGAGCTTGAACAGAAGATGCTAGGAATCACTGCAGGGATTGTGATCGGGGTGACCTACGAAGTCAGATGCTGCGTGTCTGGATCGAAAAGCCTGTCTGGGCCAGTTGTGTTCTGTCGGGAAGTTTGAACTAAGACACAGCGCGTGTGCTCGTTTATGGTGGGATCTACCGCTGGGGTGTCGCCCAGGACCGAGAGGTCCCGGTGGCCATCGCAGGCCTGCGTGGTTATTGCGGGGGGTGGAGGGAGGCCGCAAAGAGCTAGAGGAAGCCAGCGGGCGAAGAAAGGCAGGAGGGCGCGGGGAGAGAAACAGGCACTGGGCACGAGCGAGGCCCCGGGCCGGCGAGGCAGGAGGGTTGCACTGATGGCCCTGCGCCCGGTCAAGGAGCCGCGTGGCCGGTTCACGGCAGACCCTCACAGGTGCCCAGGGAGGACGGGGGCGCGAGAGCCAAGGGTGCAACTTCAGAAAACGAGGATGGTTGTTAATTGGTGGTGGAGCAGCAAATTACTGATAACCAGTGATTTATTTATTCCTGTTTATTCACTCGGTGCTCCTCTAGGTGCAGCATACAGCAAATAAAGTCAACTGGGTCCCTACTTAGAAGTTACAAAAGCATATGTAATGGACGTCAATATGGTCATACAGTAGGCAACATGCAATTATGACCTGCCATAAACTCTTGCACATGACGAGTGACGTCTACATTTTGGGTGAATCTTTAGTTTTTGTAGGTTTTTTTTTCCCACTGTGTGGAAATACAGGAGATGAGGAAAGGTATATGCAAAAATATTTTTATGATCTAAAATTGTTAAGGAAAATAAGAATTTAAAAGAATGTTTATAAATCGATAAAACAATGTTTTTTTCTTTTTTTTTCCTGGACATAAATAGATTTCTTTTTTAAAAATTTTTATTGGAGTATAGTTGCTTTACAATGCTGTGTTACTTTCTGCTGTACAGCCAAGTAAATAAGCCATACATACACATATATCCCCTCCTTTTGGATTTCCTTCCCACTTAGGTCACCACAGAGCACTGAGTAGAGCTTTTGTGTTGTTTTCTAATTTTCTAATCATTCATCAGTTATTTTTAAAGTGAAGTTTTAGGAAAGTATGAGTCTGTCATATTAAAATTCGTCTATTACTGAGGATGAATTTTCAAAATAAAGTCAAAACAGAGTCTATTTTTTTATTCCTTTGAGTTTCTGACCGTCATTCAATAGGATCCTGCCCACCCTGCCCCCAGCGCCTCCACTCCCAGATTAGGACAGGTGATGTACAGTCATCTGAACTTCCTATAAGTGATACAGAGGGAGGCTAGACTTTGTCTACAAAGGCCATCTTGGGGGAATCCCAAGGGGAACTTCAGGGATTTGCCTTGATCCTAGAGTGGTCATACCTGCCTGAGCAGCAGACTTGTCCTCCTGCCGTGATCCAGAGTAACTAATTCTCTAGTGGGTCTAAGGAAGGAAGAACAGACCAAGGGGCCAGAAGGAATTTCTTTGGTCTTTTCCAAAAAGGAAGACTAGCAATTGAGGGCCCGATTCACCAGATCATTCTGATTCTCATCACATCTGTGGGGGAACAGTTCAGGGTGATGAGGGTTTAAATAACTTAACATCAAACAAGAGAACCTGGTCCTGGTACCAGATAGGCCTTTGAAGCCCCAGTGACTCTACGTAACTTTGGGGAAATCTTTAGGTTTTTACCAGTTACAGTGCTCCCACTACATCCAAACTAGACACTTGACTTTAAAGGGCCAGAAATTTTGTCAGAACTAGATATTTCCCAGGCTTTTCAGGGAATTGCTTCTTTTCAAGGAAAAAATACTGCTTATTGGTATTGAGTATAAGAACAGTCATAGAAATGAGGAAGAGGAAATTTGTAACTTGAACAGCCTTATAATTAGAGAATAAGTATCAAAAGCTTTCAAAGCTTTGTCCAATAAAATAAAAAATTAGTGTTTAGTAGTTTTCAGATTTTTTTCCTTTGAGTGTTACTAACTTCTAATATGAATGATGGTGTGGGGAGGGGAGTGGGAGGGAGAAGGAAAGCCACTTTTTGAAGTGGTCTTGGTTAATCGTGTGTTACTTGGCCTGTTGGCCATCTGTATGTGTTTTATGGAACAATGTCTGTTCAGGTCTTCTGCCCATTTTTTGATTGGTTTGGTTGGTTGTTTTGATATTGAATTGTATGAGCTGTCTGTATATTTTGGATAATAATCCCTTGTCAGTCATATCATTTGTAAATATTTTCTCTCACTCCATAGATTGTCTCTTCATTTTGTCAGTGGTTTCTTTGGCTGTGCAGAAGCTTCTAAGTTTAATTAGGTCCCATTTGTTTATTTTTGCTTTTGTTTCTTTTGCCTTAGGAGACAGATAAAAAAATTGCTGTGATTTATGTCAAAGAGTATTCTGCCTATGTTCTCTTCTAGGAGTTTTATGGTTTCACATCTTACAATTAGGTCTTTAATCCATTTTGAGTTTATTTTTGTATATGGTGTGAGGAAATGTTCTAATTTCATTCTTTTACATGCAGCTGTCCAGTTTTCCCAGCACCACTTGTTGAAGAGACTGTCTTCTCTGCATTGTATATTCTTGCTTCCTTTGTTGTAGATGAACTGACCATAAGTGTGTGGGTTTATTTCTGGGCTGTTTATTGTGTTCCATTGAGCTGTGTGTTTATTTTTGTGCTGGTACCATGCAGTTTTGATTACTGTAGCTTTGTAGTATAGTCTGAAGTCTGGGAGGGTGATATACCCAGCTTTTCTAATTATTAGAGAAATGCAAATCAAAACAATGAGATATCACCTCACACTTATCAGAATGGCCATCATCAAAAAGTCTACAAATAACAAATGTCAGTGAGGATATGTACACTGTTGTGGGAATGTATCAATAAATTGGTGAATTCTCTATGGAAAACAGTATGGAGCTTCCTCGAAAAAACTAAAAATAGAGTTACCATATGACTCAGCACTTCCACTCCTGGGTTTATATCCAGAAAAAATGAAAACACTAACTTGAAAACATACATGCACCCCAGTGCTCTTAGCAGCACTATTTACTACAGCCAAGACATGGAAGCAACCTAAATGTCCATTGACAGAGGAATGGATAAAGAAGATGTGGTACATATATACAGTGGAATATTACTCAGCCATAGAAAAGAATGAAATTTGGCCATTTGCAGCAATATGGATGGACCTAGAGAACATTATACTTAGTGAAATAATCAGTCAGAAAAAGATACTGTATGTCACTTATATGTGGAATCGAAAAAATAAGTGCATGTATCTAGCAAAACAGAGACTCACAGATATAGAAAACAAGCTAGTGGTTACCAGTGGGGTAGCCACTGGGAGGGGCAAGATAGGGGTATGGGATTAAGAGATACATACTGCTAGGTCTAAAATAGATAAGCAACACGGATATATTGTACAGCACAGGGAATTACAGCCGTTATCTTGTAATGACTTTTAAGGGAGTGTATATAATCTGTAAAAATACTGAATCACTATGTACTGTATACCTGAAGCTAAATAATATTGTAAATCAACTCTACTTCATTGAAAAAAAGTTAGTGTGTCACTTGGTTTTCCGGTAATGGAATATTGATATATTTTTCTTCAAATAATGACAGTTTAGTGTAGCAATTAACATTAAACCAGGAGTGCTTTTTCATCATGTTCCTTGATTAACTACCTGAGTGCTTTTGTTCTTATCAGCTAGTTGCTCAATTAAAATTACAGTGTCTTGGGCTTCCCTGGTGGCGCAGCGGTTGAGAGTCCGCCTGCCGATGCAGGGGACGCGGGTTCGTGCCCCGGTCCGGGAGGATCCCACATGCCGCGGAGCGGCTGGGCCCGTGAGCCATGGCCATTGGGCCTGCGCGTCCGGAGCCTGTGCTCCGCGACGGGAGAGGCCACGACAGTGAGAGGCCCGCGTACCGCAAAAAAAAACAAAACAAAGCAATCACAGTGTCTTGCAATCAAATTCCTACTGATGTTATAATGTAATTTTAATATAATTTGCTTTAAAAAGGAAATAGGGCATTTGTGCCAAGGATGACGCAAATCCATTTCAATACCTCCCAGGCTGGTTTCCACTTCTTTCACTTCGTTCTTGTGATTATAGCTGTCTTCCTTTTCCTTTCTTAAGAGTATGTCACAAGGAAAGGAGTTAGACCTTAGGTGCCTCCCCTGCCCCAAAGTTTTTGGTTATATTTGATGGTACTAATCAGATCATATAGAGAACTTAGCACAGGGCAACACAGAGGAAAAAAATTACAAATTTTTTTATTAATCAGAGGAAGTCATTGATAATGCTTTGTATATATCATTATAAAAATGATACCTCATACATACGGTTTTGTAGCCTATACTCACTTGTATATAGTAAACATCTTTGTTGATTCTTCTAAGACACATTTTTAATAGCTAGAGATTACTGTGTTATATTGATACAGTATCATTAACCATTATCTTGCTATTGGACATAACCGTATGTTTCTTTGTCAGGGAGGCACTGTCATAATTCTTGTACAAAACTGGTACATACGTCGCTAGTCTTTTTTGACACCGTGTTTTTGTTTTTGTTTTTAAGATTTCTTACATCTTATAGGTCATCAAACTTCCTCACAAAGAGCTGGGATCGTTCTTACAAATGGTATAAAATTTTGAGACTCCATTAATTTTAAACGTGAGTCTCTAAAAAAAAGTTATTACAAAATCCATTTTCTATTAATTTCTACATTGAGTACTTGTATAAATGAGAAAGAAATTCTGTTGTTTTCTCAGATTTTAATTAGTGATTATTATTTTTATTGCTACTCCTTATGGTATGTATTATGTCTCGTATCAAACCAAATGCCAAATCGTCATAAAAATGCTTCCTTGAGGGCTTGCAGTGTAATACATCTGCTTTATGTAATTGGATCTGAAATTCAGGGTTGTATTAATTGATTATACCAAGTGCCGTTCTAGTCAGAATAGAGATTTAAGTATTTTGAAGGCATGCACTGAATAGATTTCTTGGATGTTTTTAGCCAAATGGGATTTTTGAAGTGAAAGGGAAGATGTAAACACAGTATATGCAAGAAATAGATCATAAGTTCATTTCCATGCAGGTTAAGGCTGGGTTGCGGTACTTTAAGAGAAAACGTATGAACGTAGTGGACAGAGCTGGCTGGAAGAAACAGCACGAATTTTTTAAAGTTTACTGCTTCAATCTGAGATAAGTATTTGCATTACTTGTGGATAAAAATAGGAAGCCAGTGAAGAGAGGTAAGAGAAATGTGTACTTAGGAAAGTATAAGGCACAACTCCGTCAGCCGTAGAACCGGAGGTGAGTACAATGAGAGTCCCCCCACAAAGGCAGGGCTGTTGGGAATGCAAGCACTTACCGCCCCACCTGGAACATCGGAGACACTTCCTTAACAGAAGAAACGATGAGGGGGCCGTTTCTCACTTCTCCTTGCCCTGGACGGGTTGCGACATGGCAGGATTTAAGTGTAGACATTCTCCAGAGCACAGGTGGAGAGCCAGCCACGTCCGAATGTTCAGTCAAGTCTGCCATCAAGCCTCTCTGCTTTTGTCATCAGTATTCTTCCCATTTCATGAGTTCATAGGCTTATGGTAACGTGTCTTCAGTGACTTACAGGTGTCTTTCTGATGGTTGTGATTTACACTGTTATTATCATCTAAAAACTTTGAGGGAATATTTTCAATGATTTTAGTGTCGTTTTCTAAAGTTGTCCTAACCACGATCACTCCCCTCTCAGGTCCATGACTGTGGTTACCAGCATCCTGAGTTCTGTTCCTCCTTGACGTAGCACCTTTCACAGGAGTAAACATTGTCTGTTTCCTTCTTTTTTTTAAAGAAGATGTTGGGGGTAGGAGTTTAGTAATTTATTTATTTATTTTTGCTGTGTTGGGTCTTCGTTTCTGTGCGAGGGCTTTCTCTAGTTGTGGCAAGCGGGGGCCGCTCTTCATCGTGGTGTGCGGGCCTCTGACTGTCGCGGCCTCTCTTGTTGCGGAGCACAGGCTCCAGACGCACGGGCTCAGTAGTTGTGGCTCACGGGCCTAGTCGCTCCGCAGCATATGGGATCCTCCCAGACCAGGGCTCGAACCCGTGTCGCCTGCATTCGCAGGCAGATTCTCAACCACTGCGCCACCAGGGCAGCCCTGTCTACTTCGTTCTTGACTAGTCTTTTACACACGTCCAGCAAAAAATTAAAATAGGAGACACGTGGGAAAGGAGAAAAGCATGACTCATAATTAAGACAAAGAGAAGTTAGTAGAAACAGGATCCACAGATGACTCCAGCCCGGCGTTTCAGGAACTTAGAAGCCACTCCCGCCTGCATAACAGGAAAAGAGCTCAACAAACCGAAATCCACCAGCTTCTCTTAGATCCATCAGAGAACTGAGTTCACAGGACAAACCGCTGCCCCAAAATTTGGAAAGACAGACAGATTCTGAGAATCACAACTTACCAGGATATGGAAGTTTTGAGCAACACTCCCAGCCAATCTGACCTAATTGGCCTTTACAGAACACTAAACTCCCACCTGTAGAATACACGTTCTTCTAATGTTCAGTTCACATGGAATGTTCCTCAAGGTGGGACATATGCTTAGCCAGAAAATAATGCATTTGAAAAGATTGATACCATAAAGAGTATGGTGTTAATGAGAAAATAATTATAATAACTTTTTTAGATAATTCTCACGTATTGGAAAATCAAGCAATAGCTTCTAAAATAACTCCTTGGGTCAAAGAAGAAATCAAAAAGGAAATTGCGAACTGTCTCTGACTGTGTGGGTAATGAACACACAAACTCACCAGTGTATTTGTGGGATTAACGTAAAGAGGTGCTTAGGGGGAAATTTGTACCTTTAAATGCTTATATCAGAAAGGAAGAGAGATGTAAGATCACGAGCATTCCTCAGGTGAGCACTCGGTTGCTTGGCGGTCCTGCTGTAATTCCTTTGCTAATTAGTTTTCCCCGCCCGGAGATGCCTGGTTCACATCTTCTCTTTCCACCCCAAACTCTGAGCTGGTGGTTTGCTTATTTTCCTGGGAAAATAAGAGCATTCAGGGGAGAACCAAACACCCGCCTCCTGCCAGATCAGCCCTCCGATCTGCCTGTGCACCGGCACCCTGCCCACCCTGCTCTCCAGGGCTGACCCCAGGACTCACTCCAGGACTGGGTTAAGCTCCGTCTTTCCCGTGTCCTCCACCACCACCACCACCACCACCCCCCCCGCCCCGTCTGCATCATTCCTACCGAATGTTAACACACTGAGAAATCACGCTCAGGTCATCCTCTCCCCGTCGCCCCATTTCTTGCTCCCTTCACAGCAAGCTTCCTTGAAAGAACCACTCCTGCCTTTACCCGCCCCTTGTCTCTTGTCCCCACTGAAGTTCTGTCGCATCTTTTCCTGAGACTGTGCTTGTCAGTGTCACCCACAGTGACACGCACGTTGCTAAGTCCCGTGCTCAGTCTCAGGCATGTGGCCTGATGTCTGAGCACCGTTTGACCCTTGATAACTCCCTCCCTGTCCTGGAGGGCTTCCTTACCTGCCTCGGGCCAGCACCCTCAGGGTGTCTCTCGCCTCACGATCTCTTGTGTGTTGTGGGGCCCCAGGGTGTGGCCACAAGCCCTCCCCCGCTCCTGGTTCCCAGGCCACCTCACCCGACGTGGCCCGAATACCACCTTCACGCTGACGGCTTCCAAACATACGACCTCTCCCCAGACCTCAAACTTGTGTGTACAGCTGCTTACGGAAGCATCTCACGTGCAACGTGATCAAACCGAAATAATGATTTTCTTCTCTCTTGCCCCCCATATATCTTAGCAGGTGGGGGCTCTGCTCTTCCAGCTGCCGCGGTCTTTCCCTTCTCTCTTCCTGCATCTTCACAATGTGTACTGAATCCGCACACCTGCTCCCACCTCTGCTGCCGCAGTTCTGGTCCCAGCTGCCCCAGCCCTGCTGTACGGGTGCCCTGTGGGACCTGCCCGCCCCACTCTGGTCCCCCCACCGCAGAGGAAGGACATCCCTTTCTCCGTCCTCCTCCGCCACTCGCCCTCCTCCCTGAACGCTGTCCTCACCTGCAGCCTGTCTCTGCCTGGAAGGTGCCCCCTCACCTCCAGCCACCGTCCGCCCAAACGTCACCTTCTCAGAGAGGCCTTTTGTGACCACCTGAGTGTCACCCACTTCCTACCATATTCTCTTGCAGTTTTGTTTTCTTCATACCACTTGTCATGTGATGGATTGTCTGTTTATTTATGGTCTGTGTGGTATTGTCTGTATATAATAAAAGCTGTGTTCATTGCTGTATTTCTTCAAGTGACTAGCATAGTGCCTGGTACACAGTGGGTGTTTGATACATATTTGCTGAATAAGCTGAAAATGCATAACAATCAACATCTGTTATCTTAGTTCTTATAAAATGCTTAGAAAGAGTATTGTAAACAAGTAGACAAAAAAGTTCACTGTAGTTAACTATGTGTGACATTTTTTACTTTTTATTGTTCTGAGTTTTGCAAATTTTCTACCATGAGCTTGTGTTGCTTTTATATACCCACAAAGACATTTCAAAGAATCAGGCTGTATACTATGTTTTGTTTTTTTTTTTAAACTTTTATACATACTTACAAATACAACAAAGACAAAAGAAATGAGTGTTAGCAGTTGCTGTCTTAGATTGGACTTTGGGCCGTTTTTTCCTATTGTTTACGTTTCCATATTTTCTACATTTCTTGTAAGCATGGATTACTTTCATAGTAGGAAAAATGTGAAACTTTAAAAAGGAAAAAAAAATAACTTAGGGCCCAATAATTATGACATTATTTTATGGAATTCAGAAGCAGTTGGACTTTATTGCAGACACTGTAATAAATTTATTTTTTAATTTTTAATTTTGAAATGATTTCAGACTTACATAAAGGTCAAAAAGAGTATGAAGAATCCTCAGACTTTCACCCATATATTATTTTACCTCATCTTTTCTTTTTCTCAGAACTTCCTCTCTTTTCCTCCTGCCCTGCTTTCTCCTCTTCTGTCCCCTCCTGTGTCTCTGTGTGTACATACATGCATACACGTACATACATAGTTCTTATATATACAAACATATATCTATTTCTCTCTTTCTCCTTTAATCTGGAGCAGTTCCTCAGTCTGTCTTGACTTCTATGACTTGACATCTTGACACTTTAAGGGGAACCAGCCATGGTTTTATGGACCATTCCTTGGTCTGTATCTTCTGATGCTCCCTCATGACTAGATTTAAGATGTTCTCAGGACTGTCACAGAGGGTTGACACCTCCTACTCAGGGCATTCTATCTGGAAGCACACGTTACTGGCTTGTCCTGTAACTGCCCCTGTGAACTCTGATTGCTTGGTTAACATTTTGTCTGTGGGTTTCTGTACTGTAAAGTTTTATCCCCTGTGTAATTAGTAAGTATCCTTTGGGGAGACACTTGGAGACTATGTTCTGTCCCAGTTCTACCCAGTAGTCCTAGCATCCATGGATGATTCTTGGCCAAAGCACTTATTATTGGGGTGGTTACAGAATGGTGATTTTTGTCATTCCCTAATTTCTTCTGCATTTATTAGTTGGAATTCTGATGTAGGTGCTTCCACTTCTTTCCCTGTTATTCATTCATTCATTTGTTTATTTACAACAGTATGGACTCATGGACTCTTATTCCGTGGATTATAAGCCATCATCTTGATTATTTGTCTTAGTACTCTCATTTTCCCAGACTTGGCCAGTGGGACCCTTTCATGCTGGCTCCTGTGTCCTTTTGACATGTCCCCACCACTCTCTGAATACTTCTTTACTTTTTTTGAAAAGCACACCAAGATATTCTAAGCGCATCTTGTACTTTTTCACCCTCATCCCTAGAATCAGTCATTTTTTCAAGGAGCCTCGTTCCTTTTAGTGGAAAATGGAAAGCCAAAATCGTGACGAACCCAAGATCAAGGTGCTAGGTGTACGGATTAAAATTTCTGAAGGACCTCATTATGTCTGGTTCCTTGTTCCGCAGAAAGGACTCACAGACACACTGTTTCCCGAAAATCCTAAATACAACAGAAAATCCGCACATAATTTTGATGCTTTGGCAGTTGGGAGGCGCACTTCGCGACCTGACACACTTGGACATAAGCTCATGGTGGTGCTAATAAATCTGTAAACGGATTCTTTGTCAGTAAAGAATGAATAAATGGTGCTTACCTCTGTGTGGTCTTTAATTCAGTTCAGAATTATTTTAGTTTAGCTATTATTGGACTTGCCACTGGAAGAGTGAGTACAATTAAGCTTTTCGAATAAGTTGCAGTTTGCAAAACTGAATGCTGTAATTGCAACACTTTATTCTTGTTCATCGGAAAATATAGTTCTTCCATTTCCTTCTCTTTAGTCACTTGTCAGCTTTCAGCAGCTGGAAAAGATTAAGTATGCAAGTCTTTAATTCCTGTTTCTTTTTATAAATTGAGAACTTCCAATGGGAGTATAGTAGCAGTTGTATGTTTTTTTTCAAGGAGGGTTAAGCATGGAAGATAAAGGGCCCGTGTTATTGACCCTTTTCAACTTATTTAGCATCTAGCAGAGTGTGCTTCTCAGCAGTGCTTGCTGTGCTTTGAGAATGCTGATGTCTCTTCTGCAAGAGGTTGTGCTGTATATGCCTGTATTCTTGCTGGTATATGCTGTCCCTATTAATTAGATTTCTGCAGAGTTGAAGGGAAAAGGTTCTTTTGGAGTTGCACTGGAATTTTTTTCTTCTAACCATGAATGGGCAAGTAGAAAAACAAAAATTAGTGGGTTCCATTTTGACTATGTCTGTCATTCCAAATAAACAACTGCTAGACCTGGATCTAAAGCATTCGGAACACGGTGCTTTGTCTACAGGTCATCCCGGTGAACGGGGAGGCATTTTCCCAAATGGGCCTCAGAAAACAGTATTTCTGAAAGGTGTTACTGGTGTTTCCAGGCCCAGTCAGTTTGAAAATGGGGTGTGCTAGGGGCTTCTGCAGAATCCTAACACACACGAGTGTATTAAAGATTTTAAGATGCCCTGAGGCATAGATACACGTTTAATCCTTCTAGTCCAGCATTTCCTAAACTTACATGAGCAGGGAGCCTTTGTTGGCTGTGTCCTTGTTAACAAGAAAACACTGGTACAGGTTATGTGTTTTTATTCAAGAGATACTGAGCATGGGCTCAGCACAGACAGTGCAGAGAAGCAATGCACATAAGGCATGGCTCACACCCTTAAAGAACTTCCGTCAGTAAAGGCAAGAATAGGGGCATGTGATGCGTCCTGTGACTGAGGCGTCCTTTGGGTACAGTAAGTCCCTGACATATGAACAAGTCCTGTTCTGAGAGTGCGTTCGTAAGTCCAGTTTGTTCATAAGGCCAACAAAGCCTAGGTACCCAGCTAACACGGTTGGCTGTATAGTGCTATACTGTAGTAGGTTTATAATACTTTTCACACAAATAATACATAAAAAACAAACACAAAAAATAAAACATTTTTAATCTTACAGTACAGTACCTTGAAAAGTACAGTAGTACCAGCCACATCATTGCTGCTTTTACACTTGCTTCTGGATATCCTGGGCTTGAAATAAAGGGACTGTGCTACTGTACTCTATACAGTACTGCACAGTAAAGTACACAAAAGCACAACCACGTGGAGAGGATGCGCGCACGTGACAAGGTACGCCAGACACGTGAACTAACTTACATGACTGGACCTGGGAACGCATGTTCGGATCTTTGAAAGTTCGCAACTTGAAGGTTCGTATGTAACAGACTTAGAGTATTTGAGAACACAGAGAGGGGCCTCTGATCTCACAGACCCCAGTCTGCATCTGGAAGGATTGATTTTAAGTGTATGCATTTTTATTCGTTTATTCAAAACTCTTTTTGAGCACCTATGATGAGCCAGGCACGCCCTAGACCTTGGCGACTGAAACAGCAGGGCACAGACCGAGGAGAGACCTCCTCTCCTGGATCATATGTCCTAGTGGCAGGAGCCAGGCAGGAAACAGGATGAATAAGTACGGGTGTGTAACTTATTACGTGGTGGTAAGTGCTCGGGAGAAAAATACAGCCCGGCAGGGACGGGCTGCGTGTGTGTTTACACCTGTGAGTGTGGGCGGGAGGCGATGGCCATTTAGCTGTAGTGGCTGGAGGAGGCCTCCCTTAGAAGGTGACCTTGGGTCGAGACCTGGATGGCAGCAGTGGCTCAGGCAGGAGGGACAGGAGATGTGAGCCTGGGAAGGAGCGGGCGTGGCCGGCGCAGCTGAGCGTCAGCAGGGGCCGGTGTGGCCCGCGTGGGACGTGGGAGGGAGAGGGAAGCAGGGGATGGGCCAGCGAGGCAGATGAGCCGGACCACGTAGAACCTTCTGGGCCATAACTGGCCTTCAGCGTCTTCTGAGCGAGGTGACAGTGCACGGGTTCGAACCTGGAGGGACTAACAGGGTCTGTGAGCAAGTGGGGCGGGTTTCAGCAGCGCGTTCTTCTGGAGCCCAGAAAAGGGGCAGCGCTGAGGTGCACAGGGCCCCCCGTGTCCTGCTGAGAGCCTCAGGGGTGGCGTTAGGCTGCTGGGAGCCGTGCAGGATCGGCGCAGCAGCAGCGTGCTGCAGGGATTTGAGGGTGGAAGGTCAGTCTGGAGGCAGAAAAACAAAGCTGTTGATGTAATTCGGGCGAGAAACAAGGAGGGCCAGAGCCGAGGGGCTGGGGGCGTAAGGAGCTGAGGTTTGGTGTCAGTGGCCGTGGAGGGAGGGAGCTGTCACGGAGGACTCTGTTCTCGCTTGGGCTTCTTTTGGGGTGGCCGGTGCCTTTCCACGTGGGGGTGCACGTTTGAGTTAAGGTGAACATGAGTTCCTATGAGAACTTGTACTGGCTTTGAGATTCTTACAGGACATCCATGTGGAGATGTTTATGAGGTAATTAGATGCACAAGTCTCGCTCAGGAAAAAGTTGACAAGGCAGGAAACAAACATTAACTCTGGATGCCACATCTAGTTACAGTATTTAAAAACATATATAATTTGTGTGCAGACTTTTTATTGAACAGACCCCTCACCAGAGACGATGCACAGATGGCAGATAGGCACATGAAAAGATGCTCCACATCCTATGTCATCGGGGAAATGCAAATTAAGACGAGATATCACTACACACCAATTCGAATGGCAAAAATGCAAGACACTGACAACACCAAGTGCTGACAAGGGCGTGGAGCAGCAGGAACTCTTGTTCATTGCCAGTGGGAGTGCAGAATGGTGCAGCCACTTTGAAAGACTGTTTAACTGTTTCTTAAAGAGCTAAACATACTCGTACCGTAGAATCTAGTAGTCATGCTCCTTGGTATTTACCCAAGTGAGTCGAAAACTTAGATCCACACGGAAAGCTGCACCCAAATGCTTATTCATAATGACCAAACACTGGAAGTAGCCAGGATGTCCTTCAGTAGGTGAACGGATAAATAAGACTGTGTTACATTTAGAAAATGGGATGTTATCCAGTGACAACAAGAAATGAGTTGTCAGGCCATGAAGAGGCACGGAGGAACCTTAAGTGCATATCACTAGGTGATAGAAGCCAATCTGAAAAGGCTCCCTACTGTATGATTTCAGTCCTACGGCATTCTGGAAAAGGCGAAACTATGGAGACAGTAAAAGCAAGATCAGTGGTTGCCAGGATGGGGTGTGGGGTAAACAGCTGGAGCACAAAGGATTTTTAGGGCAGTGAAACTACTCTGTATGAAAGCTGTAATGGTGGATCCCCGTCATTATATATACATGTCAAAGTCCATAGAATGTCCTACACCAAGAGTGAACCCTAATGTAGACTGTGGACTTGGGGTGATAATGGCATGTCAGTGTGGGTTCATCAGTTACAACACATGTGCCATCTGGTGCAGGGTGCTGATAGCAGGGGAGGCTGTGTGTGTGGGGGGCAGGTGTTACATGGGAACTCTCTGCTTTCTGCCCAGTTTTTCAGTGAACCTAAAACTGTCTGAAAAATGAAATCTAGTTTTAAACAAAATAGTGGTATCTCTGTCTGGGGAGCGAGGGTGCAGGCATGCCTTGTACACTCAGTAGGCAGTTATTAAATGTTTGTTGAGAGAATAAAGGAACAGCGTTCGGGGTTTGTTGAGAGAATAAAGGAACAGCGTTCGGATTTGGAAATTCATCGTAAGAAGGTACTGATTCCTATCTTGCTTGTTAAACTTTCAGAAATGTTATTAATTACACTTTAAGAAAAATTGGGAAGTATGTCTAGCACTCACAAGCATGAAGAGGTGATCCGTGGAGAAAAATTTAACTCAGAATTCAACATGTCGATTTTTAGGGAGGGCCAGAGTCCGCACTGTATACCTAGATTTTGAAATATGAATTCGGAGAAGTTAATGCCATTGGAAAGTTGTCGGCACCATATAAGATGTCTAACATTTCCGATTGTGAATGAGGTAAAACCCTAAGTTTAGAAAACAACATGATTTACTGAATTACCTTGGGAAGTAAAAGGAAACCGTAGGTCCTGAGATGTTTATACATGAAGCATGCAAAATGAGAGAGTAGTTTTTTCTAAAGAAGTTTAATGGAAAACAACTTGTGGGATCGCTCATGTAACAGTCAAGTAAAAATTCTATACTATTTTGGGGCAGTTTAAAATTCTACAACTTTGGGTCAGTCTCAGATATGTGTGAATATGCCTGATAAAGTTTGAAAAATTCTGCAGGCCTTTGACTGTGATACTTTATTTTTGTGATCATTTGTGCAAAACCCCACGTGTTGAGATTGGAGTCTGGCTTGGGTGAGAATGTGGGTTCTGACCAGGTGGCCTTTCCCGTGCGTTCCTTCTCCAGGCAAACATGCTGAAGACATATTTGGTGAGTTGTTTAAGGAGGCCAGCAACTTCTACGTCCGAGCAAATTCTCTTCAAGACAGAATCGACCGCCTTGCTGTCAAGGTCACCCAGCTGGACTCAACAGTAGAGGAGGGTAGGTAACTGCCTGAGAGCTGCGAGCTGGAAATGATGTGGACGGGACGGGAGTGGTTAATCACAGGGTAATTCCTGCTTCATCCTTGGGGTCGTATGCTGTTATTTCATCTTGTCTTTTTCTAGAAGAACAGTGAGGGGGAAAACCCACAACAGTGGGGTTAATTAGTAATTAAAAGAGTCCTATCTTGTCTGCCCTTTGTGCCACACTCTCTTTTTTCTTTTTTGGTTGGTACGCGGGCCTCTCACTGCTGTGGCCTCTCCCGCTGCGGAGCACAGGCTCCGGACACGCAGGCTCAGCGGCCACGGCTCACGGGCCCAGCCGCTCCGCGGCATGTGGGATCCTCCCGGACCGGGGCGCAGACCCGTGTCCCCTGCATCGGCAGGCGGACTCTCAACCACTGTGCCACCAAGGAAGCCCCACACTCTCTTTTTAAATAAACTACACATGTAGTATTTGTTTTAAAGGACTCTTTGAATGCATTCAGTATTAGAAGTCCTCATGGACGTCATTGGTAGTAAAGATAATTCCTTACCTAAAAATCACAGACTCTGTCCAGCTAAGGGGGAGGGTGAGCTATCACCTGCTGCTCTCCTTAGGGCCGAGGCTTCTAAGTCATGCCGCTGATCCTGCTGGGTTAACTACCCAGAAATAGCGTTTACTGAAGGCCTCTAGGCTTCAGGGTTTTAAAACAAAGTTAGTATTGACAGGCGCTGTGTAGTTAGTTAATTGATGGTCATACCCTGAAATTGGGGTAGTTTCAACAAAATGAATATTCAACAATTCCTTTTAAAATTTTTCCACTTGCTGTCTCTTTTGAACAAAAGACTGAAATTAGACTGGAAAAAATCTGTCCCCCCAAATCAAGATGTGCCATTTTTTATTTACCTTGAAAAGTTATTTTTACCTTTATATAAGGGTACTTACAATTTCTCTTGTTGCATCAAAACAATCCTAGCATCTGACTTTTCTACTAGGCCTTTAATAGTAGTAGTAATAAGAAGGTTTTCTTTTTTTTAATACGGTTATTTATGGAATTCATCCCTCATCATTTAAGAAAAACATGTTTTCTCATGTTCAGATCTTTTTCAAAGATCAAAATTAAATTAGCAAACTAAAAATTTAACAGAAATGTAGAACATCGGTATTTTCATATCTGTTATGAGCATATTCTTACTGACTTTTCGAACAATAAGTAGCAAGCTGAAGCTGTGCTCTTTCTAATCTGATTTTTAAAATTTATCTCTTATTTTAAAAAATAAAAATTTGAGTAGCTGCTTGGTCTATTCAGATAAGAAATTTTAAACATTTTAAATCAATCTTTCACTTTTCAGATGGTATCACAAGTGATTTTTAAAAATATATTTTGTCTGCAGTTTTTTGCTGGTTCTTGCAATTGTAACGCTTGTGATGAACCTTACACTGGAGAACGTTAGTCTGTAGGTTAAATCTCATGAGATTCTACAGCATATCTCATATCCTTAACATTTCTTTCCAATCAAGATTTTACCTTATTACTTTCCTTGCCATGGATATAACTGTAGAAAAATCCCTCGGCCGAGTTAGGAAATCTGTGCTCTACTGGGGCCTGCCCCTGTTCTGCAGGGTGACCTTGGAAAGGTCATTTAACACCCCTGACCGTCAGCTTCATTGGTCCAGTGGGTTAGTGCAACAGTTTACCCACCTCAAAAAGTCTGTGTGGAGTGGAGGGCAGATGAGTTGATACCTGAGATGTAACATGTTGTACAAACTCAAGAAAGGAGGATAATTAGCCTGGTTCTCTCATCCCTTAGTGTAGATTTGTATCATGCTGCTTAATTTCTAGGACTACAGGTATGTTGAAAAGCTTTGCCCTCTCTCTTTAATGTTAGTGTCAGAAAAATTTAATGCACTCTTTACATTTGTGTGTTTTTTGCAGAAGTATTTCCCACGTGTATTGTAATTAAACTGGTATTAAATGTCTGAGTGATTTTCCCCCCTAAGATACCCAGGGTTATTGTGTTTACATTCCTATTATACTCATAACTCTATTCCTGTGTGGTTTCTGAGAAATGCTATTTAAGTAAAGAATGATGCTCTAATATTAGGTTCAATGAAATCATTATATCGCTACAGAAAAAGGAAGGGCGTGACTTACGGAGATAACTCTGTATCAGAGGGAGGGAATGCAGGAACCATTTAAGTATGGTTTTAAGTGAACAATAAAAGACATTATTTGGCTATTCTAGGAGATGTTTATGATTGTGAGTCAAATTATACTTGTTTCTAAAATATTTCCATGTAACCCGACTTGGACTTTTCTCTAAATAGTGTCACTACAGGATATCAACATGAAAAAAGCTTTCAAAAGTTCCACAGTCCAAGACCAGCAGGTGGTTTCAAAGAACAGCATTCCTAATCCTGTTGCTGACATTTACAACCAGAGTGATAAACCACCTCCTCTGAATATCCTTACACCATACAGGTATGGCTTTGTGTATCCCCAGAGCCTTTTCAGTGTAAATAAGTTGAGAGGCGAGCAGTGCGGTGAAAATATCTTTTCAGACTTTGAGAATGATAATTGCAGTGTTAGCCACAATGAAATTAGTTATTTACAGAATTGCTAAAGTCTGAGTATTTCAAAATATAAATAAGTTTACCAAGAGAAGTGGGAGCTCTCATGTTAGCTTCTTTTTTTTTTTTGCCATACGCAGGCCTCTCACTGTTGTGGCCTCTCCCGTTGCGGAGCACAGGCTCCAGACGCGCAGGCTCAGCGGCCATGGCTCACGGGCCCAGCCGCTCCGCGGCATGTGGGATCTTCCCGGACCGGGGCACGAACCCGCGTCCCCCGCATCGGCAGGCGGCCTCTCAACTACTGCGCCACCAGGGAAGCCCTCATGTTAGTTTTTAAATGCAGATATCTAAAGCAGAAGTGGACACATTACGTAATAACCCTGTGTGATTGTGTTCCTTGCGTTCAAAATCAAAGTGTAAAGGAACTGCATAATTCACTTCTAATGCAGCACAACACCTGTCTCAGCATTTCAGCCCTGCAGACATTTGTGATTAAATTCAGAGAAACATGTTCTATAGCATTAGAGGTTTCTAAGAGTGAATATATAGTCAAGAAATTAACCTTCTGGGTGAAGTGGGAGGACATATTATCAGGACCAAACTTCCAGGAAAAAGAATAGAAAATGTGCAAACAATGAATATTAAGAAACTAACTAAAAATGCTCTTTAGAACTCGTCTCCTCCCGCCTGCCACATCTGTGTGTTCTTTCCCGTTTCATGTAGTTCCCTGTCTTTTCACCCCACTGTCAAGCTCACTGCTCCAGCTTCTGATGAGCTCAGGCTGGTGGTGGGGTCCCCACAGCCCCCCAGGATCAGCTCTGCTGGGTAGTACCCCTGCAGAGGCCTTCCTGAAATCACTGCGTCCTTCACGTCCATTATTGCCCTCCTGGGCCCAGTGGCCCTTCTCAGGGAGTGCCCAGAGGTTTTTTGGGTCTGAATTAACTATCCTTTTGCAGGGTCCAAAAGGAGATGTTTGGAGCTGCCCTTTGTTGCAGCTCTGCTAGTAAAGCAGTAATTCAGACTGCATCCCTTTCTTTCAGCATGGACAGAAAGATTCTCCAAAAAAATGTAATAGAGATTCCATGGAAACCATGATGGGAGAGGACCAGGGTACCACATTTTTATATGAAACAAGCATACTTTTCTGGAGGTTTTAGCACACTCACTTAAAGATATAGATGAATAGTGGTATTGTAAGCCTAACGTTTTAACTTGTGACTTTGCTTTTGTTCAATAGACATTTTTCTGGGGCAATTTCAGTTTTACTTATTAGCCCAGAGCCATGAGAACTTAGTAAAATTTTCCTAAGAAACCTCACTAAATATTTTGTTCCAAAGGAAAAAAGAAACCCAGAAAACTCAATGAACCACTTGTATTTGATTATTCAAGATCATGATTAAATATTTGTGGTGATTTAAAATGTTTAATTGCATAAAAAATGAATCGACCTTTATATATTATATTATTGTGTGTTTACTCCGTTTTATGGAAAAGAAAAACGTCTGACTTTTTAATAGTATTTAAGAATAGTAGTGCCAGCTCAAATCTACTTTTTATTAATACAGAAATGTTTGGGGTAAGAAAACACATAAACTTTTGCATTTGGACTTAAATATGACACAGTCACAATGCAGTCTTAAATATGAGATGTACAATGTGACTGAAAAATCGAATGTTTAGTTGCGATAAACATAGGACATTTCTGCTTATATTCTGATGTCAAGGTTAACATTTGCTTAAGTGATTAAACATATTTATTCCATTAAGTATTAGCTCCATTTTTGAAAAAAAGAAGGTGTATTTTATACATCTTAAAATTGCAGCAAGTTCCTGCTCAGTTTTTCTGTCTTCACATATATTGAAGGCCTAGTATCTTAGGGAAATAATTTATATTTTTCACAATAATGTTACTAATAAAATCTCAATAGTGCAGGTTGCTTCTCACTTAGGAATTTTGGAAAAGAAAGGATTTTAAGTAATTAAAGTTTAAAGTACAGAGTGAATTGTGCTGATTTGTTAGTGACTTTAAGACAGAGCTACCAGATGACCCTCATGAAAGCCTGGGTCTCTTTATTTGATGCTGAGAAGCTTACAGAACACAGCATAGCCGGAACTTCAAGACCAGGTTTCCTTGAGTAATTCATGTCTCTTTCTTTGACTGCGTGGCCACAAACTCTTTTCTATACTCATTTCTCTGATTTTTTTTTCTTTCTCTGTATGCCTTAAGTGACTCATTGAAATGCTAATTTTTAAAAATAAATTTATTTTGGGCTGCATTGGGTCTTCGTTGTGGCGAGCAGGGGCTGCTCTTCGTTGTGGTGCGCGGGCTTCTCATTGCGGTGGCTTCTCTTGTTGCCGAGCACGGGCTCTAGGCACACGGGCTTCAGTAGTTGCAGCGCGCGGGCTCAGTAGTTGTGGCTCACGGGCTCTAGAGCACAGGCTCAGTAGTTGTGGCACATGGGCTCAGGTGCTCCACGGCGTGTGGGAGCCTCCCAGACCAGGGATCGAACCTGTGTCCCCTGCATTGGCAGGCGGATTCCCAAGCACTGCACCACCAGGGGAGTCCCTGACATGCTAATTTTAAATGTAAATGTTTTGCCTCCTCTTGAAGGTAATATACAGTCCAGATACTTTTTAAAGCATTAGTAGAATAAATAGAGTGTTCCCTTCTTAATCATGATTATTTTGAGCTTTGCTATCTATTGATTTATGTGATAACTTTGGATTCATATTGGCTGCATTTTTATTGGCTTTATGATAAATGAATAACTTATATAAAGACTTGGGACTTCCCTGGTGGCACAGTGGTTGACAATCCACCTGCCAGTGCAGGGGACACGGGTTCGAGCCCTGGCCCGGGAAGATCGCACATGCCATGGAGCAGCTGAGTCCGTGCGCCACAACTACTGAAGCCCGTGTGCCTAGAGCCGGCGCTCTGCAACAAAGAGAAGCCACCGCAGTGAGAAGCCCGTGCACAGCAACGAAGACCCAGTGCAGCCCAAAAGAAATAAATTAAATAAATTAAAAAAGAAAAGACTTGAAGTATTTTTTAGAATATAGTAACTGTAGCAGTTCTTGACAATGAAATGGCTACAAGTGAATTTCCTTTTCCGGTTACTTTCATTTAAAAAAATATCTAGGTCATCACTTTTTATCCTAGTTACATTTATACACCGTGAACCTTTTGCTTCTTTCCTAATTGAATTGTAGACATTGGGCAAACCTGATTAAGAAAAAAGCACAGAGTACTTGCTAATTTTTATCCTAATAGCATTGTCGCTCCAGAGTAGAAGTGATTGTATATATATACTAAGAATCCATCCATCTCTGTGTGTAGCCCCCATTGGAATAAACAAAACATACCTTGAAATAACTGTGGAACTAAATATTGCTGTTTATGAGCCATATTGTGATTTGGGGCAGCACTTTGCTATACCGAAATCTAAATTTGCAAGAGTAGTTTTTACTTCCTTATTCTAGAAAAAAAGTGCTGTCCTTGCATGTTCACACATTTTTCCAAATAAGGAAAATTGGGAGACCTAACAGTGTATAAGGACAGTTCAGATTCCTCACGTAGATGTTATCATCTCATGATTTAGAATTAACATTAATGTTTACCCCATATGAAACTATCTAACGACCTTTTCTCCCCCCCGACTTGTAATACATTGGTTTATAGAGATGATAAAAAGGACGGGCTGAAGTTCTATACTGATCCTTCCTATTTCTTTGACCTCTGGAAAGAAAAAATGCTACAGGACACAGAAGACAAAAGGAAAGAGAAAAGACGTCAAAAGGTAAATAATTCTAGTATGGGAAACGTGCACATCAATGTGTAAATGGGATTCTCCGTTAGAAATTAGAAGTTTAAAATCAGTAAATTCTTTAAACGGTTGAGATGCTGAATTTCGTGCTGAAGTTTTTTTAGAGGTTGCATTTGTCACATGAAGATACCATTCAGTCTAACACAGTAGTACTATTTTCAATAAATACTGTTGATTTGTTCTCTAATACTTGCCTTGCTTTAATAAATACAGTGGCTGAAATTTCAGTTCTGTTCGTAACTGTGGTTTACAACTTTTCTCTTGCTCTTCAAATTTTGTAAAGTAGTCAACATTCCATATCGGTTAGAATTTTCTGCTTTGGTCTTTTTAACATTATTAATTGTTGGGTTGCCACCTAATTGTAATTAAGACCGTGGTGAGAGGTTCATATTGGATTGAAAAGCGTGTGTGATCTGCACATTTGGAGGAGGGTAGTATTTACTAAAAGTGAGATTCCCTTTGGTGGGGTGGTCGTAGGCAGGAGAATTGCAAGTTGGAAGGTTGAGAGACATCTGTACTGCAAACGCTCTTGGGAGGACAAACCCACTCTCAGATTAAGCAACTTCTGTTTTGAAAATTATCCCTTTGGGGCCCAGAAATTAGACTTAAACCATTGAAAATCAGAGTTAACTCTCCAAAGGGAGATATTTGCCAAGCCTTTTATATGTGAGCGGTGTTTTAAAAAATGACCACCTGCTTTGTTTGACAAATATTAGGGTGTATGAATTAAGAGCTTAGCATGTTGTGGGCTGGCTGCCTGAAGGTTCTGAGACATCTAGTAGGTGTATTGGCCCAGTAGGAGTGACAGTTTGAGATGGAAGAGAACTTGAGATTTGAAAACAGGATTTAGGAAAGGGAACATGGAAATAGGTTGCAGACTGCAAGTGTGAGAGTTTACCACGAATTCTGGGAGAGAATTCCACAGACTTGGTTATCTGTGTGCACTTCTCGTGCTGATGGGTTGGGGAGATTTAATGGGAAATCTTCGAAGAGTTGCTGAGTATTCAAGTGGAGAAATTTTCAAGCAAAGAAGCTGCAAAGTGTTCAGGTGAAGAAAAGGAAGATACTAATCTCTCCAAAGGAAAAGGAACAGAGATTTAAAGGCCTGTTGGTCTGAATCCCCGAACTGTTTTATGGTAACAGGGCAAACCCCCAAGTACCTTTTTTTTTTTTTAAATTAATTTATTTATTTTATATTTATTTTTGCTGTGTTGGGTCTTCGTTTCTGTGCGAGGGCTCTCTCCAGTTGCAGCGAGCGGGGGCCGCTCTTCGTTGCTGTGCGTGGGCCTCTCACTATCGTGGCCTCTCTTGTTGCGGAGCACAGGCTCCAGATACACAGGCTCAGTAGTTGTGCCGCATGGGCCTAGTTGCTCCACGGCACGTGGGATCTTCCCAGACCAGGGCTCGAACCCGTGTCCCCTGCATTAGCAGGCGGATTCTCAACCACTGCGCCACCAGGGAAGCCCCCAAGTACTTTTAAGAGTACTGTCCTTTAAAACTCCCCTGCTTTTAAAGTGGCCTCCCAGGATTTCCTAGAAGCATCAGTGATACTTTTGACAAAAATATTTAACTTTTTTGCCACTGTTCTTTAGTCTTGATCTACTCTGTGTGGTTACTGTGTCTTCAAAATTATTTGTCATTTCCTTGGCAGTTTTGTCTCATTCCATATTCCTCAAAGACATAAAATTCTGATGAGAATTTCTTATTCATTCATTTATATAATGGTTCTTTTTTGAATGGCTTGTAAATGCTGTGATGAAAAAGAAAGGATTATCACCCTCATGGAGATGAAAATATAGTGGGGGAAACAAACATTAGATAATCAAGCTGTCCTTTGGAACTCATAAAGGGGGAAAGAAATTTGAAATTTTTAATACAAATCTGCTTTATATAGGAACAGAAAATGAGGCAAGATATCCTTAATTTCCCAGGATTTTAGAAACCCAAAAGTCACTTTCACTTTGGAACAGACAATTCTATCTGAAGGAAGAATTAATTTAGAAAATTTGGGGATAAGACATCCATTGTTTCTGAACATTAAATTTCCTTAGTTTGATGGTCTAAAAACATTTTTTAAAAGTTACGCAAATAATTATGTCGTCGTAAGGCTGTAGTTACAGGGCTGGGAAGGAGAAGCCTTGGGGGAGGTGGCAGCAGCAGGTGGGGTGACAGTGCAGAAGGTGAGGTGGTGAGTTGAGGAAGGCCCCTCGGTGTTGCTCACTGAGGTGCAAGGACTGATAGCAGAAGTTAGCTAAACAGAGTGAGTGTGTGCGCGACTGTGTGTGCATGTACGTGAGAGGGGATGCCAGAGGCGTGCTGGGCAGATGGAGGGGCTTTCAGGTATTGATAGGAGCAGCTAAGATCATCCTGGGGCAGGAAACAGCTTGCAGTACTCTCAGGATTTTAACGTAGGCAGTGTAGTTGAGATACAGATGCCTCATGGTTAGCATTTTATTATAGTTGGTTTGTGTGTGTGTGTGTGTGTGTGTGTGTGTCGGGTGCGTGTTGATGAGTAGATTGGAGGCTAAACCATTGTAAAGAAAGTGGCAGATCCCTGAATATGTCAGCATACATCCCTTAAAAGTAAGGGTGACAGTTATTAATTAGTGTAATACAGTGACACTTGAGTGAGATGTATATTGGAATCCATTGAGGTCTCCCTTCCTTTTTCTCTCTTTTGGTTTTAAAAGTGTTCAGACAATACATGCCAGTTGTAAAATGCCCCACCTACCCTGAAGTAAACACATTCGTTTAGAAAATTTGGGGGTGGGTTTCTCCCTTGCCCAGGCATAACCACCCTCTGGTAACAGATGTGCATACTTTTCGACCTTGTAGGGCGTATTCATAAATACATGTGTACACACTTCACAGAGTGTTTTTTATTCCTAGAATTGACCTGTATACACACACACACAGACATACACATACAGTGACGTAATAAAGATGTACCTCATTCTTTTTAATAGTTGTGTCATATTCCAAAGTTTGGATGCTTCATAAACTATTTACCCATTACCGAATTAATGAATATTTAGGTTGCTTCTAAATTGTTGCTGTTACGGCACCATAGGGGTACCTGTACTCATGTGCACATATTTCGTCAGAGTAAATTCCCAGAAGTGCAATGTGAACTTGAAAATTTGAAAGGTACCATCCTGTTGCTCCTGACCCTTTAAGGACTGAACCAGTTTATACTCCTCACAGGCCTCCTCCAGTCCTGAAGATTATTATTATTATTTAGCATTATCTTCATTTATTTAAAAATTACAAAAAAATTTTATACAGTTTTTAAAGGTTACTTTCCATTTACAGTTACTACAAAATATTGGCTCTATTCCCCATGTTATACATACATCCTTGAGCCTGCCCTACACCCACTAGTTTGCACCTCCCCCTCCCCCATCCCTACGTGCCCCCCACCCCTGGTGGCCACTAGCTTGTTCTCTGTATCTGTGAGTCTGCTGCTTTTTTGTTATATTCATTAGTTTGTTGTAGTTTTTAGATTCCACATATAAGTGTATCATACAGTACTTGTCTTTCTCTGTCTGACTTATTTCCCTGAGCATAATGCCCTCCAGGTCCATCCATGTTGCTGCAAATGGCATTGTTTCGTTCTTTTTTGTGACCGGGTAGTATTCCATTGCATATATGTACCACATCTTCTTTATCCATTCATCTGCTGATGAGCTATTATTATTTTTTGATGAGCTTCCCCACCCCCCAAAAAATCGAATACAAATTGCACATCTTTCTGTGTCTTTATTAACACTTGGCCTGTGTTCTGTGAATTTCACGTTCACGTCGTCTGCCAGCACATCACTTGAGCCTCCTGGGTACCTGGGCTAACGGCTCCCCTCCTCCCCCGTGGGCCTCCTTTCCTCCTGGACACCTGAGCAGCTTTCTGCCCGGCATCCCTGCCTCTCCCCGTGGACTCTGTCCCCAGCACAGGGGATCCTCTCACGTGCCAGCCCCTCCCCTCTCAGCCTTCATGGTTTCCCGTTGCTCTTGGGATAAAGAACAACATTTCTACGCAGCCTTCAAGGTCTTACCGACCGTTCGCCCGAATTCACACTCGCCTTCTGTCGCTTCTCCTGGCGAGATACTGTCCCATTGCCTCTTGTGTGCGTCTGCCCCCTCCTCTGCAGGACTCAGGCCTCCTCACCCTGCAGAGCTTGTCCCAACCTCTCGGACACCCTCCCTGACTTCCAGACTGGACAGCGTTCTCTGTGTAATACATTCGTGTTGTTGCACATTTCATAATTGCGCATTTACCTGGGTGACTTTGTGGGCTTCCCCCCTGGACCGCAAGCTCCACGAGGGCAGATCCTTGTCTTTTTTTTGTTTGCCGTTTGTACCGTCCGGGCCTGGCATGTGCTGGGACGTAGTGAGCACCATCGCTCACCTGGATGTGATCATTCAGTCCGCGTTTACTGAGCGTGGACCCTCCGTAGAGCCATGCGTGGAGGTGCCGTGAGGGGAGCGTAGGACTTAAAGGCGCATAGTTCACCTCCCTAAAGGTCAGCAGATCTCACGGGGGAAGCAGGAGGGGAGTAAACACACGTAGAAGTAACTGTCCCCACCTTTAAATAAGCAGCTGCATAGGACCCAAGTTATTTATTGAAGACATTTTTGCCGGCAAAGTAGGGCTGGAGCAGGAAT
>NW_006799055.1:3172841-3190428 GCF_000442215.2 Lipotes vexillifer | reverse complement strand
GCAGGAATGATTCTTTGTACAGGAGGGAAGGTAAGTTCTGATCTTGTTTTTGTTTTTGTTAAGCTAGTTGCAGGGTTCGCTTAAATATTCTGGAATAGCCTTTTCAAACTGAAATGGAGCATTTAAAATTATGTTTTGCAAGATGATTGCACGTTAACAAGTCAGAATGGTGTAGGGGTGGGAAACGATTTCTCTGTCTGGTGCGGGCAGGTATTTCATGTGTATAATAGAGATCTAAAAGGTGTCGTACATTGAAAACGAGCTAAATCCTAGTGAAGTGAGAATTCTTGACCAAAAATGATGATAAGCGACTCCTGAAGTTGCAGCACAGTAACTTTGATGTGTCGATGTTAAGTCGTTAGGTATGTGTTATTTTGGTTGGGTCTGAGTTGGGTAAGCGTGTTAGAACGTTCTTGACCCGGGAGTGATGGAGACGGGCCTGCCTTGTCTGCACGCCGGGCTCGTGCCTGCCGGGGCCACTGCACTAACCTGCTTTTTTCCTTCCCTCTGTCTCGGCACGCTTGCCTTCCTTCCCGGACGTCAGGAGCAAAAGCGTATAGATGGCACAACCCGGGAGGTGAAAAAGGTTAGAAAAGCCAGAAACAGGCGCCAGGAATGGAATATGATGGCGTATGACAAAGAGCTTAGACCCGACACCAGGTTGTCGCAGAGCGTACACCACGGAGCATCTTCCGAGGGATCCCTGTCCCCAGACACTAGGTGTGTGTGCGTGTGCGTGTTCGTGTGCATGTGTGTGTGCAAGCCGGCCTTGGCTTCCCTGTAAATGGAAATGCACGATAGCATTGTGCTTCTGTGGCCCACAGTGTGTTTCCAAACTTTCCTTAAAAATGAACGGTATATATGTTTTGACTTCGAAATAATAGTTTACAGCAGTTTTCTATGACGTCGGGTTACTTTGTGTGATTTTCTGTCTCTCTGATTTAACTTGAGCATTCCATTAACCTAGATGTACTGTTTTAACATTGATTCTGAATTTGGGCATAGTAACTGCCTATGACTGACCCTTTTAATTTTAATAATCATTTAATTCTCTCTCCGCCTCTTTTGCTTAGAATGTTGCATTTCCTTTGCCACTTGGTATCTGAACCGATTGATTGGTAGGTGGTAGCTGATGTGATCAAGGAATAGCTGTTGTTTTTTTTGATAACCTTTTCTAAAAGTGATGAACAAAGATTTTTTTCCCTTCAGTTCGCTAATCTTATGTACTCTAATTGCAGGGGGAGAATTCTGTTGAAGTTTACTTGAAAAATTTGTTAGCAATTAAGTAAAAATCTCTCTTGCAGACGTGAAAGATGTGAGCATCTTTTAAGCAGCATCTATCCCAAAAGGGCTTCACTGAAGGAGAGCTGAGCAGTCAATTGTAACTTACGGTTAATTTCCTATTTCTGCTTCTGTAAAGTTGGAGTCTTCCGTCAGTGTTTAAAAATGTGAATAGAGAATTCTTAAACGTGATTCAAGGATGTTTCACAAACAGCAACAACCTGGACCTTGCGTTAGATCTGGGTTTTGTTTTGTTTTTTTTTTTTATGTTTATCTTTATTAACCTCAGTGTTTAGCACAGACTGACACAGATGCTTTTAATATTTGGTGGTTACAGCCCCATAAATACTCCTACCCCACAAGGGCTGTCAGTCATTGTCTATGAGGCAGGTCTAGGTCATTTTTCTGTACAAGCTGTGATCGGTGAGCTCTTAGAGAATTCTTGGAGCTTTAACTGAGCTCTGGCCTCAAGTTTTCATCTTTATGTCAGTTTATTTCTGTGGAAAGTAAGAATGATGATACACTTGTGCCCATAGTTCTTTGGGCGAGAGAAGTGCTTGAACTTGATATAGCTCCCAGGAGGGCCATTTGGGTTTTGTTTTTTTCCAGCTAACTTAGTTGTGACTGTTGACTCATGCAAAACATGTACTTTGTAATTCTCCATATATTCTCTTTCATTTCAGTAGATAGATGGAAAATGACTTTTTTTAAATCCCTCAGTTGAATAACTGATATTTATTCTAGAATCTGAGATTAGATTGTGCCATACTGGGTGTACAATTGATGGATGATATCCCTTAAATTATTTTGGAAATTTTTATTTTTTATTTGACTAAAGTATATCACTATTTTTCTTATTATGAAATAAGATAAACTTTCCATATTTGGAAATTATAGAAAAAATTAAAGTATTCATAATCCTGTTATCCAAAGAAACCACTTTTTTTGCATTTTAGTGTATTTTTTTCTTTGGTCTTTTTTCTGTAAATGTGTATATTTTTCTTTTACAAAAGTGAAATCCTGCTCTGTTTTCTATCTTTTGATTTTTTAACTTCTTGTATTCATGTTTTAAGTATTATTTAGAAACTTGGTTTTTAATGGATGTATTCAGGATAACAGGGAAATTTGAGTATCAAGTGTCATGGTATGTGTATAAGTTGTTCATGTAACTTACATATTTTAAGCTGATCACATAAACTGATGATAAGTTTTTACTCTCTTTGTAGATGGTCAGGAATGGTTTGATTCTAAGCGTACATTTAGGATGAGACTTGATGCAGTGCCTGCCCACTGCTCTCCCCAGCGATCCGGAAGCAGGATGCCTCCTTGCCCACCGTCCTCGCCCCTTTCCTCCTCCTGTCCTGGGTGCTGCAGATGCCCGACTCTGCCCACCCTCCCACCCACAGAACCCTGCGGGATTCGTTTGATTCTCCCACTGGGTCTCCACTGCTTACACCTACTTCCTCCTGTTTCCATCTTGTCTTCACTCCTCCAAGTTCTCTTTCCCGTAACAGATAATTCCTGATGCTCATGCAGCTTCAGGACCACCCGCTCGTGCCCACACTAGTGCCATGTCTTCTGTGGCTGATTTCTGCCTTCCTGTAGGGGTCCTTGTCTCTCAGAGGTCACCCCCCTCCTCACCTCTCCTCCAGCCCACCGGTGTCCCCTGTACTTGGGCAGTGACCCCTCGAGTGACCGGTCCCGTCTCCCACCCACCCTTCGTCGGAGCCCTGTCCTTCCCGCTCTCCTGCTGTAAGTCTTGATGTCGGACATTCACCGCCCGTTCCTTTCCTCCATCCGATTATGCCGTGTGTATTGCCTCCTTTCGGCCCTTTATCACCAAGCTGCTTTGCAGGACAGCTTTCCAAATTGTGCCAGAATATTCCCAGTTCCTGGCTTCTCATCCCCTCAGAAGCACTCCGTGTTTTGTAGATAAGTCCGTTTCCCTTAGAAAGTTATGCCCAGTCTATGACGTAGCCCCCCTGACAGAGCCAAGCACCCATCGTCAAGGACTCCAGAGTTTTAGGTCTTTACGTTTTTAAAATAAGGTAAATCTAAATACAGTCAGAGTCTTCCCCCGTTGAAAATATTTTTAACTCTCTCACCAGCAAGAAGTTGCCATAGTTCAAAAGACAGTCATACGCACACTGTAATCTAGAATTTATAGTGCACTTAGGGGAGAAGAAAGTGAGTTACAAGTTATTATTATATTGCAATTAGGGAAGGAAAAAGAAAAAGCCAGCAATCTTTTGCCATTTAAAGAGCTTTTCTGTGTGGTGTGATACTCCAAGGACGCTGCTGTCTGAATTCCAAAGACCCAATGTGTGTTTGCCTCTTTCCTTCAGAGGGAGAGACACAAGCTGAATCCTAACAGAAACCAGCAAGTAAGTGTGAGAAAAGTAAGAACCAGAAGAGAACAGTGGGAGAGAAGGAAGATGGGCGTTGAGTTTGTGAGTGACGCCAGGAAACTGCAGCAGGCAGGGAGCTCGGGAGACGACAGGACGCCCAGAGGGTTTGTCGCTCCGCCTGTTCTTGGATCGCAGCCTCAGCAGCCCCCTGCTTCGGCGTCGCGAGAGGATGTGCCCCCTGTACTGACCACGCATCCCGTAACCCGGGTGACTAACACCCTGTGGCGTTGCCGAGCCCTCCCCTGCCCCAGCGGCCGGGTACCAGCATCCTTATGAACCCTGCTGACTAAAACGAGACGTGCATTCCTTTCAGAGTTTCCCTCCCACCCGTGCGTTCAGAGACAGCAAGAGGGCCTCTGCGCATGGCACCGCACTCCTCCTCTCGTTTTTGGCTAAATATGTTTCTTCTGTTTAAGAAAACTGCGACTCACCGTATTGCATCCTTGATTTCTTTTTCTGTTCTTACTGTTAATATGTATCCGGTTCGTCTGCCATTTGATAAGGTCTCATCATATGCCGTCAGTTTCATTGCACTAAAATCTTAGGTCTCCGATGCCATTTTCAAGTTAAGCACAGTGTGTCTTGCAGCCTCTCTTAGAAAAGAGTCGGCTGCGATGTTGAGGAAGGGGGCTCTGCTGTCTGCCGCTTGCCCGTCCGTCTGATGCACTCACTTCAAAGCTGCAGCTCTGAATCCGTGTAACCCTGGCGCTTGCTTCTAAAGTCGTGATTACATTGTCGCTTGTGGGCCTAGACCTAGTTGATGGGAAAGGGAATAAGCGTGTGATTTCTGTGCCTTGGCCGTGTTATTATTCAAATACATGCTGATGCCTGGGAGGGGAAATCTTTTTCACTTACGTCGTTTTCCCCCACCCCTGGTTCTGGCCGTCAGGTCCCACGCGTCGGACGTCACGGATTACTCGTATCCTGCCACCCCCAACCATTCTCTGCACCCGCAGCCCGGGACGCCTTCCCACGGAGCGGGTGATGCACCGCCACGCGGGCCGGCAGCCCAGGCCCCCGAGCACGAGTTCCGGCCCCCGTCGGCCTCAGCCAGGCACCTGGCCCTGAACCGGCCCCAGAAGCCGCCTCCGCCCCCGCCGCAGGCCACAGAGGCGTCGCAGGCCCCCGCGCCCCTGGCTCCCGCCGACTACGGGTAATTCCCCACTCCCGGGCTCTGACCGTGGCTTGCCATTGCACTGGGGGCTTGCTGTGCGTGGTGGAAGAATTTTCACTGAATAATCACACTGTGGAGGCCAGGATGCAGCCAAGAATGACCGGATACGGATACTGTCAGTCGTGAGAAATCCTGTGTGAAAAAATGCAGTGTCATATGCTGCTCCCCCTTTTTATTACAGATAAACCTCAGGTTGGTGTCTGTATTCGCAAACACACGTTCCCTTTATGTCTGAATGACTGAGCCAAGGCATTGACAAAGGACGAGCTGCCAGTTTTGTGAGCCTGTCCCAGATGCTCCAGTGTTTCTCTGATATGCCGGGCGAACCGCAGAGAACTCGTATCTCAAAGGAGAAAGCTATACAGTGCAGCACTTGCTACACTTGTACATGTAACCCGGGCCTCTTGGTACCCAAATACTCTTCTGCCACCAGGTCCTCTTGTTTTCTGTCGTTTGGCAAAAATTCGAACACCACCTAAACAAAGACCCTCCTGTTTAGCGTTTGTTAATTGAAGCCCCTGCCTGTCTTTTGATAGGCTGTAGTTTTCGCACAACCTCAGTCTTTAAAGAGTTAGCCCCTCCAAGTCAGCGCCCAGGGAAGTTGAAAATGTGTTTCCATCAATAGTGTTTTTCTTCACTCCAGAGCAGCGTGGGTCACATTCTGAATGTATGTCCCTCAGCTCCCCGAGGTTTTCTCCCTGTGGCTGGTTCTCTTTAAGTCAGGATCCCCAGAGTGTGTTCTGTGGCTCTTACCAAGTATCAGGCAGAGAGGGTTTGCGGTCCAGTTGGTTTGGAAAGCTCTTGGCTAAACAGAACTCAGCAGATTTCTTGGCTGGAGGGGTTTTCAAAGCTTTGGATATTCTGATGGGCGTCATGGGCTTGGGGAATTTCCATGGAAATGCGATATAAAATACAGAATTTTCCAATCTGATTGGCCACAGAACCCTTGTAAGATGGGTTTTCAAGCCACCACTTCTGAGATGCCTCGTGCAAAGGATGCATTTGTGCTGCCTTCTTACCTCTGCAGTCAGCTATTCCAGTGTTCCACAGAAAGTTACGTTTTCAGTGGTTAACTTTCTGGTGCACGTCAGTAGATGATCTTGAATTCCGACTTAGGGATTTATGTGGACCTGTGATCCAAAGCGTGGATGTTCGTGTCCTGCAGTGTTGTAAATTCAGCTGCCAGTGTGCGTCTTGTCCAGGGAGGCCCCTCTCCGAGGCGTGCGGGAACCTCCGAGGTTGGGACCCTGGGTTGCTCTTTGGTGACTCTTGTTTCGTGTCTCCGCCAGGATGCTCCCGGCACAGATCATGGAGTATTACAACCCCTCAGGACCCCCGCCGCCGCCGCCCCCGCCCATGATCCCTTCCGCACAGACTGCCTTCGTCAGCCCCCTCCAGATGCCCACGCAGGCCCCCTTCCCAGCGTCCGCCGGCCCCTCCTACGCGGGTCCTTCCCACCCTCCCTCCGGTGGGCTGGTGGTCACGGCCCCGCCCCCCCCGGGCCCCCCGCCGCCGCCGCCGGGCCCTCCGGGTGCCGGCTCTTCGCTCTCCCCCTCCCCGATGCACGGCCTGCCGGGAGCCGAGGCAAAGAGGCCGGAGGCTGCGCAGCCGCCCGTGAGCGACGCCCGGAGCGACCTCCTCGCTGCCATTCGGATGGGTGAGTGCGCGTCCCGGGACGCTGCCCCCTGTCCCGGCGGCTGCAGCCTCGTCTGCTTCCAGGGACCCCCTCTGCCCCAGAGGACCGGTAGAAGAGGGTCAAAGGAGCCTTGTTTGGTTTTCTTTTTTCTTAATAGTGGACACATTTTTTTTTTCAGTGCAAAGTAAGCTCAGTGATAAAGCACTGAATTCAGGAAAGCTTTACTTGAGCAGAAACATAATAAAAATGATCATTAATTAGTTGGATTTTTTTTCTCTGCGTTCTACTCTAAGGGCCAAAGTATAAATGAAAGAAAATGAGCTCATGTCAGTGATTTGGCTTTTTTAGAAACCTAGGATGTAACTTACTTAGCCTTTTCATATTTTTAGTTTGATGTGCTAAGCCAGTAGATTTTCAACATTTATTTAAGTAGCAAAAGCCTTGTCAGGTGAAGGTCCTACACCAAACCCCAGAGCATAAAAGCTTAAGAAGTGGAGCGTCTCTGGTCAGATCAGGGCGGGGAGCTCTTGTATGCATTGACGTTACTGACGATTTTGTCAAGAAAAAAGTCCCGGAGTCAGAATACCTCACTGATCACGCGTTTGGGGTCCTGGTAGGAGAGTGTTTTGCTTTTTGACACCTGTGAGCCTTGTCCAATGAGAGGGATCCGTAACCTGGATCTGTCAGAGGAAACCTCTGAGGGGCCCACATCGAGGGACGTCCTACAAAAACATGAAGGTCGTAGAACACGGAGATTAAGGGAGGTTAATGAAACGCGGCAGGTAATGTAACAGGTGAGATCCCATGGCGGATCCCAAACCTAGTGGAAAACCTTTTTCGTTTGTTATGTTAGGTCTATTTGCAAAATTTAAATAAAATTCATAGAATAGATGGTACTATTGTATCTCTGCTGATAGTCTGATTTTGATCGATTTTTTTTTTTTAGCAAAGACACATGAAGCATTTTAGGGGCAAAGGGACATTATATGCCACTTAACTCTCAAGTGGTCCAGAAAAAAAGTATGTGTGTGTGTGTGTGTAAATGAGGGTGATAGAGGATAAATTTGGTCAGATGTTATCGGTTGGGGAATCTGAGTAGGTTATATGGGAACGTTTTTCTACTAGTCCTACGGCTACTTTATAGGTCTGAAATTACTCTGCAAGAAAAGGTTAAGGAAATGACACAGTACATTGTTAGATATCCCATTTCGTTACTTACAAAAGTAAGAGAGTAAGATGATTGCGATCTCACACCCATTTTCATCGGTAATTGTTGAAGTTAAGCTTTTCCCACTTACCTCGCCCGCTTAGCCAGAAGCTCTTGGCTCTGTTTCCCAAGGCTTTGGGTTCCAGGCTGTCCAGGAACACGGTCCACTATGGGGGCCACCGGCCACCGTAATAAATCTACCTTGAAACAGCCTCTCGTGCCCGGTGGCTGCCGGGTCAGGCTGTGCCGTCCTGGAGTTTTCTTTCACGGTGCTCGTGTGCACTGAAATTGTAACTGACTTTCTTACATTTCAACGCATCGCTGTAAAGAACCTTATGACTTTACACGTTCCTTTTTTCTTGCTCATGAAACTCTGTTTCCCAAGCTTCTCCCCTCAGATTTCTCAGGCTTTTTCTTAGAGTGTCAGTAGGGAGAACAGCAGCTGGGTAGACCTCCCCGTCCGTTCTGCATGATTGGAGCGGTACACGCCGAGGGGTGTCATTCTAAGCCGTGTCCCATGTGTCCAGGAATTCAGCTGAAGAAGGTGCAAGAACTGCAGGAGCAGGAAGCCAAGCGCGAGCCTGTGGGCAACGACGTGGCCACCATCCTGTCCCGCCGCATCGCCGTCGAGTACAGCAAGAACTGCAGGAGCAGGAAGCCAAGCGCGAGCCTGTGGGCAACGACGTGGCCACCATCCTGCCCCGCCGCATCGCCGTCGAGTACAGCGACTCGGACGATGACTCGGAGCTGGACGAGAACGACTGGTCCGACTGAGGCTGGCGCCCAGGGCGCCAGGCTGGGGAGTGTGCTGCCGATCTCTGTGGCCGCGGCGCCCACATAGTGGTATTGTAATCCCGTAGCTTAGCGACTTTTGTATCGATAATGTGAGATCGCTCTTGCACATGCAAAAATTCTGGGTTTTTCAGTATTTACTGTGGAATACTTAAGCGCCACGAAACATAGCAAACCGCGCTGCACACGAGGAAATAAGCTGTAACTATTGCATTGTCCTGAAAACAGCCCTCCGCTTTCCTTTCTCCTGGCCATGAAAGTACTTAGTGCAGTTTGGGTTCACTCTCCTTGATCATTAAAACCCTGCAGACTCGCTGTGTGTTTGTGAAGCTGCCTGATGTCTGGTCTTTGCAAGATTAATGACTGTGCGTCAGACTGGTGTCTTCCCATCAGTAAGTGATATCGTTTCCACTTTTTTTTTTTTTTTTTTAATGTGTTTCAGAAGAAGTTGGTTCTAGAGAGAAAGATCTGACAAGTAGGAGAATTAGATGTTTCTGTTTTCAGTCTCTCGGCCTGGTAGCCTCTGTGCGTTGGAATGTTCTGTTGAAGAATTGCGTTTCCTTTGCTCACTCTTGTGAAATGGGAACTTGGCCCTTTGCAGGCAGGATCCCCTGTGGGCATCCATGGAGTCGGTGCTTGTTGAGGAGTTTTGTAAGGGGTTTCAGCAGCGCAGTAGCAATGAAAGCGGAGAACAGCCCTCCTTCGGGGCCGTTGCCATCTGCGATGGCACGCAGAAGCCTTGGCAGTCCTTGCAGCTCGGGTGCCAGCCTGCCTGGCCCCGGGTGGCCCCGGGTGCAGAGCCCTGCACAACCTCTCTTCCGGAGCCATGTGCTAAGTGAGGCCATGTGGAGGCCTCGGTGCTGCAGAGGAGGGGCCAGGTGGCACCTCGCCCCACCTGGTCTGAATCCTGACAGCTTCAGTTTAGGTGAAAGGAGACTTGGGTAGCTTTTCACCTTTCCTGGTGCTATGGCCAGTTAGGGACCCAGCACGAGTAGGGCCTTCGCTCTGTCCTAGAAGCACATCGGTCCCTTTCCCACATGGTCGTCAGCACACGAGGCTGGACCAGGTACCTCAGAGGAGAGTCGCCCCTTCGCTGGAGCAGGTCACGTCCCTTCCTTGTCCCTTCCCACGTGGTGACACGCGAGCCCAGGCAGATTTTCCTGCCCAAGGCAAACCCCTGGGAAACTCATGAATGAGAGCTTACATTCTGTAATGCTGGGTGAAGGGTAACTGCTTGTTTGGAAGGAATAAACACCCCAGGCTTTGATCTCAGATATAACTTCACAGATGTACGAGACACTTTACCCACTGAGCAGTGCTTTCGTCTGTACCGTGTGTCAAACGGACTGTGGGTCCTAGTGGCTCTCAGTTGTGACCCAGGAATCCGTAGCTGAGACAGAGGTGTTTGGGTGGACGGTAGAATGCCAGCAGGACCCCGACTGCCGGGTTTTGTTAATGAGTTCTCCTCAGGACGTCACCGGCCCCCCGTCACGTCTGTGTCCCCGAGGGACACTTGCGGCCTGTGGAAGGTCGTGGTCATCCTGCAAGGCCAGCCTGACGGGCTTGTAGTCACCTAGGCTGGAACTCTGAAAAGCCTCAGGTCTGTATTACCTTTCCCAGTGCCCGGGCCAGGCTATCCGAGTCTTTACAGCGAAAGCCAGCTGTCTGGGCACGTGGTTCTTGATTGAGTTTCTGTGTCTTGGAGCTCGTCACCATACGTTTATTGCCTGTAAGTAGTAGTTATTAATGAACTTTTCAGTTTCTCTCTTTAATTTCTCTCCTTTTTTTTTTTTTTCCCAACGTGGAGGCCAACTGTGTTGGCATTTTCCTTGGGACTTTTACCAATTTTGATCGTATTTTGTCTTTTTCTTATAATATTTTGTCTTTAGCTTTACTTTGGATAAGGAATCACCTGTGTCAATTCTAGAACTTGTATTTGGTAAATGCTTCTTCTTTTTTTTTTTTTTTTTTATGGCCCTTCTGTCCTCAGGATGGAGAGAATGCATAAAGCTACTGTCCATGTCAGGATTTCTTCTATGTATATCTTATTACGATAAAATTAGTGGCACTTTATTCGTAAATATTCATGAGCCTGTTAAGTATTGGTTGTTTTCCTGTAGTTTAATTAGCAAGTTATTTTCAACTTGATATTCTGACTAGTGAAAAAGCTTTTGCTTACATGTGTCATGTAGCCTTTAAAAGAAGGGGAGAGGACTAAAATCCAGTTTAGATTATTTTTTTGCAGTATTTTTCTCAGCGCATTTGATTTACTCTGAAAATGAAATCCAGACTTTTTCTAATGTGATAGTACATGAAAAGGAAGAAGTGACTGTTTTGAATTGTCCATATTCTCATTTTCGAAAAGTATTTGCAAAACAAATGGAGAAAAACATGTACATGCATCCTTCATATCCATGGATTTTACATTTTAAAGTAGTTGTATGTTGTAAGGTTATTTTAAATTGTCCCGTTTCCCCCCGGTGTGTATTTAGTTTAATTTCTTACAGGCTTTTCCTCATGTCATAGATCAGGCAGAGGGATGAGAAGATTCCTCAGAACCACCCATGATGTGGTTGATTTTCTGTTGTTGGCCCCAAACCATAAGATTTGGTCACTTATGCTTTTCTTCAGTGAAAGTACACTGTTGGAGAATTAGCATTTTCATTTCAGTAAATTTTTAGAATATCGAAATCTTTTTTGAGCACCAAGTGGCTAGGTTGTGAAAGTTTTGTAATAATTTGCAGCTGAAATTCATGATACATTTTCATCCATTGAACACTCATGGGAATGTGTCAGCGACAGTAGCAAGTAATTTTTGTTTTCTAAACCAGAGTCTGTCATCTTGCAGTATTACCAATGCTGTTGTACATTGAATTTAAAGTGGTATTAAAAAAAAAACCCTCCTAGTAAACAATTTTTATCTGTTTGTATATCTTACTATAGATTATGTACAAGTAACATCTAAATAAAATTACACTTTTAACCCTAAACACTTTTGCTTATTTATAACAGTGTTGTATGTTTAATATTTGGCGGGGAGTGGGGGGAAGTTTTTGCGGTACGCGGGCCCCTCACTGCTGTGGCCTCTCCGGCTGCGGAGCACAGGCTCCGGACGCGCAGGCCCAGCGGCCATGGCTCACGGGCCCAGGCGCTCCGCGGCATGTAGGATCTTCCCGGACCGGGGCACGAACCCGTGTCCCCTGCATCGGCAGGCGGACTACCAACCGCTGCGCCACCAGGGAAGCCCAAGGGTGGGGCTTTTAATTAGCATTTTCATTATTAGGTAACAGAAGATACTGCTCTGATTTCCATTTAAATTTCTGCACAATTCTTGTGTAGCCAAGAGTTCAGGTTGGATTCTCGAGTGAGTCGGGAAAGCACTGGTATAGTTAGAAAGAAGAAGCCGTTCCCAGAGCAGGAAGCAACCTGCCCAGAAGACAGAGGCATCTCGACTGCATCCAGTCTCGGTTATCATAGCGACTGATATTCTGGAGCATTGCTTGCTTCTGAGGTGCTTCCATTTAACCTTTGAAAGGGGCATTCTCTCTGCTTCCTATGGGAGGAAACGGAGTGAAGATCAGCTGCTGGCCCGGGGAAGGTTCTCGGGGGATCTGAACTGCAGCATTGCAGGGGGTCGGGGGGTAAGAGGGGCGCCTTAGGGGGAGCAGGCTGGCGTCGAGGCTGCTGTGGCCGCTGCCCCGAGCTGCCCGTGCGCATGGTGTGCTCCGCGTGTGCTACGTTCCTCTGCGTGTCCTGAGGCCCTCCCGGCACGGCCCCGACCCCTCAATGGTGAGCAGCTGCTTGTACAGTGATTGGATGAATGACAGATTTTCCAGTTACTTTTTTTCGCCAAAAGTTAATTGTGTGCAATTTTTAAAACAAGCATTTTGCCAGGTACCTCGTATTTCCTCCTTGTCCCTGGATGCACGGCTCCCACTCTATCCAGGTGTGTTCCCAACAGCCTGGGCTCCGCAGCACAGGCGTGGGGCCTCGTGTTTACTGTTACAGCCTGTTTGTTGAGCACAGCACCTGGCACTTCATAGGGGTCCATACATCTTTACTGACTGATGGTCGTTTGCAGAGCAGAAGAGAAGCCTTCGTCAACACACACTCGAAGGCTTAAGAAGCGTGTAAAATGCGATAACCCACGTAAAGTGCACAGAACTGTGCCGGACACCTTGTCGACAGATGGGAATGTTGGCCGTAGGCATCTGCAGGCCACTTGCTGAAGGTGAGGCACAGGTCGGTCTTAACCCTCGTGGAGCATCTCGTCTAAAGAGACAGACGTCATATGTTGTCGAGTAAGTAATTTCGATCGTTGTCTGTGTACTTTAGTCAGGGGTGAGGTGAGGTCTGCTCAGTCTAGACTGGACCAAGGGAAGCTGAGGTCTAGGAATGGACAGAAATTAGCTGGGAGCCCAGGGCAGGGAGGGGGTTTCTTAATAGCGAGGACAGCATTGGTGTTTGCTGAGTGGGAACGACCGTGACAGGCGACCATGGAACCCAAGTATCAGTGAAATGGAGCGAGAAGAAGGGGGGTGTCATGAGATGGGGTACAAATAGGGTGGAGACCTTCCTGGGCCCAGTACTCAGGGCCAAGGGGGCTTTTTTTTTTTTTTTTTTTGGCTGCATCAGGTCTTCGTTGCTGTGCGTGAGCTTTCTCTAGTTGCGGCGAGCGGGGGCTACTCTTTGTTGCGGTACGCAGGCTTCTCAATGCGATGGCCTCTCTTGTTGCGGAGCACGGGCTCTGGGCATGCAGGCTTCAGTAGTTGTGGCTCTAGAGCGCAGGCTCAGTAGTTGTGGCGCACGGGCTTAGTTGCTCCGCAGCATGTGGGATCTTCCCAGACCAGGGCTCGAACCCATGTCCCCTGCATTGGCGGGCGGGTTCTTAACCACTGCGCCACCAGGGAAGCCCCTGAGGGGGCTTTTTAAGCCACCACAGCTGCAGCTTCAGACGTATAGAAAATCTCTCCATATTTGCAGCATGTTGGTTATTCATTGATCTTGACAGCCTCATGCCTTAGTACTAATACTCTGTGTAGCGTATTAGTTTTACTTAGGTCAGTTTTACTTATTTATTTATATTATATTTAGAAGGCTTCTTAGTGCTAGGCTAGTCCAGCTCCCTAGCCTTAAAGATGGGGAATCTGGCCATTGCTTGGGTTGCAGAACTTGGTCTCTTAAGTCTTATTTTCAAACTGTGGCACCCCTGTTCCACAGCAGACCTGTTCAGTAAATGCCCATGTGCCCGTATCTATCCATCCACCCATCCATCAGTCCACCTTATTTTATGCATTTCAAAGTTCCAGTATACCTCACCCCTGAGCGCTTCAGTATATCATAAATTAGAGTTTAATATTTGTATTTAATATTTTAAGGTAAAAGATACTTAGAGTGAAATGCACACATCTTAGGTATACCATTCAATGAGTTTTAAAATGTGTGCCCTCGTATAGTGCAAATCCCATCAAGATAGAAACATTATCCTCACCTCAGAAAGTTCTCTCGGGCGCTTTCAGATTCAGTTCTCTCCTATTCCAGTCCCCAGAGCAACCACTGTTCGAGCTTTTTGTTTGTTTGTATTCCATGGGTTAATTTAGCCTGTTTAGAACTTCATCTATATAGAATAAAACAGTGCGTGCCCTTTTGCATCTGGCTTCTTTGAGCGTAATGTTCTTGAAATTCATTCACGTTATTGCATGTGTCAATTGTCAGTTCCTTTTTATTGCTGAGTACTGTTCCTTTGTAGGAATATACCACAGTGGGTTTATCCATTTTCTTGGATAAGACTTACACAAGTCCTTTCTGGACATATGTGTTCATCTATCTTTGGATAAATATCTAGGAGTGAAATTTCTGTATTGTAGGTAGGTGCCTGTTTAGTTTTATAAGAAACTGCCAGACTTTTACAAAGTGGATATACTGTTTTATCGCCATCAGCAATGTTGCTCCACATCCTTAGATGTGATTTTCTTTGTATTTATCCTGCTTGGGGTTCACTGATATTGAATCTGTAAATTTATGTCTTTCATGAAAACTGGGAAATATTTGGACATTATTTTTTTCAAATATATTTTCTGCCCCTTGCCATACTTGCCTTCTTATACTGCTGTTACAGGCAGGCCTCGTTTTGTGCTTTGCTTTATTGCACTTTGCAGATACTGAATTTTTTTCAAATCAAAGCTTTGTGGCAACCCTGCCTCAAGCAAGTCTGTCGGTGCCATTTTTCCAACAGCATTTGCTCACTTCATGTTCTGCATCACATTTTGGTAACCGTCTCAATATTTTACTTTTTCATTATTATATTTGTTATGGTGGTTTGTGATCAGTGATCTTTGATGTTACTATTGTCAATTGTTTGGGCATTTTTTAGCAATAGTTTTTTAAATTAAGGTATTTACATTAATTTTTAGATATATTGCTATTGCACACTTAATAGACTACAGTATAGTGTAAACATAAATTTATATTCACTGAGAAACCAAAAAGTTCATGTGACTCGCTTTATTGCAGTGTTCTGGAACCAAACCTGCAGTATCTCCAAGGTCTGCCTGTATACATACATTAGACCTTTTGATGTTGGCCCACAATTGCTTGGGACTCTTTCGATTTAAAAATTCTTTTTCTCCCTGTTTTGCGGATTGGATAATTTTTATGTCTCCATCTTCAGGTTCACTGGATCTTCATCTGTCATCTATAATTTGCTCTTAAACCCATCTAGTATATCTTTTATTCATTGTTCTTTTTTTTCCATTCTAGAATTTGCTGTTGGTTTTTTTTATAGTTTCTCTGCTGAGATTTCCTACTTGTTCATTTATTAAAAGCTTATTTTCCGGGACTTCCCTGTTGGTCCAGCGGTTAAGACTCTGAGCTTCCACTGCAGGAGGCACGGGTTCGATCCCTGGTCGGGGAACCAAGATCCTGCATGCCTCGCGTCACGGCAAAAAAATAAAAATTATGTTCCTTTACATCTTTGAACATAGTTACACTAGCTCTTTAAAAATTTTTCCCTGCTAATTCCAACATCTGGATCTTTTCGGGATGAATCTCTGTTGATGGCCTCTTCTCTTGAGTGCACAATGCCTAGTAGTTTGGGTTTGTATCCTCAACTTGGTGAATAACACATTTTAGAGACTCTGGATTCCATTATGTTCCTCTGAAAAGTGCCAATTTTTTTTTTTTTTTTTGAAGAGAGACAGTTAACATGGCTAGAATTAAGCTCCCAGTGCTTCCCCACTCCCCTTGCAATGTATAACAGCAGAAATCTTTTAAGTTCTTTTAGCTTAGTCAGGCTGCCTGGAGATTGCGTTGCTCAAGCCTAGCTGCAGGATCAACGGGAGGTGGGCAGTTTTGCACAGAATGTTTGGGTCCCTTCTCTGGCTCTCCTTTCTTGGATCCTCCTTCACTTTCTATCTACTCTGGTCACTCTGAACTTGGTCCTCTTATTCTTTAAGCCAGTGGGCTTTGGGATACGCCAGCAAGGCTTCAGGGTTTCTATTCAGGTTTAGCTGCCCTGCTTGGCAGGATGGAGCCTGTCCTCAGGCAAAAAAGCCATTAAAAAACAGGAAATGCACCAAACTTCTTTCCTTCCAAGCATCAGCTTCCTCTACTGTCTTTTTGATTTCTCTCCAGTGCCTTAAATAGTTGTGAGGTCTATTTTGTCCAGTTTATAATTGTTTTCTGTAAAGAATTGGTCTGGAGTGGGTTAGTCCTTCATTCCCAGGAGCCCTCAGTCTGTAAATATTTGATGCAATGTTTATTTTAAAAATATTTTTAAATGTGATTTTTAAAAATGCAGACTGTTGTTGAATACCAAAATAGACCACCAACGGTTCAGATTTTCTACCAGGCAAACTTGTTTTTGCAAGGACTCTGCAGTAAAACTTGCGATATCTTTATTCCTATGGTATAGAAGGATTGCACGCACGGTGTGCTCTGAAACACTTGCTGTATGCATCTCCTTATGTCTATGAATCAGGATATTCTCTAAACTGCCAGCAAAACACAGTACCTAAATAATGTGGAGATTGAAACTACTTTTGCAAATTGCCAGCCTTAATTAACCCCAGTCTCAAATTTTTATGTTCCCCAAAGAACCTTAATGTTTTCATTGAGTGTTAGAAACGTAAATTCTATTATTGGGGGTTCATTTGAAAATATTTCACTACTTAACAGTTTGAGAACCACTGCTTGACATCATCACTCTCTGATTTTCTTATCCTTAGACCAAGAAGCATTCACACTGTTAACAGCGCATTGTACTGTGCGCCAATTTTGTATTCTGCAAAGGCAGTGCTAATACAGAGGTATGTCAAAGCTTGAGAAGACTTACATATTGAATTGGCAGGTGTGAGTAACTTGTAGATGTATCTTGACAGGGACTTAGATGAGAAAGAGATTTGCTTTCAAAGTACACTTTCTTCACAGAGCTGACACCTGCTGGACGTGTATTTGCCAAAACACAATAGCTCTGTTGTGAATATTTGCTTCTGTCGTCTTTCCAAATCCCCCACTGCATTCATCCCGCACATTTGTGATTTGAGTAATTAGCTTCAAACACAGCACCATGATTAGCCAGAGGTGGTGAATTGGTAGCTGATTCACAATGAAGATAAATGAAGAAAATATGCCCTTTGAGAGTAATTTAAAGTCTGCCAAGTAATTTAAAGCCTACCAAGCCTTCCCAGGAAGTGACATTTAAAAACATTTAATATTCTAGGATGTGCTTCGGCTGTTCTGGCCTAAAACCAGTTTAAATTGAAGTCAGGCAATTGCAGTGTGTAGCCTTCACATCCTGCAGACGTGAGTGTAACTTAGTGTTTGCGTGGATCAGACGTTGCCTTTTGCGTGCGCACGCGACGGTGGCTCGAAATGTACCCTCTCGAAATGGAGACTTTACGACCTTGATAATTAAGGTAGGGTGCTGTTACCTTTGAGCTCCTCTGAAAGATTTCAAGGACCCAGGCATTCGTTTGATTTGTAAGTTAGAGAGTTTCAACGGCCTATGCATTGAGGCAGAGCTGAGTGAGTCACCACGGGGAATTCTCGTAATCCCTTCCGCGGTGCTCCCGCCCCTCCACTCCCCCCCC